>NC_139923.1:7814453-8385132 GCF_963514095.1 Eutrigla gurnardus | reverse complement strand
AGTCTTCACTTGTCAGTCTGAGAGTCAGTCTTGAATCCTTTTGAAGCCGTCCCCTTCCCCCAAATATCGATCAATCATGCCAAAAAATGGAATGAAGTGACTACGGACCGTGAGTAATTCAAACCCGTCCACTGCCCCGGGAAATGGGGGGAAATAGCCTTTAGCCTTTTTCTCCTGAGAGGATCAGGTGTCACCCCCTCCCCCCAGCAGGGTGTGCCTCAACAACCCTCCATACTGCAGGGCAGGCTTACATTCCTAAAATATTGAGATAAAAGCAAACAATCAGCCAGCAGTTAGTGCAAATGTGTGTGTGTGTGTGTGTGTCACGTACATTATGTGGGTGGATGGTGTGTGTCAGCAGCCCAAGGTGATGCAGAAAGAGCAGAAGATGCCATGTCTCCCACAGCAATGAATTCCTCTGGTGGCGGGAGCTGGCTGTGCGATACATTTAGTAATAAGACGCTGGCTGTCAAATCGAGGGTCAGAGCGGTTGCTAGCGGGACTTTTTGTTTAATTCATACCGGGGCGCCTGACATTGCAATATTTCTTTCTGCAATATATCTATTCACAAAAAGTGAGGGGATTTTAGTTAAATCCATAAATAATGTTGTGCTTCAATAACTCACTGGTTGTATAGAGAGAGAGCTGCAGATCCCCATCCCAGTCTCGGCAGTCTTCCCTGCTTGGCAGTCGCCCCGTTCCTCCGAGGCGAGAGGACACTTCTTCAGTTAGGAACCTTCCTAAGAGAAAAAGACTACTTGACCGCAGCCCAAGTCCACTTCACCAGGAAGCAGCACGGTCAATCACATGGCTCTTTGTTTTTTTTAATAAAAATCTCTAGTGAGATCCTTCCTGATTAGTGTGGATTCTGCAGCACACATCTCCTGCACAACAATGACATGACATATTTGATGTTGTCTTGTCCCGGATGTTGGATGCATTCTTCTTGTTTACCATCTTCCAGCCTGCTGTCTGGGCGGTGAGGGAGAGCAATCCCACCATTGTCTCCTCACGAGTTCTTGCCTGTAAAACTACGCCATATAACCAATTTAAACCCATAAAACATTATTAATCTTGGCCCTGAATACTTTCCGGGGAGCTCTGAGATCTGAGAGCTAATTTGATTGCTCTGACACTTTCCTGGACCAGATCCCGGTCCACCAAGAGAACCTTCTTGTTCAGTCTTTGTGTTTTCATGGTCAACAGAACGCTGCACTCTTAGATCAACCGGTAGATCAAGGAAGCCGTCAAAGAACGACAAAGATATCATGAATTCACTTTCAGGGAGGTCTGTATCACTAAATTCACAACTATCATATCACATACCATACATATCTTGAGATGGGAAGAGGAGATGGACACATAGTGTTTTATGTTATGAATGAAAATATTTGATGCAGTTATATTATTTAGACTGTGATAATAAAGAGATAATAAATATATAAAGCTATGTAGCTTCTCTTCGCCGTCCCTTTCCCCCCCGGACAAGCTGGGAGCTCTCCACCACCAGATCTCCCAACTAACTCGGTACAATAACTCGCCAACTCCTGATTATCCGCATCTCTATTTTGACAAACGTGAAATTAGCGGCAGCAGCAATCATATTCAAAATGTGTCCCGGGGTTTGATTTGATACTATAAATAAAAGTTAATTGAATGTGCCGGTCATGAGGATTCCTTGAGATTGCGAGCGAAACGGCCACTTAAGTGTCATTTTCATTTACTCGAATGCACGTGGTCGGGACAAGATGATGATGTGATGTGTGTGTGCTCTGTGCAGAGATCTGGGTGTTTTTTTGTTTTGTTTGCTTGTTGACAAACAGCGCGGTGCACCTCCTAATATGGCATTGACGCGGATATCGATGCAGCCCCATTAAGTTCTTTAAATGAGATGTTCACAATCGTTTATGAATTGCAGGAAGCTTCCCAACAATCTAATGATGAAGAATTCACTAAAAACATAAAATAAAATATACATATGACAGAGGATATGGATTATAGAGAAGGGGTGGGATTAATTAAGTGTAAACTTGTTTCCCACTCCTTTTCGGACATGTTAAAAAAAAGTTATTCATATATCTAAATGCCTTCTTGTGTAATGTGTTGTTTTCTGTATGACACTGTCTGTCTTAATTTTGATAGGTTTGAAATAAAAAAATATTAATCAATCTTAAAGATGATATCTCCCATGGCAATGGGTGATCACAAGTAACTATGATTGGACAATGTGAAAATAGAAATTATTTGCCAACCCTACTCTGTCTGCACTGCACTTACTGCAAATAATAAAATATATCAACTCCATGAATGCCATAAATTCAACCCTTTAGAAACTTAACGACAGCATTTGTCAGCGGCATCTCGTTTCTGAGAGAGCAAACATTTGTAAACTCACATTTGTTTCATGGCCAACTTTTACCCACGACAGCCACACTGAGAAGGCTGAACGCTGATGTGTCATTTTGTTGTAGCCTCTTCATTTATGCAATTTTGAGGAAATTGGTATCATCTGATGCCTGATTAATCGGTCTGACGGTTCCATAGTCTAAATCTCTAATCTCTGATCCAGGAGGATCCAGATCTCAGCTGCGGCTCTGCCCTCTTACTACACATGAAATCCAGACTTGGCTCAATGCCCAGAAATCATGTGCTGTTCAATGCCCTTGGCATCGCATATCCCTAATATTTAACTACTATTAGGGGGGGATACAGAGTTTTTGCCTAAGGAGATATTGACAATGACAATCATAACTGGCAATTCCAGGATGTGAAAGGCTGTTGAGGCCTCCCAGGCATTGCTTTATTCTTTTATCTGCAAGGACGGGTGGCCCTTCGGCTTCTGGAGTCCCGGAGGATCAGCTGTAAAAACAACGCTAATTACACCAATTGATGGAGGAACCTTGGGGCATGTCTTTGCTTGTTATACTTATAGAGTTGGGCAATCGTCTCCATAAATCCTACTGAGATGCTAATAGATACCAATACCCCACAAATCCCTGTGGATTGTTATATTGGTTATTATTGTACATTTACTTTCCCCAAATTCTGACTAAAAACATGTTTTATCTAATAAGTATGGCCGCACCCAACTAATTGTTTTTTTTATTGATTTATTCAAGTTGATTTATCGCTATCTTTTTAAATTCCTTAAAAAAAACCAACATATTTCATTGAATCACATTCCCTTAAAAACAAACAAACATAACAAGATAATTGCCAGATGCCCGATCAGAAAAATACTGGACCTCAAATTCAAAAGGATTGATGTGACTTCTGTACGCATCATTATTGTGGTTTTATGGGCTACTAGTTATTATCCACCTTCAGTAACCATGGCAACTTGTGAACAAAATTAAGATTATAGCAGCAGGAAATCCTTGAACCTGTTATAACTAATGGGATTAGGTGGAGTCCTTCTAGTCCTTCATGCTCAGCGTGGACTTCCTGAATACTGAAATAACACTGAACGTCTGCCAGAATACAATAACCGAGTTTTCTCATTGTGTTCCCCCCTCTGAGATAGGCCTCTTGCTAGGTGTGTCTTAGACCTGTGGTGATAGGAAACATTATTAATATTTGTTCTTTCTCGGCCACTTTATGAAATGATGCGAGGGATGGTGAACACGTGGCTCCTCATCAGGGATGAGTCCTGGATGAACGTCACTCACTGTGCTCGTAAAATATGAAGAAGAACAAAAACAGAATTGTGTTAATCTTTTACTAATTAGGTTATTTTAGTGAGCTGTATGATTAAGTCTGAACCGTTTCATCTGACTGGCTGGTTTATTAGTGTTACACCATAGAAATCATTGACAACTTCCTCATTCAGGATTATTGCCCAGTCTAAAGGTTAAAACAGCCTATTATGGTCTGTCACTATCTTGGTTCTTCCTCTGTAATTAACTTTTGAGTACAAGTAGTGGTGTTTTAACTATATACCCTATTATTTTCATCTGTTTAGAGCGCATGCATACTGTAGATAAAGTTTAAATATGTAAAGTGAAAATACAAAATTGAGAGAAGAAAAAAAAAATCTATAGGATGATAATAGTATGGTTACATATATAGTTGTTATAGAGCAGATCCAAGCCACGTCATTTTTAGTGAGCATCAGGGGTTGGACCTGATAAGCTTTTTCTTCATCCTACTCCTTTTCAAACTCGAAGAATTAGTTTGAAGTCTGTGTAAATTATATTTTGTTTGTTTTTGTTATTATTTAAAAAAATGTTATCATTGTTTATATGATTACTTGCCAAGGAGTTCAAAATAAATAAATTAACTAAATGTCAGACCTCTCTGATATTGTGCAGCCCTCGTGTGTATGGGGTGAAACAGAGGTCAGAGGTCAGGAGAGAAATAAGAAAGACCAAACTCACGATGCAGAATCATCTGCTTTGAAATGCATCTTGGGAAGGAGAAAGTTCCACCTTTTACAAACTCAACATTTCACATTCTGCGTCTGCGTCCACAGAGGCGGGATGACAAGCTCACAGCAGATACGCGAGACACCAGGCGCCTCGAAGCAGAGCGTTCAGTCCGACAGCACATCGCTCTGCATCAAAGAGCACATTGTGGCGGATAGCTCGACAGTTGCTACGCATGACGCATCGGCCTTGAAGGCTCGGCAAGGCCTCGGTTTCCTGTGATGCTTCGCTCCCACACCGGTCCAAAGCAATTACCAATTAGAGTGTCCCTGTTACACTCCAATAACAACAATGCAGCTTTTATAACTACGGACTACTGGAAGAACAGACCGTGCTGCTGTGGATTAGCCAGAGTGATGGAGCTGCTTTTGCAAGCACCACAAACTTCATTCTGTCCACCTTCGTTGTATTGGAGCAGATAACTAGATACTAAAAGAGGAAAGGGTGAACTGACCCTTATAAAAATGTCCTGATAGAGCAATACATCTCCGCCTTTCACCAACATAACACATTTACTGTACATTTCTTCACAGCATCGGTCCAGGAAGTCCTATCACGCCAAGATGGCCGCATTAGATGGCGTGTATTTGTAAATTACATGGAAAAACGTAATCGGTCAGAGAGACTAACAACAACATACTTTTGGTACATTGGATTTGAATTTTAAAATTCAATTTGTGATTTAAAATTGGATTGGCACCGACCATGACACTGTGCAGAGCACAGCGCGTCCGGTGCACAGAGAGACACAGTAGCACAGCAATGAGTTGTCATCTCACTTTATTTAATAACCTAGACCCCACCACCCCCACCAGGGTTATTGCATAAAAAACAAAAATCGTACAAAAATCAGCCACTCGAGGCGAAACAGAACATGTTCTCGTTCAAAGGTGTACCGACAAGCAGTTTGAATATGTTGTATGTTTAACACCGACATGGCACGGCTGTTTGAATGTGAGAAATGTCTATGACAGGTGACTATGACAAATTAACAAACATAAAGCACCAGGGATTTAAAGCATACTGTGAGGGGCAAAGAGATCATCTACAGCATGTTGCAGTGCATACAAACATAATAAATAATACTGGAAACAAGGACATAGGACCCCAGGGGCCGAACAAGGTCGATGCATAGCAAGGCTCCTGAGTACCGCCGACAGCCATCGCTCTTCTTTCCTGCGTTTCTACTTTTTCACGGATAAATCGTACTGAAGCACATTATTGCACAGTGAAGAAAAACAGGGAAACCTTGTGGTGATGATGTTTAAATCATCTCACAAGGATGACAACTCCTCTCTTTATTTGCTTTGCATTGAGCACAATGAATTGAACATTGTTGACCTGCCTGGGCTCCTACACTGTAAAACGTTTGTGCAGTGACAAAAGTGTTTTGTAATAGTCGGGTTACTTGAATATTTTAATTCATCAGGTGATGCGTTTCATGACGCTCCTTAGAAAACGACACGTCTGAGCATTTCTGAACTGATAGGGTATTTTGTGTACTTGGCCCACAGTAGCCTGAAATGGCTGCTGGAACTACAGAGAGATGCAGAGTTATTTGTCTTGTATTCACAAAAGTGATCACATGTGTGAATTCTGGAGAAAGTGAATATAAAGGCTACTACAAAAACTTAAAAAAATGTGGAACATCCCAGTGTTATTTTTGGAGCCAGGAAGCTGAAGCAACGTTATTGCCGTGGAGCGGGATGAATGTGGGGATCTGTTTTCTACAACAACAACCACAACAAAAAGTGTTATGAAAATTCCCCCTGTAAACTGGAAGGAACTTGGAAATAAGGAACACATGATGAAGCCTGACGGAGAGAATGAGCATGCGTCATTGTTGACAGTCACATAAAATGGGTGTTGCCAGGTCAGAGCGTTGTGAGCGGGGCAGATTACTAACACGGAGATGAAAAAAACATTTTGCTTTAATGTGGCGAGACAGCTGTGGAGATTGGAGAGGGGGATGTGACAAAGACGGTGAGAAAATAGTCTTTAGAGGGGATCACAATGAAATTGTGAGGTGAAGGCAGCTGTGAGCACAGGGGGCCGATGATGTAGTGGCAGGAAGTGCCGAGTGAGATCAATAAAGATTAGAGGACGTTGCTGCTGAAACGATCACAAGCCTGGTGTGGATGTGGTGGGGAGGGATATTTTCAGGCCCAAAATATCATCCTGCCTTGAGGAAATCTGGGGAACACATCATTTCCTTTAATTGTCCGTGATACAATCATTTTGTTTCTAAAAACAATAACACAGAAATGAGTCACATCTTTAGTGAGAAAAGAATCCAGTGATAAACAATGACTACACATGGAAAAACAAATGTTTATACTGCAGATCTATAATATGCAAAATCACATTCAGATGAAGCACACACACACACACACACACACACACACGCGCGCGCGCGCGCACACACACACACACACACACACACTTGCCATAAGCTTTAAATAGATTATCCCAAATTACCTTTGTGCTTATTGTTACATGAGATCATGTGCAGATCAATATTTCCCTTCTTTACATGATTAGTGTTAAATCAACAGGGCCATGCTGAGCAGCCGGCCAACAAGTGAGTTAGTGAAAGGAATACAATAAAGGTCGATTAGGAGTACATAGGAGGGAAATGCAGTCTGATCCCGGAGCATTAAAGCGCTCTAAAAAAGTAGTCCAGCTATAAGTTAGAACAGCGTCAATCACCACTTAATATGCGCTCAATCTCCTCTAGTCTCTTCAAGGCAGCTGCCCTTTTTTGCTCTATATCGCTAATCTCTTTAGTGGACTTACCCGTAGTCCGCTTGTCAGACTGGCTACTGTCCAAGGACCCTGATTGGTCCACGCCCACACCTCCAAGGCTCTCTGGAGAGGATTTCCGGACATTCTTCTCACCCAGAGTCCCCTTTCCAACAGCATCAGCACTCCTCCCTTCCTCCTCCACCCCATCCTTACCCCTCGCAGGATTCTCTTCATTAGCTGCCTCGGTGGCTCCTGGTGCTGACGTGAGTGGTTGCCCCGCCGCGCTCATGGCAGCCATCTTACTTCGTACGATGCTCAAATGGCGTCGCACGTACTCCTCGTTGGGCGCCAGGGCCAGCGTTTCCTCTAGGCAGCGGGCGGCGCGCGGCAGGTCACGCTCCTCGAAGTAGACCACGCACAGGTTGTGCTTACCTTGCACGTTGGTGGGGTCCATGCGCAAGATGCGCTCAAAGCAGGCCTTGGCGCCACGCGTGTCCTTCTTGTGGTTCATGAGGATGTCGCCCTTCAGGATGAGGCCCTTGATGTGCTCCGGGTGGTGATGCAGCAGCTCGTCCAACGCCGGCAGCGCGTCCACCTCGCGCTTGGACTGAGAGTAGAGCAACGCCAGGTTGAACAGGGCGCTGCGGAAGCCCGCCTGCAGACCGATGGCTTTACGCATCCAACGCTCGGCGGCGGCGTTCTCATTGGCATCCATGGCGAGCATGCCAAGGTTGAAGTAACCGTTGGCGTCTTCGGGCTCCTCCTCCACGTAGGTCAGGAAGCGACGGTTGGCCTCGGGCCAGAACTTTGGATCACCTGCCACAGAAAGCACAGACATTATTTTATAGTGGACTTCTAGTCCTAAATTACAGACATTTAAAGTCCAGATTACGGTTCATGTTATAAACCAATGTTACATTCAAGGTCTGAAAACAGGGTTGTTGAAAACAAAACAGGTTATAAGGAACAGATTTGTCCAAAAATAATACAACTCATAACATGAGTCATATTTCAGTTGAGGAATTTTAACTTCTCGTTTCGAGATCCGCAACTTCATAGAGGTGCGGCTGAGAAAGGGAACACAAAGGTAGAGAAAATGGGAATGTGAGGAATGAGGAAAAGAATCTGTGACATGTGAAGCTCTGCGACTGATTTCTGATGGGGTTACTTGCCACGGGGGGTCGCACAGTTTGCAGCGCTGCAGCTTCTTGTCATGTCACCCTTTGTTGAACTTCTGAGTGATGGCGAAGTATAAACAGTGGACTACAAATAAAGAGCTACTGAAGAATGCTTTGGAAAACTACATTGTTTGTATATGTAATGCTCTGAATGTGTCGTTTATCATCTTCTAAAATCTTCAACATTGTTTTTTCGTCCCTATAACCTCATACAGGCGACAGCACCCGATGGAAAGGTTACCACCCCCCATAGAGGATTCAAGAAAAACGTGTTTACACAAATGCAACGGAACAGAACGTGATACATCCATTAAAAAAATAAACTGCAGAATGGAGGAAACTGTGAGTTGTGCAAACATGGGGCGTGTTGTGTAACACTACTTTGCAATTTAGAAGAAAAAATAAATACATCTCATGAATCCGTATTAAGAGTAGATTAAATACTGGAACAAACAAACTATGAGACTCCCATTCAAAGCCTTTCCAACCGTGCTGACACATCAAAGGTTGACGGGTCACACTGAGGTGAGCGAACAGGGAAATGTCGCCAAGAAATATTGCTGCCTTAATGACTCACCTCTTTGTGTGAACCACCCTACATAATCTCTGTGATGTTTATCGCCTCGGCAAAGTATTCAAGAGTTACAAAAAGCAAAGAAACATGGTTGGAACACCTAACGTTCACCTCATCAACCTCCAGTGGAGCTTGCAGTCAATATAACTGGTTATTAAATGTTTTTATTGTCAAGGTGTTGATGAAGCATGACCTAAAAGAAACTTGGCCCGGGACTCTCTCCCAGTGCGCACACATATCACTGCAAGTTTCGGGACACGTTTTTAAAACCTGTTACACCCTGAAGTTAAAAGCAGGTTATTTCCTTTGTTTGGACCAGCTGACCTTTTTAGAAAAAAAAAAGAAAAGAAAAAAAAAAGGACCAAAGTAATGCTTTCCATTAGCAGGTGGAGTCCCGCTTTCGTTACAGCCAGATAAGATTTATACTACTCACTTCCCCGCTGCAGAGCTGGCAGACTCCACTCACCAGATTCCTGCATGAGAAGTGCCGAGTTGAAGAGCGCCAGCTTGTGGCGTGGGTTGAGCTCCAGGGCGTGGTTGAAGTTCTTCAGGGCCTCCGGCGGGTCCTTCATCTCGATGTTGACGATGGCCAGGTTGTACCACAGGTCGGCGTTGGTGCGGTCCAGGTCCAGGGCTCGCAGGTAGGCGTCGCGGGCCTCTGTCAGCTTGTTCATCTTCAGCAGCAGCTCGCCTCTGAGGCAAATACAAGAAATGTAAAAGTCAAATTGTGGTCGTTTTATCTTTTACATGATGGGGGATTTACAATAAAACCTGTCAAATGTTCAATATGTGTTTATTCCTATTTTTATCCACGTTTCCCCTAAATACCAAAAAAGTCAAATAAGGAATGCAAGCAGCATTTTTTGTCCAGCTTGTTTGCAGATGACAACATATTGCACCATATTTAAGAGTTGTCCGCTATCAATGTCAGTACTGTGGGTGAGGTCAAATCTTGTGAAAATGGTTATGCGGTGTGCTTGAGAAGAAATCCAAAAACAACAATAAATGTGTCACCGTCCCAATAATTACTAACTAAACACAGTAGATCATAATAAAACCACACAATAAGCACAGATGGATTTGATCAGATGGGTAGGAAATAAAAAAGTTGCCTGCTGATGTAGGCTTGTTTGAAGTCTGGTCTCATGCTGATGGCTTGGCGGTAGAGCTGGTCGGCCTCCTCCAGCCTCGACTCGTTGGCCCGGATCAGATTGGCCAGGTTTATGTAAACGTTGAGATGGTTGGGGGCCACGCGTGTCGCATACTTCTTCCCGGGAATCACCTGATGAGGTCAACAGAGGTCAATGGTTGGACAGTCAACTGCAACGTGTTTAAGTCAATCAAAAAGAGACTAGACTGTAATGTAGACTGTATTTTTAGGTGTTGTTGAAATCGGCTTCATATGTTCCAATTGGTGACTGATGAGGACGTTTGATCATAGTATTCATAATAATAATATTTTTTTTTATAGGGAACTTTTCTTAGTACTCAGTCGCTTGACAGTTAAAATACAGTTAAAATAGAATCAACACAGATAAGCAACTGGCAAACAGCGTTAGTCACACATTAAAGCAGATCTAGAAAAAATGCCCTTTACTTGCACTAAGGCCTACTGAATGAAGAGGGGACATGTGAGGTATGAGAGGTATGAAACAGTTATCAGATATCTTCTCAATAATTAAACATTTTAATTCTCATTCAAAAAGTAGGCGACTAAAACACAAATCAATCATGGTCTTTGATCGTGTGCAAGCTGGTGAGCCTGTGTTGTAACCCAAAATAAATGAAAGACTCACCAATATACTGTATTATGTAGTTATAGCACAAGTAAGCAAAGCTGAAAGTTCTTGAACATAATCAAATGTCAGCTGCATTATACACTGGATAGGTGTTTTGCTCAAAAGCCGTTAGTTGTTATGGATCATGTGATCTGCCACAGAGGTGCGTTTGATGCATATAACATATGAATGGAGAATCCAAGAGGAGGTGCAGCCTGAGGTTGTTTTGTTTGAGCTCATTGCGACCTGCTCTCCATGTGACATGATGATAAGGTACCTGTGGCATCAGGGATTTGGCAACCATGTAGGCGTCTTCTGCCTCTCTAGACTTGTTCAGGTTCTTGTAGGTTCTTCCAACATTCATATGAGCACCAATGTCATCTGCAGAAACATGTATAAGAGAAGTAAATCAACTATATGCTGAACTAATGAGAAAGAAAACCAATAGAGAAACATTGTTTTTCAAACGAAGCGAAGTAAACCTGGTAAATCTGGAAACCAGTAGGAAAACTGAAGTGTTGAAAGGGTCACTCGGGACAAGCAGAACTGATCCTCTGTGATTAGCATAGCAGGAAATCCTCATCGGGTTAATGTGTTACATGTGTACATTGTTCATCTTGGGGAAACACTCTTGGGTGGTGAACCGGGGAAGTGTTGATGTCTCAGCTGACAATGGGCTTCCAAGAAAACTATGAAGCAAAACAGAAATGCTGGGAGAGGCTGGACGTCCTCGAACTGCACATCTAATGCGTCGACTATAACATCAGATGTATTTTTGTGAGGGGCAGTCATGAGTTCTCCGGGAATGAGGGAGTTATGGAACGACTCCGTTCCTGTAAAATGAAATGACAATCCAGAAGAAACAGCCCCATGACTTGGAATGAAATTGGGAGTTGAGCCAAATTTTAGGGTTGTTAAGTTGCGTTCTGCCCATTTCACATTACTGAGAATTATTGGGACGCTCGAATAGATTCAGAGAAGATGGTGAATCCAATTTCATCTGCTCTTTTGGTTTTTGGTTGGTAATTAGAGTCGCATTTCTTTTCCCTCCCTCGTTTATTTTTAAAAAAAGGAGTCGTGCGGATACAGACACCAGCTCACAGCGGGACTCTGCAGCTGTTCACAACCAGTTTTAATCTTCTTTTCCTTTTCATTTGTTGACTCCATTCTACTGGTCAGCGCTGGGGAAATTCTGGAACTAACTGCAGTCTCCTACCTGGTTATATAAGGTTAACACTAGGTAACACTAGGCAACACTAACACAAGCTGACACAGACACACATACAGACACGCACAGACACTCACACACACCACCTGAACTATCACAAATAAAACATAGGAGCACTATGTGTAGTAGTGTTAAGCAAATATTCAATTATATATTTGAATATTCAACATTCAATTCCCTTACTAGATGCTGTTTCTGTGAATGACCTCACCTTTGTCACTGTAAGTGTTACCGATAGTAGCACACAGCGGCAAAAACAACCAGACCTGGATGAAAAAGCACTCATCTCTCATCGTCTACCGGTTATCCGGTGTCGGGTCGCGGGGGCAGCACCTTTAACAGGCGACCCCAAACTTCCCTTTCCCGGGCCGCATCAGCCAACTGTGACTGGGGGATCCCGAGGCTTTCCCAGGCCAGTGTGGAGATATAATCTCTCCACCTAGTCCTGGGTCTTCCCGTGGCCTCCTCCCAGCTGGTCGCGCCTGAAACACCTCCCAGGGGGCATTCTTACCAGATGCCCGAACCACCTCAGCTGTCTCCTTCAATGCAAAGGAGCAGCGGCTCCTTTGCTAGTCCGAGTCCCTCACGGATGACTGAGCTTCTCACCCTATCTCTAAGGGAGACGCCAGCCACCCTCCTGAGGAAACTCATTTCGGCCACTTGTACCCGCGATCTACTTCTTTCGGTCATGACCCATCCGTCATGACCATAGGTGAGGGTAGGAACGAAGATTGATCGGTAGATCGAGAGCTTTGTCTTCCGGCTCAGCTCTGTTTTCGCCATAACGGAGCGGTACAGCGAATGCAATACCGCCCCCGCTGCTCCGAATCTCCGGCCATTGTCCCCTCACTCGCGAACAAGAGCCCGAGGTACTTGAACTCCTTCACTTGGGGTAAGGACTCATTCCCTACCCAGAGCAGGCAATACACCGGTTTCCTGCTGAGCACCATGGCCTGACACAAAACCTAGATATGGGATTAAGCCAGGATTTCCCAGAAGTTATCCGTGATCCAGAAAAAAACATGTTCATTAAAGTTATCCCACTGCACGTTACATGTAGCATCCATCCTTTATGTGCCGGTGTATAGTGCCTCTGGACACTTTTTAAATGTTCTCTTTTATTGCATCTTTTAAACGTATTTTATCCGTAGCCCTTTTTTTCTGTGCCTTTTTTTTTGTTTATTCCTTGATTATTGCACTTTATTGTGAAGCACTTTGGTGCGGCTAAGCCGTGTAAATGTGCTTCAAAACCGAACTCCTCTTCATCCCAGGGAAAGACTGCCCTCGCATGGACCTGTCGGTCACTGTCGAGGGCATCACAGTATTGCCGTCGTCAACTGCGAGGAACCTGGGTGTAATCCTCGATGACCAACTATCCTGCACCCCCAACATCACTGCTGTGGCCCGATCCTGCAGATTTGCCCTCTACAACATCCGCAGGATTCAGACTTTCCTCACAAAGGATGCAACGCAACTCCTGGTCCAAACACTGGTCATCTCCCGCCTTGACTACTGCAACTCTCTCCTGGCCGGACTCCCGGCCTCAATGACTAAACCATTGCAGCGTATCCAGAACGCTGCAGCACGCCTTGTCTTCAATCTACCCAAATTCTCCCATGTGACCCCCCTCCTCCGTGACCTCCACTGGCTCCCTGTTGCAGCACGCATCCAATTCAAGACGATGACACTGGCCTTCAGGGACATCAATGGAACGGCACCCATCTACCTCCAAACACTGGTCAAACCTCATGCCCCGAAGCGAGCACTTCGCTCCTCTACTTCAGCTGGCCGGCTGGTACCACCATCGCTGAAATCAAACAAATGTCGCTTGTTTCTATTTTTTAGCTTTTACTTTATCGGCAATGATATGTTGTGGTTTCTTTCTTTTGACAAATGTACTTATTTTAAGTCGCTTTGGACAAAAGCATCTGCTAAATGCCCTAAATGTAAATGTATATAAATAAATTGACATTGACATGTAACCTGCTGTCATTATTTAAACACTGTGACCATTATTTTACATTCATTCAGCCTATATTCATACATTTCTATTAAATCCTACAGATTGTCGTCACAGTTACAATTGTGATCATGAAGCTGTTCATATTGTTCAGCAGCGCTTTCCACTGCACATTAGTTTAAGACCAGCGGACTGTGACCCCCCCTCACTCCCTCTCTGCGATTATGGGTGTAATGTATTGATAACCACTGGGGGCGCTGTTGTAAAGTGCGAGTTTGCCTTGTATGTTCCTTCCCAGCCACCGTAGCTGTCAAAGTCGTTTCATATAGTATTTGAGCTCCCGCTTAAAGCGTTACAGTAACAAGATAACATCATCTGGTTCATGAAGCCACAGTGCTTCTTTTTACGGAGGAGCTTGACCTCCTCATACGCCTCCATCAAAAGCTCACGCTCAGTTTGTCAAAAGTATGGCAGACGTGTCGTCGTCATGGTGAATTTGGGATCTGCATCAGTGATTGATCTCGGGGCTATTCGAGAAAACCGCATGTGTACTTCCCAGGATTCATTTCACCTGGCTTCACTTAGTCGCAGCTGCTCATCCTGGTTTTAACCTGCATTTCTATCACACATGGTCTTTTGGACCACTCAAGGCACTTTACAGGTGCACACACACACACACACACACACACACACACACACACACACACACACACACACAGCGAGAGAGAGAGAAAGAGAGACAGAGACACACACACACACACACACACACACAGCGAGAGAGAGAGAAAGAGAGACAGAGACACACACACACACACACACAGCGAGAGAGAGAAAGAGAGACAGAGACACACACACACACAAACACACACACACACACACACACACACACACACACACACACACACACACACACACACACACACACACACACACACACACACACACACACAGCGAGAGAGAGAGAAAGAGAGACAGACAGACACAGACAGACACACACACACACACACACACACCACACTCCATTTCATTTCAGTCACAGATGTCAAAATATTGTCATCATAATTGACGTTTCTTGCCTGGCTGGACGCGTGTGGCCTGGAGGAAATAGCGCAGGGCCATTGCATAGTTGTTTTGGTTCTCTAGAGCGTGGCCGACGTTGTTCCACAACTTGGCGTTATTCTTGTTGACCTGAATTGACAGACAATTTAAGAAAAGGTGATAACAAGTTTGTTATGTAAAGGACTGATCCATGACAATCATAAGAAAAGTGGAAGAGCTTTCATCACGAGGTGATTTAAAGATTTGTTTTCCCATTGGAAAGCGGCCTGGATACACTGTTTCCAGCTTACCTTCAGGGCAGAGGTGAAGAGGGTATATTCTGACTCCCAGTCCCAATTCCTGTTGAAGGTTTTCACTGCATGTGTGGTTAAAAGCACCGCAATGATCAACCAGGAAATCTTCTTCAACTGCCTGCGAAGGGAAACAAAGAATTTAAATTATATTTATTTGGTTACAGAATGACTATGACTTTTTATATCAGCATTAAGTAACTTGTTTTGAAAAGTAAACCATAACTTAATAGCAACAGTTGCCTCTTAGTTACGAGGTAATAAGAGCTCGTATTGAGGTGTTAAACAGGCCATAATTCCCTCTAATGGTTATTTATTATTGCTGTAAAAACATCTCCATTAAAAAAATATGTATTTGAACAGCACATTTATGCATCATTATGTAACTCAATGAAACCTCTGTTAACATTAGCTGTTCGCGTCATTACTTAGCCAAGCAGTACTGTGGTGCCCAGCGGCTGCTATCAGCTAATGTTAACACTCTCCAGCTGCTGATTTCAACACAGAGTTGTCGTGTCACAATGTCCCACTGTTAAAAAGGGAAAAAAACGTAGGCTTTACAAGGTGTGTAGTACTAGTTTGCACATGTACAGTACCGATGGGACAGGATGTACGGATCGGGTAGGGAGTGGTTGTTGTTCCTGTGTAGCGTGAAGGAGCTCATATAGATATGTCGACGTGATATCAGATCAGCGTAGACATGTGTGCATTTCTGAAGCTGGTCATGGAACTGCTCTACTCGCAACAACAGAATTTGTGTTGAGTTATTACCTTTCCCATGAGGCACAAGGGTGTGACTCATTTATGCACAACAGACGCAGTATAATTATTATATTCAAGACGGGGACATCATTTAAGACGAGCACTCACCCTTTATGAGAGATCATCTTGAATCCGTGTGCAACGAGAACACAGAAACCCATACTGGGCACATAAAGCACCCTCTCAGCCACAACAAAACCCACGGGGAAGAAGAGGTTGGAGGCGGGAACAAAAGGCAGGACGATCAAAGACAGGGCCTGAAGGAGAAAGATCAATGATTATGCGAGTCCCTCAGAGCCATCGCATTCAAAGAACGTGTAATAACATCGTAACATTAAGAGATATCGCTTAAAACCTGCAATATTGGAAACATTTAATTCGATGTGATTGGCAAACAATTAACTTTCAACTATTTGGAAAATCTTCAATTTCATGATGGTGAGCTCTGAGAAATTATAATTGGCATTTTTTAAAAGATGTTCGTGCATATTTGATTGCTTGTATTTCTAAATATATATTTGGAGCAGCGTGATGGTTCCGTTTCCTTCCACCCCAACACAAGCAGGTGGCTGATTATGGCTCCTCAGCAGAAGGGATGGCTTCAGGGGACAAAACCAACTTGTTCAAACACATTCTTCTTCATTTTCAATTGTAATGACTTAAAAAGCAGAACGACTCTTGTACTTGTCGATTCCCCTATAAATGGCAAAACGCCAGGTATTTGATGGAGTGTCCATCCGTCAGTATGAAATCCTGAGTGTGATAACGATGTCTTGTCAAAGCACACGGAGGTGGCACATTTGGTTTTTGTTTGTTGGTTTTGGAAAGATTTGAGCTTTTTTTGTGTGTCACATATTAAGTATCTGTACTCCTGCATTAACTCAAGCATAATAAACATAGTACCAAAAAATACTTTGCATGGAGGACTTTCATTGTTGCTCATCGCCGTAGAAATGATCGAGCATTTACTTTGTGTAAACCAAGACGCTGACAATTTAGAAAATAATTTTTAACTTGTTCACAAGCTCACAATGTGTGTGTAGAGTTGAATGAAGCCAAGTAGGTTGACGTGGTATGATATTGTTATGCAACATATTCCAAATGCTCTTAGCAAACCGGAGTAAACACCGAAAAGGTCATAACTAATTTATTTTGTGTTGATTTGTGGCCCCCTGAAACCGAAGCTAAGAGCAATACTGTGAGGAAGTTTACTGACCCACAACTAAGAGAGCCATGGGCCTGTTGCAAAACGGATGCTAATTTGTTTCAGTGAGCAACAGTGAGCCATCATTATTCACTCAAGTGCTTATGTGTCTCTTCATCTCGTGTTGACAGACGCTGACTATTTTTGTGATTTCATTTCCTCGGTTTGCTAAGTACAAACAAAAAACTTGTTACATTTGTTAATGATGCATGTTCTTTAATCCTGATTTGTCTGCTAGTGATTCAACAATCATGCATAGGAATTGCGTCATTGATAAAAACCAGACTGTGAAGAACAAAGATGAGAACCCAACAGCACTAAAATGCAGACTATGGTAATCAAACGAGTCTAGCATGTAACAATCAATTTCAGCATCTGCTAAAAAAGCTCTGATTCAGAACTCAAATAACTGGGATAGAGTGTAATTGACTGCAGTTTCTGTAAAAAAAAAAAGAAAATGGATGTGGCTGGTGAACACAAGGAACCACTTTACTTGTGGTTTCTTACCCCTAATCTCTCTGGGACAAAAGGAGCTGTTGCATTTGTAGACTTTTACATCTCAACCTGCCATGTTTAAGTTCCATGAAAAAGTCCACAATTTGATAGGTAGCGATAAGGTTGAAAAAAATTCTCCCTTTAATCAAAGTAGATTAAAGGGAGAATTTTTTTCAACTTTATCGCTAACTCCTCAAAGCCAAGTTCCTGTTTTGATTGGGAACTGCTGATTAAAGTGAACTAGCCCCTAAGTTAGTGACAACTTTGTTCCAGACTCACTTAATGTGGACAGACCTTTAAAGTGGACCAGCCACTCTGAGTTTCTCTCATCTTTTAGTTTTTTTAAATACTTTTTTTTAACTGTTCATCCGATGGTATCAAATTGCAGTATGGATGATGCCATGTGACCTTGGTTTTGTGTAGCAATGCTGCTGTCGGGTATAAAGATTCCTCACCATGATGACAGTCCTGGCAGAGCTGGTTCTGTAGCGCAGGCTGTGGTAAGCTAGCAGGCCAAGAAAAGTGTAGAACACCAGGGTGGCCAGGTTTCGAAGGTCCAGGAGGGACTCCACCAGAGGAATGGTGCCCATAGTCCAGTCGCAGCAGAGCTCGGAAGGATTCAGCAGAAGCCATGCGTTCAAGGGAAGCAAGTAGTTGAAAGTCAGCTGTCTTGTGGGAGTCGGGCTGACTGCTGCTGGGTTATCAAATCTACGAGAGAGGGCACAGAGGAGAAAAGTTCATCCGACTCATAAAGCATGGGGTAGTTAATACTGGCATGATATTTATGAGAGAGAAAGAGTTGAGACTGCAAGGAAAATGCTAAAGATAATTTAATTAAACATAAATAAAATGAATGCTTCATAGTCTTCATTCATTCATGCATTTTACCAATATGTTATATTTTTATATTATTTTGGTACAGGATTTCTTTGTAATCTCTGTCTCTGTTCCTGGACCCCCTGCAGCCCTATTTATTATTATTATTATTATTATTATTATTAGTAGTAGTAGTAGTAGTAGTATTACTACGGTGCATATGCATACCGGTATGTATGCATATGTAAGTCTATTTTTATTTTATTTTTGGAAATTGTCTAATTTTGATTTTTTACCTTGACTAATGTTCTTTGACTGCAGTACTTGCCTATTGTTTATTGTTGACTGTTTACTGTTTATTGTTTGTAAATATCGTGCGCACTGGAAACCAAGACAAATTCCTTATATGTGAAAACGTATTTGGCAATAAATCTTTTCTGATTGTGATTCACGGTGAGCCCGATGACCCCCATAGCAACCATAATCCCAGCAATAGCGGCAGGGAGATGCCATCTCAGTTCTGCGCATGGGTGTGGGGCTAATCCAGTCCAGTTTTTCACTTTAGTAATGCTAAAGGAAAGGAAATCCAAAAGGAGAGGGCCTATTATTCCCTTGAGAATGTGCTAAGCAGATATAATTGACAGTCTCCTTTTGAATGAGATGATGTGTGGAAAGTTCCACTTAAATGGAGGGAAGTTCGAAGAATGTCTAGAGGGGAAAGGCATTATCCTCTGGAGCGCATGAATGTATGTACGTAGTAAATGACATAGCAATCTGCCATTACATTGTGTAATCTGAATGTAGAACTAAAGAAAATGTCAGTGGTGTGTGGTGAACAATATGTGGTGAACAATATGTTGTCAATAGAACGTTTCAAAATAATTTTGCACTGTCATGGATCAAGTTACTGCTCAAGCAGAAAATCTGGACGAAGGCGTCGTTAGCAAACAATGACATGGTACAATGAATATCCTATTCTGAAATGTCATGACTTTTCTGGCCATTAGCTGCTGTATCTCACTCAACACCAGTGTCAGATAGACAGACAAGCTAAACTACTAAACTAACTTATCAACAAACTAGCAAGGCAAAAATAAATTACTATAAAAGCAATGGCAATAAATATTTAGAAATGAGAAGGAGAATGAAATGAAACATTTGATCTTGAGATGGACACCATCCTAAAACGTGAATGAAGACTGTTTATTGTGCAATGAACGTGTTTTGTCTGCACATCTTAACAGAAAGATCTACCGGTATCTCTCTTTGGTGTTGGATGTCAGCACCCCCAGCCTGCATTTCTATCTAAACTTCTCTGGTAAAGCAGGTAGTGGGAACTTGTTCCAGCAAACCACTTCTTTAGGAACTAAACACAGCTTGGGGTGGTGGTAATCTCAATAGTATTGTTATGACTTGAACACAGAAAATTCGCCCAGACAACCTGGAGACATGTTGAAGATAGCGGCTAGAGGATTAGCACATCTCGGCTAATTGTCCGGAATGTTATCTTTGCAATCAAATGCCATCATGTTTTAGTCTGTGTGGAAACCGGGACATTTAAACGAGTTTAGACTCAATCAACATTTAATCCAATAAACCGATTAACATTTGGCCAGTGACAAAGGGTTCTCACTGGTCAATTCAATCATAAAGGGTAAGATGCACCTTTAGTGATCCCCAGCAGGAAGCATGGTTGTTTCCAGAGGAAAGAAATAAATGCAGTGTATGCCGTAGTGTAGCGTAGATGTAGTGTAGCATACATGTAGTGTAGCGTACGTGTAGTGTAGCATACATGCAGTGTAGCGTACGTGTAACGTAGTGTACTTGTAGCGTACGTGTAACGTAGCGTAGTGTAATATAGCGTACATGTAGCTTAATGTACATGTAGTGTAGTGTACATGTAGCGTAGCGCGTAGTGTACATTAGTGTACATTTTGTGTAGTGTACGTGTAGTGTAGTGTACGTGTAGTGTACATGTAGTGTAGCGTACGTGTAACGCAGTGTACGTGTAGTGCAATGTACATGTAGCGTAACTTACATGTTGCGTAACCTACATGTAGTGTAACATACGTAATGTAGCGTAGCGTACGTGTAGCGTAACGTACGTGTAGCGTATAAATGCAGGTCCAATAACAATCTCATCACATGATGCCATGATGCTGATCACTTAGTGGAATGTATTTAAAGACCAAAAAGATAAAAACACACTAGCTCTCCTCTATTTAAATTCATTGTCATGTAAGAGGATTACAGGAATTATTTTTAGATGTTTCATGTTGTTGTGACTGAGGCCTTTGAACTCCTCCCGACTTACTGCTTTCAACAGTTGTGATCGGGGAATTAGAGCTACACATGAGTGAAAACGTATACAGTATTTTAGTCTTCATGCACAACTATGTGCACTACAAAATAGATGCAGGCTGGTAAAATTACATCCATCAGCAGCGGGAGGCCAGAAGCCATGGGAAGATTTTCTACTTTAATCGAATATAAGACATTATGTAAACTATTACATAATCTGAAGTAAATAAAGAAGCAGACTAGCGTAATGTGTTTATATAATACTGCAATCCAATTACATTTAAAGCATGACTTTGACAGAATTCCGCTGCCCTTTACAGCCTTCAAATGTCTTCTCCTTTTGTGCAAGATGTAGCAGAAGATGAAGCAGCTGCAGATAAAGACTTTTCTTTAAAAACTGGCCAACTTTTTAACTTCAAAGCAAAACAAATCGAAATGTTCCAAAACTAATCACATCACGCTGTTCGTGGTGATAACAATTACAGTAAAAAATATTCAGTGTGTATTTGATTTGTAATATCACTTCCTGATACACCAATAAAAACGAGGAGAAATAGCGTTAAAATGCATTTTAAGTAGCATTTGGATGGGATAATACTGCCTACCTGGTGAAGACAGGAAGCTGGGACTGGATGACTTGGACCCTGACGATGACGAGCAACAGGGTGCTGATGACGAGGACTATGAGCTTCAGCAGAGTTTGCAGGAGAGCATACGGGAAACAGTCTTTACCCTGCAGGACTCCCCGAAGTGTGTCCAACAGCATGGGCAAGGTAAACTGAGAGAACAGGAACAGGAGAAACACACAGGAAGGAGGGCTTAACTCAACTTTTAGTGTAAAGGCTGCCTACACTTTCAGATTTAAATTTAATTTTTTTTAAATTACCAATCATTTAGGTTTTAATGTCAAATATTTTCAAATCCATTTTGCCATAACATTAATCTGAACCGCCTGCTGGTGGACTTGACAAGCATGTTTTCTTTGCTAAAAATACACCATTTGTCATAACCAGAATCAAACAGTCAAGTCATCATAGGATTTTCAATGAATCATGATCAAATCAACACTTAAATTATTTCATGAAAATCACTATATAAATAACATTTTTAACCAAATAAACTGTTTGCACTGACCAGATATTGTAAAAAAAGGGGAAAAAAGGAAATTAAATACTGCACTCTTCAGCACAAAGCCATGAATTACTTTTTTTTAAAACACATCTCTATGAACAGATTCTGCATTCATATGTAGGAAATGAGGCAAGATGTTTGGTGTCTGAAGCATTCAGGTTTCTATTTGTAGTCCATAGTTCAGAACAATCACGTTCGAGCAGGCTTTGGTTGAATGCAAGGAAAAGAGGCAGAACACAGAGATGAGGTTGAAAACCTTGTGAAACAAGCCGGTGGTTTGCGTCGTCTTGCATCTCAAGTTGCTTATCAGCCTGTAAACAATGAGCACATGGAAGCAGCGCCACCAGAGGACCAACGGGTTCACACCAACCGTCACGTGACAAACACTCAGTGAAGCTTCGACTCAACTAAACGCAAAATAAATTATCATTATCATTAAACTGATTTCTTTTTTTATGATTTATGGCATTATAACTGTGCTATACCACAAAATACATTTTTACGTTCGCCAAAATTCTAGCCTTAATAGTTTCTACAGAGGTGCAGGACTTATGAAATGCTTTCAGTGTATAATCCATCCAGACCTCTCGGATCCTCTGACACTGATCGTTTAGTCAGACCCGGGTCAAGGACAAAGGCAGCATTTAGTCTGTATGGTCCTTGCCTCTGGACGTCACAATCCATGAACACCTTTTAAAAGAAGCTTCAAGAGCGTTTTCTTCATGTATGCATCTATGGAATGTACTTACCATTATGTATGCTATGTTGGCGATGTATAATGCATGTTATGTTTTATTAGTATCATATTGCATTTTTATTTCTTGTTAAGAACCTTGTATTGCACCTTGTCTCACCCAGGTGACAACTGCTTATTATAACACTTTATTCATGCTTCATACTAACTATGGCCAGCCATGCTTTGAAGCAGCAGGTGTGAGTGAGTCTTGGAGACGCAGCCTTATTTACCCCTTGTGCAACGAACACTTCGTGGACGCAGCAGATCCCGACGACGGTGATTCCCTGCTCCTTACATAGCGTTGCTGCGGCCACGAGAGCAACTGTCAGAGCGATGGGAGCCCAAACTGAAACAAGAAAGAACATTGTGTTATTCACACAAATAAGAGACAACCACAGTGGTTCGTAGTACATTATATATGAGCACATTGTCAGTACAGATATTCGTGAAACAGACAGACAATCTAGATGAACATGTCAAGTTTTCCCAACTTGACATGTTCATCGAGATTGTCTGTTTCAATCAAGTATTTGTACTTCCTAGGCCCAAAAGCCAGGGTGAAAATAATGGTTCCATCTTTTGGGTTTTGTCAGTGAGGTGGACAAGACCAAAGTGTGGTACTACTCAGTACATGACTTGGTTAGATTATTTAATAACCTTATTCTCAAAAATGTTGATACACGCATAATAATAACGCATGATACACACTTGCTGTCATGGTTTCTGTTTACATTCAAATATAAACAAAGGGCCGACACAGAACTGGAGTGATTCACCAAGAATCCAATTAATTGTTGGAAAGCCTTTATTATGAACAGTTACTGCATGTTGCACACGCAAAAGAAATTAAAAGGCACCAATGCATCAAAGAGATTTCCCCGCGGGTGAAATTAAAGAAACAAATTCACACAGCGGCACTTGATGACGACTAACCCCACCCTGTAACTGTGTGAAAGGTTCCAGCGTGTGGAGAACCACCGACAAAAGTATCAACCTGCATTAGAATTTCAACAATGGAAGAAATATGAACGTAACCACAGTAGACCTCAAGAAACAGGTATATTTCCATTAACAACACTGTGAGTTGACCAGTGGCCCTGAGCTTCTGAATTCCCAGTAGGCAGGAATTTGATCCCAACCCAACTATTCTTGTTGCCACAAGCCTCTTTAGTCACACAAACATTTAACTGTGGTCTAAATGCTTATTAATGAATGAGGAGTATCTAACATTGCCACAGGCCTTCCAGGTCGCTGAATAACTTGCGTCATACAAGGGAGAACTTTGGGTTCAGTATCCTGCCTCTGTCATGCATGTTTGTGCAGACTTACCAATTGAGTGGTCTGCACCTGTGGATTTGGTGTAGGCCAGGAACGCAGCCAGGAGAAAGATTGATGAAAGAAGTTCAGCTCTGCCAACCACACCTGTGACCTGATGATCAAATGTGAAAGTCAGTACTGCTGCCCATCTGTACCGATCTCCATCCATCCATTGTCTACCACTTATCCTGTATTCAGGGTCACGGGGGGGCTGGAGCCGATCCCAGCTGTCATTGGGCGAAGGCAGGGTACACCCTGGACAGGACGCCAGTCTATCACAGGGCCGACATGTAGAGACAAACAACCATTCACGCTCACATTCATACCTACGGGACATTTAGAGTCATCAATGAACCTATCCCCATCCTGCATGTCTTTGGACTGTGGGAGGAAGCCGGAGAACCCGGAGAGAACCCACGCTTACACGGGGAGAACATGCAAACTCCACACAGAAGGGACCCGGGCCGACCCGGGAATCGAACCCAGGACCCTCTTGCTGTGAGGCGACAGTGCTACCCACTACACCACCGTGCAGCCATCTGTACCGATCTGCTCATTTTAAGTCTCATTGAGGTGCAGACAAATCATTTTTTCACGTTTAATCACATAGATTGAAAACATTGCTTTTCTAATCAGAAGACGCTTGATTAATGACACGCTGTAAAATATATTTGGGGGGGAGCACATTGATGGTGAGCTCAGTGGGTAGACTCTTATATTAGGGCCCGAGCGGCATCAACGTGGGGCCGCGAAGGCCCTATTGAAACTCTGTTGTTTATTAATATTATTATTTTATATTCTATTACTGCCTCCAAAAAAATATGTTTTTTCCTGGAAAATGTAAAGATGGTAAAAGAGGTAAAAGAAAGATGAGTAGAAGAAGTAGTATTAGGAAGTATATAATAGAAGTATTTAGGAAATAACAATTGTACTTCACCAAGCTACGTAATAGTAATAATAATAATAATAATAATAATAATAATAATAATAATACAACAGCGAATTCTCGACTTGGCAAGACTACAATGTCTCCTGTAATATCAATTAATCGTAGCGCAATGATGAGGTACTTTTCCTCAGCATTTGGAGAAATTGCTCTGGGTCATTTCACGCAGTTAGGAACCGTGCCTAAGCACTTTTCAGGTTTCCAAACAAGCTGATTATACCTTAACTGTTTAAAGTTCTATTGTTCCTTTTTGTGTAAGCACACTCGTTATAAACAATCATTTACCACTCTCTCAGGGAAATCTGATCAATTGGCAACTCCTGGAGGACAGAAAAAGAGGCCAGGGAGTCCCTCTGATAACTGTGGGTTGTTACTGATCGTGTGTTTGCCTGTAATCTATGCACGCCGGTCTGTATGCTTTGTGATGCAAGTTGGTAGAGTTCTTGGCTTTACTACAAACTATCTGGCCTTTTTAAAATTTCAGGTTAATGTTTGCATGTGTTTGCTATTTAATTAGTTTTGTTGTGATGTTTTTTTTTTTTTATGCAGCAATTTTCCAGAAAACCAAGACAAATTTACTTGGAAAGCAATAAAGCAACCTTAACTTTGTTTTGCCACAGGCACTCAGGTGTCAGAGTTTCCCACCAGCACATGACCAATTCTCCATAGGAATCAAAGGACACTGCAGACAAATCCTCAAATACAGCTCTAAAGAAAAACAAAGAATGGAGCTCTGCTCCGATCTCTTTGAAACACACATGTCTACAATTGGCACTTGAATCCTGTTGTGAAAACAGGTCTTGTCAGGTAAGTCTTCCCACCAGATAAGGCAGGCCTCTTTAACATTAACGCCTGTCATTTGTGTAAATGATGACTGCCCTCATGCGGAGGAAGAAACATTCTTCAGCCATAAATAAAGGCTTGAGTTCTTAGAAATAGATTTATCTCAAAATAACACATGAGCCACAAAAACGAATCACTTCACAAAAGAAGTCTGTTGTATAAGGAGTTTTAACAAAATTGATTAAAAAAAATTGTTCATGGTTCTCTGCCTGACCTATTTATCAATTGGAGGAAATAACCCTGACTAACCATTGATGAGCATATATAAACTGTAAATAAAACATTTAAAAAGCTGCACAAACAGGATCACTGACCTACACTTTATCAGACAGCACTACTGCTTTCGCTCGCACATGTATTATGCAGAGGTAATTTTGCCACAAAGATTGGGGTTTCAGTTTGATTACACACACTGTTGTTAAATAAAGTAAAATAATTGAGAGCTACTGTATGCTGTCAATTGGAAAGTTGGCCCTAATAAGTTACTATTTGCTGATAATATATAAAACAGAAAATCAGGGCAATATAGATACACAACAAACAAGGAAAACTATGGAAGAATTGCAAGGAGTATTCAATACATCTGCTTACAGACGGATGTGAAATCTCCCCGTCAGCCTCTCAACCAGAACGACTGAAAGGCTGTCTGTTCATTTTCTCTGTACAGAGTTTGGGGGTGGAGAGCTTTCCGCGTACTTCCTCATAAGATCCTTAACAGAATATTGTGAATTTCAGTTCATTTTTTATTGAAAGATAGCTGGAAAATACTTAGAAAACCAAAAGTCTCCATTCAAAAAGACAGGTAACCAAAAAGACATGGAGACACACAGGGACTCTTTGTCCGCACTTATCATGAAGGGACCTTCAGTGCTTGGAGCATAACTACAAAACAAATGAGTCCGTTCAGAGACAGATTCCAGACCACGATAACATGAAAAGCATTTGCCGGACAAACTCTAAGGGCTCATTTGTGAGGCAAATGATTTCCATTCAAGAATTCTGAGAGACCCTGCATAGATTAGAAGAGACTAGGAGGATGACTGGGCAGTGGTGCATGCTGTGTAACAGTAGCACTGCTCCCCGAGAAGCAGAATGTTTCCTTTGTTTTTCAACTCTGGTCAGACCCCGTCTGGTCATCAGTTCAGCTATGTTGAATAGGATCAATTACAAGCCCTAATTGGGGAAGAGGCTTTTCAGACAGGCCCTATAGAAGAGAACCAGATCGAGTTCAAATGATAAACAATAAGCAAAAAGGTTTTTGGTTCCTGTTCGAGTTTAATAACCTTGGTGGTCTGTAACAACTACCTTTCAATTTCAAAAGGAAGCTTCATCTTAAAACTATTACTCATTCCTAAAAAATGCAGCACAATACTTTGCATAGTCGTGATGATATAAACAGAAGGGGTTTAAATGACAGTTGCAGTAACTTGTGTTGACCTAATCTAACCTAAATAACTATTAGCCTGTTACTTAACACTTTAAATTGATCCCCTGCTGGTTATGTCAACAGGAAGTACAACTTGTTAAATAAGTAAAGATTCAACTTCAGTGGACATTTTAAATAAGCAAAGAAACGTCTTTAAATTTTCAACAAAAGTCCAGTGGATCACAGTGATAGTCACCGTCTTTTCTGTTTGTAAGTATAAGTTTGGGATCGCCTGCCACAAAACGCTGACTAATGACTGAGAGGACTATTTTATATGTTTTAATCATTTCACACTTTTCTGTTGAAGAAAGTCATCTTTACAAATAGATGTTATTTTGGATGAAATGTTTGTATATGGAGAGCAAAACACTGTACAATACTTCCACCATACCGACACTTGAAAGAGCTGGAAGAAACAAAGATACCTCTAACAAAAGAAAAACAACAATATCACAGGTGACTTTAACAGCACAGTGCAATACTTCCATACAATGCCTCGACCGAGTAAATGTACACTTACGGCTTCTGTGTGGATGGGGTGCACAGCAAACAGCAACGCTGCCACCAAGCTGGATGTGTTGTCCAGGAACAACCGGCACACTCGCAGGAACAGCACGCACACTACGCAGTGTAAGACCACATTGAGCAGATGGTAGGAGTCTGCACTCAGCTCACTGAAGAGGTAGTTCAGTCGGAAGGTGAGTACGGTCAAGGGTCGGTAGGATTTGTGGCTCCGCTCCTGTAATTCAGCAAACATAAGATATCAGTTGAGAAACTGAGAGAGCTTGAAGTCTGACAAATGTTTAATGAAACTTATATGTGATTCTTCAAATTAACCGAGGAGGTTATGGATTTATTACTTAAATTAATGAATTGATATAAGTAAAACGGCTGAACTTAAATGCTTGACACTTGCCATGTAAGCTTTTATCAATAAAGTGTAAATGAAAAATAAGCCCATACTGAGGTAGGCATGGATGATGCGAATTTCATGTCATGATTATCCTGGAAAAATGTATCATCCCAATAATCATCAAACTTTGCTTAAAACTCTTAAAATGGCACATAAACACACTAGTACACCTTACATTTTGCTAAACAAATATTTTTCTTGCTTCAAAATTATGACAATGAAATAATCTTAAATAAAATGATGAATTATGAGTTATTTTTTTTTTTTTTTTTAACTTTATTTACATATTCAGTTTACAGATTATGTCAAACATTAACACATAACACAATTCATAAGAGCTGTTTCACGGATACAAAAACAAAAAATCAATAAATAGGATACAATTACAAAATACGTTCCTGAGATCTCAGATAAGTTAGTATAATCATAATAAATAAAACAAATTAAATAAATAAATATCTGTATCTAATATAGTATAATTATGTCAACATAAATGTACGGTATGTAATAATCTTTGCAGTCTTAAGTTTCATTAATTGCCAGAGGGTACATCAAATATCTTTTCATAGTTATCTAAAAATTGTATATTCTTTTTATTTTTAACCAGGGCTAGGGATTTATATAGTGAGTTAAATTCAATCAAAAAATGAGGAAAGGTTGGCTTGGAGGTTGAAAACTTTTGCTTATGAATAAAATATTTTCCCAACAAAATGAAAAAATTAACCAAATATTGAAGACACGACCCATAATATAGTCTTATATCATCCCAGACCTAGTTGCATCACATATGGAACACGCCCTTTTTTGTGTGTGAAGATCATAAAAGTAAAATAAAATGTATTATAAAATGCATAAATTAAATGTAACCATGAGCAACACTGTGCAAGTCTCGTCTTTCTGACAATTCCTGCAGACCTATTTTTTTTTTAAATAAAAGCTCTATTTCTCACTTCTTTACCATGATAGACAGCTTATCTTTTTTTAAATTCACTCATGTAATGTGTTATGGCTGTATGTGTTCCCTGTGTTCTTGTCCCGTTTTCCCCTCCAGTGTCTCTGCACAGGTGAGCTGAATGAGGTGCAGCTGGCCTGGGAAGGAAGTCATTAAAGCACCAGTGCCTGCAGGAGGAGGAGAGGCCTCTGGTGCAGACACTCGCTCGAGATGAACTGTGCCTCGCCTGGAAAGTAGACGAGAGCAGGCGGAGCCTAAAAACTGCGCTTCAGTCACACTGTAGGGTAATTGCTCGTTTTGATAAGGGCTATATAAATAACCTCTTTTATTGTTGTTATTATGATTAGTATTAATATTATCAACCACATGAGATGTTTGTTAACAGACTCAACTCTAAAAGCACAACGTGAGACTAATGGCCCACAAGCTAGCGTTAAATATTAGACTCACACAGGAAATATGCGTTTTCTGCTAAATGTGCTGTTTGTTGTTAAAACTAAGAGCCAATGAGTTCGTAGATGAGGCGACAGCCAGGCGTCTCCCATAATGCCCCGGGGCTTGCAGTCGGTTGACAGCAACTGCGGCGCCTGGCTCTAACAACTGCGGCCGCCTTGATCTCTTGAGATAATCATTGTGCATGATGTCAGAGCAAGCCGGGATCAAGTCGGACACAAAACTAACCGGCATGCATTGTGCGGCGATCGCTTCTGCGCTGGCCTGGCTAATCTCGAACGAGCCTACTGCTGGGCTGTGGTCGAATAGTCAAAAAATTAGGTCCTAACTCCTATTCCTCACGCCTTTTCCTTGACCTCGGGGTCGGCGTAATGTCCTTTCCTAGGAAGGTTGCTAACTGAACAAGTGACCCGGAAGTAAACAAGAAGCCGCCATGATAAGAGCTGTTTGGATTCTCTAAATTTGAAGGAAAGGAGCTCCAATGCTTCCTTTCAGATCTCCTTTAACATCAGATACAACGGATCTTCCTTTACGAAAGGAAAGGAGATCACGCCGACCCCCAATTCCTTGTGAGAGCAACATTTAAAGTGCCGCACACCTCGGCCGTTCATGAAAACAAACAAAATGCTTATTTGCATATTTAACATGACTTCCATGCAGACATATAGTAATTGGAATTGTGTTGCTAAATGTGTGTGGACAGTGATAATAACTTAATGGTATTTTTATTGATTTCAATCATGTTACAAATGAAATGTAAAAAAAGCAACGGGGGTCAAACAGGAGGGAGGAGCTGCTGAACTGAAGCCGGTCAGTGAACAAGCTGTTTATAAAATCAACAACATGGGGAGAAGTGGACGATGTGCTTTTTGTTGTCCATTATTGTAGTTTCTCAACCGCAATCCCATGTCAATCACCTGTGTTGGTCATCAGCTGTCAATCATCAGCAGCATTATAATGATATAGCTTAGTGAAAGACCGGTTGGGTACCACGGTCGTCTTTTCCTAAATCCTTTGAGTTCTCCTCCCAACTTTCCTTAACCCTGTGACGTTTCACCCAGAGGTCAAGGAAAAGGCGTTAGGAATAGTTAGGACCTCATTTTTGAGTATTCGACCACAGCCCTGGTCTTACTACTGCTGCTTAGCTGAGGATTTCTGTCATGCGGTGTTGTACATTTATTATGTTAAATTAAATTTAAAATTAAATGTATTTTGTAATTGATTGGGGTCACTGATGAATTGTTATTCGGACCAAAAAATTATATTCAGCACGATCAACTTATTGTGGGTGTTTTAAAATCCTATATGGTCCCATCCCTACACAGAGGTGTGTCATGGACCATGACTTACCTCAGACATAGGCGTGCCCCAGAAGTCATTGAGGAACAAATTGTGGAGAGGGGTTGCCGGCCGTAGATCCTTGTTGTCGAGGATTGCAGAGACATCATCAAACACAAAGCCGCACGACAGACTGTTCCAGTAGCATCCCACCACCAGCCCAGTCAAAAGTAAAATCTCCTTCCATGACACTACAGCCATGGCTGACCAAAGCCGTCATTGATCACTATATGGGAAAACAAAGGGACATACCTTAAAGTTAGCTGACACCTGTAAAACACCTGTGCAGATTGATTGCTTTGAAAATGTAAGTGCAGTAAGGAAACGACTCAATCACACTAAGAGTGCAGCTCTCCAAATGACTTGGTAGGCAAGTTTATAAAACCTCTACAGCAAGTACCATGTTTTATTGTTATTTTACTGTTACACAATCACAGATATGGTGGCTTAACATCTATCGTGGTCCCACTTACCACCCTTATAGTGTCCCACCCTGTTTTATGGGATCTCTATCCCAGTCTATAATCTGGCAGATGACCATGCAAGTAAAAGTACAGGTGTGAATATTAAGCCACATGCTGAAAAATCAAATAATCTAGAAACCGGTACAGTATTAGCTGTCGGCATGGAAAGCAAAAGCAATAAAACATGAACCTTAAAAGCAATTAAAACATTCGCTAGCTAATATTACACTCTGCAAATAGCTACGGACACGCGTTAATCAAAGAAATATAATAAACATTGGTATCGCTGCATCGCAGATATATTAAAGCACAAAAAAAAACATCAAATAGCATGCTCTAACAATTTCAGACTGGCTGCTGCAGCATAACGTTAGCTTGCAATAAAACAGCTAGCTAATGCTAAAGCGGCTGATAGCAGACGGATAAGGTGGTCGCGGACGTATTTTCAGGTCTCCTTTGGAATGGCCTACATACCGTGTCTATAAACGGGGAGTTGGTGACTGCAGAGGTGTTGTGAAAAAAACGTGGAATGGTTTAATAGTCACACACATACGGATCGAAAGATTCAGGAAGCGGCATTCCACCCGTGAAGGCTAACGTTAGCCTCAGAGCGTCAGCGCAATCACTTCCGGTGCAGAGGTGACCGCGCAAGGTAAACGTTAGCCAACAGTGCCTTTTTTTAACAAATCCAATTGTGCGCGACCAATAACAAGTTGGTGTTGGACTTATTAGTGCTTTGTTGTAACTACGTATCCGTCATAACCCTTACCGCTTGGCAACGATCCATCATCTTGGTTTTAACTGGTTTTATCCACTTGTCGACTAGCTTAATTAGCTTGGTTGCTACTGCTGGTGTTGTCAGCGGTAACCTAGCAGCCACAGCATCGTATAATGGAAACCTCAGGATGGCTGTTTACTGTCGTTTTAACTCACCCATTTATATCATATTTAATTCAACTTAGTAAGCGACGTTAAATCATTAGACACAATTGGTTTAAACAGTTAACTTATGTATTGCTGATTCGTGAACACGGGTGTAGTTGCTTGATTTCCCTGGTTTCTTGTAGCAATGTGTGGAGTAACGTTGATTTAATGTCAACAAGCATCACCAAATGCAACGTCATCGTCAATGTGCTTATCTTAACTCATTTAAGTGAAGCATTAGTGTTTGAAATAATGCTAATTTCGAGGAGGGCAGCAATGTTTAGCCATAGCTTGTTGACTACAACTAGCTAGCCATATAACATTGTGTAGCTAGTTATCATTTAGCTAGCTAATGTTAGCGAGGTGTGTGTGTGCGTGTGTGTGTGTGTGTGTGTCTTGGGTGGAAGTTGAGAACCATGGCTACTTGCATAAAGAAAGATTACTGTCCTGCTGAGATTATTGTTCGGGGTATTAACGGTATAGCTCCTTACTCAGTGGCTTTGTCAGCAAAATGTAGAGCAGATAGTTTGCTTTGACTGTCCCCCCTGCTGTTGCCCCTGTTAATATGGCTATCTCTATGTTGCAAAGTGGACTCACATCTGCATAAATTATACACTGAAATTAATGCAAATGTGAAGTGAGTGCTAACACCTGGACTTCGATGAATCCAAGGAAAACGTGTATATTATTATTTTTGTTTTCATTATTTAATTTTGTTCCACCTCTGTTATTGTGAGTTCAAATTAGGAGGTGAAGGATAAAGCTCCAGATAATATTATTCATGTCCTCAGAGTGTTTCCCTATTAAAGACCATATATTCTGATCTCCGTAAACATGTATATTTATTTTAGACCCATTAACTTTAGTTCATGTTATTGTTTTATTATTTGTTCATGCTATTTTGTTGGCAATTAAAATGATCAAGGTCTTGTGACGTAATTGTCTTCTCTTCTGCTGCCTGATAGATTAAAAATCTCAAAGTTTCTATTTCCAATACCTTTGTCGATGAAATGGATGAAAAGCATGATAAAATGGGTTAGTACAAAGATAAAGTTTGGTGGTCAAAATGTTTCAAGTTTTTGCTTGCAAAGAGCGTTGTTGACATTGTTGTTTCTTATCATCTGCACTGTAGAAAAAGAACGCCTCCCCAAGTTGTCCAGGATGGAACAAGAGCCCAAGGTAATTTACTCTTCAGCATCTGCTCTGCATTTCTATACACCGTATCTGTGCATACTCTCACACTGTATGTCACATTTTGTACGCTACTTATTTAACTGTGTTCAGTGCAGTGTTCTTTTTTATCACTAGGATGAATGTCACTGTTTCTGTATATACATTTGGAAATTAACCCCATTCATGATCATAGGGTTTTACTTCTGGCAACAGTGCCACGTCTTTTAGCCATCATAATCCCGGCTACAAAGAGATTGGTTGTGGTGACCACAGAATGACAGCACCTAAGAAGATTACAGCTAATTCCTTGCATGCTCACAGCCATTACTTCTAGTTTCGACTTGATTATGTTCATCTTTTAAGGTTTGTATGTAATTCAAATGTACACAGGTATGCAACGAGAAATGTAATCCATGTAATGAGAGTGTATTTATATAGTAGTTTTGGGAACAGATGGATGTGATGGGAGACTAAGAGTTTTCTTGGTGGGGGTTGTTTGGGTGTTTGTTTGTCTTGTTTCATACGGCTTAGCACTGCAGCAAAGGGCCGGACACCCGCTTTCTGAGACATGAGATTCAGGAGCTTGAAACCACCCTGGAGCAGAGAGAGAACGAGCTGATCCAGTTCAAGAAAGACATGGGCAAGCAGAAGAAAACCAGTGAGGAGGTATGAGCACGTTACCCACAATGCCCATGCATAGCATGGGACTATGGATTCAATATTCAGTTCTCGGAGGATCTACACATATTAGCTCATTAGTTCAAAATTGGTCTAACTAATCAGTTTGACACAATGTCTAACATTAGGTGGATGGCCTTTTTATGTATGTGTTATTGGATTAGTTTTGTCCCTTGATATTATTCATGGAAACAGATGGTGCCCATGGGTGTTATTGAACTGCACATATTTATATTTAAGTATGATCAAGTAATAAATCAATTTCAATAAAAAAGATTGTTAAATGTATAGGTTAATTTCAAGAGAAACAATTTGACTGCACTAATCATATTGGTAATGTCCTGCTTCTAGTCACATACAGCCAAATACACAGGTTCCTACTCTAGAGCATGTAACTTATGTCTGTTGGACATCTGGTGTGGGCGAATTTGAACTATGTTTCTTCATTTTGAACATTCCAAGCTTTGTTTTTTCTAGTTGCTTCAGCGAGCAGAGGAGGCTGAGGACGAAGCCAAGAAGCTAAAAAGAGAGGTATGTGGCAGTTGGTGTTTCATCACCACAAAGATCATAGAGGCTGTTTCATTCATCACTTCTTCAGTCGGTCCATCAGACATTCTTACATAAATGAAAACGTATGTAGTCTCACGTGCTCTGCCATCATTTGCCTTTTCAAAATTCATAATTTCTCTTTTCACTCTTTCATTCTTTTGATCTTGCTCTTTTCCATTGGCAAAGATCAAAAAGACTAAAGAGAAGGTAAGAAATATAGGTAGTGAAGTAATATTAGGTTTCAGTTGTTAAAAATATTACATATATAAAGTGGGAAGTATCAGTTTTGTGGTGTTAGGTATAAAGGTACAAGTGTATACTGTATATGGAGATCTCTTAAGATGGTCACTATATATATATATATATATATATATATATATATATATATATATATATATATATATACATACACATACACACACACACACACACACAAAGTTTATACACTGCAATTCAAAGATTTGGAATTGAAGATTTGTGACAGATCGCTGAATTGAATTTAAAGCTTTTTGATTAAGACTGTCTCTACAAATAGATATTTAGACATTAGTTATTAGACAAATAGTAATTTTCATGAAAAAGTAATGTTTTGTACATGGAGAACAAAACACTGTAACCAGAGTGGCAGTTGAACATGCGGAAAGAGACAAAGATCCCTCTGAGCAACAGCTGAATAAGAATCGAAGAAATCACCAGTTATTGATCAATGAAACTGGAAGCTTGGCATCAGAAAAGAAAAACGAGCACATAAAACATGTGGTACAATAATGATGGACTGTACTTTTCTGGACTGGAAAACAAATTCAACATCGAAGGGCATTTGAGGGGAGAAATGCTTCCAACAGTATTCTCCCTGGCACGTTACAGTGGGGGACATTGACTAAATGTAAGTTTCAATGAATTAGTTCTTCTTTGGGGATTGCAAATATAATTAATATATTTGGTCTCTGAATTATAATATTTTTTTCTCGCTGTTAACAGTAAAGACGGAAGGCATCAATATTTCAGATTCCAGACTTCTGAACCACTAATAAACCATTAAACCAGCCTCACAAGTTCCCAGGGCCCAGGGCGATATCTTAAAAATGTTGTTTCATTAAATGAATAGTCCAAAACCCCCACATATTCTGTTTATTATCAAAAACAAAACATTTCAGAAGTTGGAGCCAGATGTTTTCTGCCTGAGAACATTTTGAAAGTATGAGATTATCAATATTGCTACATATTCATTTTCTGGTGATCGAGTTATCCACTGCCCAACTAACGGTTTCAGATACAAGCACAAGACATATCAGTTGTCTATTATCACATTTAGTATCTTTAGATTAATTTATGACCACAGAGGATTTGGATCTAGTAATTATTCTGCAACTAATGCTGTCCTTCCTGCACCACAACAGAATGAGCAACTCCAGCAGGAAGTGGACTTCTATTGTGGAGAGTTGGACAAGAAGGATACGGCCTTATCCAGAGACCAGAACGCTGAGACCCAGAGGAAGCTCAAATTGACCAACAGGCAGCTTTACCAGTGTTTGGAAGACCTTCAGGTACTTAGAAATCTATGTTCTTGGAAAGCATGGGAATTATACCATTGTTTAGTGCTTGAGAAATGTAGAACCATGGCCAAGGACAGCGTCTCTGTACTGCCGGAAACATTTTGTTTTCAATAATTAATTACACTTTTTACCACTTATTTTGATGTTTTTCATGGGTTTTATTACCTGCACAGCTGATGTGTAGCATGTCCACAAAAAAAAATAATTTTATAATGTTGTCTCCGTTAGCGGGCGGAGGATGAAAACTCCCACCTGAAGACCCAGAATGAGCAGATGCAGAAGAGTCTGGAGGACTCGGTGAGGGAGATGGAGAAGATGACGGACGAGTACAACAAGATGAAGATTGTTGTGCAGCAGACGGACTCCATTATGGACCAGCTCAGGAATGAGAGGAATCATGCAAAGCTGCAGGTTTTTTTTTTTTTCTGAGTTCTGTTCCCACCTTTAAACTGTCTGTGGTTCGATATATATACACACTCCCAGTATATATCTCAAACCACAGACAGCTATATATATTTTTAATGCTGAAATGGGTTATCTGACACCATTTATCATTTCACTGCAATGTTAACTTGCATGTTGAAGAGTGTTGAAGCTATAATCATACAGTACATTCACAGGTATGTTTTCACTATGGGTTGTGTGTTTATTGTACAGGTCAGAGAGCTAACGGATAAGATTCAAAGGATGACTGATGAAGATGACCCAATTATGGCATCGGTCAATGCCAAAGTGGAGGAGTGGAAGGTGAGGGTTAATCAGGGTCAATGACATTAAAAAACAAGCTATGTAGTGAAATTATCAAGTACTCGTCTATGCAATATCCATTCAAAGATCACAGTCACACAGTAAACTACTAAGACTAGGACTGTGCCTACGTTGTTTCAAACAAAGCTGCCTTTACCTCGACGTCATTGGACTACTTCCTCGTGCTCGTTAGTTCCTCTGGCTAAAAGAATATATGCATATCATGGTGCTTCTTTATCATCATCGTTGTTGAGTTTGGCTCTTTGTGAAACTATTATACAGGGCCATTATGAGCCCCGTGTTGGACTGACATGATCTGTTTCTAACACACAGACAGTGCTCTCTGCGAAGAACGATGACATTTTGGTTTACCAGCAGATGATACGCGACCTGAGGGAAAAGCTGCGTTCAGCCCAGTTGGACTTGGACAAAGGCAACATCATTGCCTTGCAGCAGGTCTGTCACGGTGGACATTATTCCTTTTTCACTTTGATTTTGGGGGATTCATCTTCTTCCATCTATCTGCCATGCGTTTCCTACTTTCTGCTTTCCGTCTTATCAACCTGTGTGTCCTTCCATCTCCCTAATGCTGCTCTTGTCAAGGTCATATATGAGCTATGCAGTGTAAGTTCCATCCATTCTGTTCCTCTCAACCTCAGCCCCACTTCATAAATGTCCTTAATGACCGTCATCAGACAGATAATTTAGTGTGGAACAGCTCCGCTCGGTCTAGAGATAAGTAGATTTTTCTAATTTTAAACTGCTGGTGAATGTCTTAAAGGCCGTCCAAGAGAGAGATAATCAACTCAGGATAATGAGTGAGCAAGTGGAGCAGTATACGGGGGAGATGGAGAAGCACACCCTGCTCATCCAGGAGCTAAAGACAACCACGAAGAAAGACAGAGGTGGGTGGATCACTGCTTAACATACCGAACTCACCTTCAGACAAAACACGTTCATGCCATGTTCTGTCCAAAATGATCTTAACACTCATGTGAGTTTTGACTGCTACAACACATGTCCCAATCAGAGTTCTCAAAGTTCAGTATCGGACCAATCAGGGCATTGTTTAACCGACTCAATTTACATAAACGGTCACGCTGGTGTTTAAGCTTTCTTGCATAGCAACACAACAAGATCAGCCGCCCCCAACAATCCTCTCTCTGCCTCGAAACGCAGTATGAGACGGATTATTTATCTTATTAACCTAATCTACTCTGGTTTCATTCCGGCTCAGTGTGAGAGTCTCTTGTATTTTGCTTTCATTTATGATGCATGCAGTTTCACGGCTGATCACGCCACTGCATGTCCAAGAGAAAGCACCACAAGCAAATAGAGTAATTTATTAATGCAATGCAGAAATATTGGCAACAATATACATTGGATTAGTTTGAATCACTTTCACATACTTAAACTGTGCCTCAGAAAACTAATGCAAATACTTTGTTTCAGATTCTCACTATAAAGTGAATATAGTTTGGGTTTTGCCAGTTGGTTAGATTGAACAAGCAATTTTAAGATGTCAACTTGTCCTACTGGTATTTTTGAATGGTAAACATTTTTTAGACTTAATTCATTGAACAAATGACTTGGAAATTAACAGGCAGCAGTTTTCATGTCAATGTGTCCTTGAGTGAGACACTAAACCACAAGTTACTTTAACACTTGTATGTGATGACATAAAGTTTATGTTAAGTTTTAGGTGTTTAGTTGGTAGAGGCCAAAACGGAGCTCCAGATGAATGTTGTTGCTCGGTGCCTGTTGAAGTTCACATGAGTCAGAATCAGAATCAGTTTTATTGGCCAAGTAAGTGTGAACACATACAGGATATTTGCTTCCGGATTTTTGTCGCTCTCAATACACACACACACAAACACACACAAACACACACACACACACAGGAAAGTTAATCACTATATCGTGCGTTCGCCGGATGGTCACTTTTGTCTGCAGTTGCAGAAATAATTAGCCTCTCTTTTTCAAGGTCGACCATCGACCACGCAGCAGAGAAATGTGGAGGAGCTGAAGTACAAGCTGGAATCTGCAGAGAAGAGAGCAGCGGACGCAGTGCGGATGGTAAAGCTTGCAGAAGCCGATGCTGAAGAAAAAGACAAAGCACTCATTGAGGCTTCAAACCGCTTGAGTCAGTATGAGTCTGTAAGTCTACAAACACCCCTCTCAATCCTTCCTATTTTCTGACTGTTGGCTTACTTCAAAGAATCCAAATCAAATTAATTTAGTGCTAAAACCCCAGAAGCAAAGCTTCTGGTTTTTTTTAGTTTTTTTTATTCCTTGTCCATTGTCACTTTTTAATAGACATTGAAATGACTATGTGACTATGGTGTGATCAACATGCTTTTTGGGTTTACAAGCTAAGTGTTTGTCTTCCACCATGTCCAATCACATCCTGATTTTCTCAAAAAGCGTACGAGTTAAAAAAGGAACCAGGAAGAAGAATTGCTTTTTGATGGACGAGTAATCACGGCTCTCCTTCTGTATAACAGGGCACTTATGGTCTGAAAGCAGCCATTGCAGAGATCAAAGGGTGTGAAAATCAAATTAGAATGAGAGATATTGAGGCAGAGGCCATGACCAAAGAAATCAACCAGCTTGACCTGAGGATCAATGAGCTTACGGACGAGAACGAGCATTTCCGAGAGAAACTAGGTCAGTTCATTTGAAATCTTGTCTATTTCCCTCTCTCTTTCTATTTTGACACTCACTGACCCGGAGAGGTGAAATTAATTTAGTCTTTTTTGTGACTCTCAAGGTCTGGAACCAAAGCAGGAAGTGGATCTAACAGAGTTCAGGCGAGCCAAAGATCGCAGACAACGCCAGTACAAAGCAGAAAACCAAGTCCTCGCCAAAGAGGTAAACAAGTGGGATTACAAAAGTTATGACCCATGCTTTTATAACCAGTGTGTCTTCTGAGCACCTCTCACCTCACTGCTTAATATTCCCTCCAGATTGAACGACTTGAAGAAGAGAGATTGGAGCTAAAGCAACAAATCAGACGCATGCTGAAGGAAAGAGGTAATGCAGAACGACTCCAATTAGTGTGTTAACATCTTCTGTCATGTCAAGGCAACTCAGCACTAACTTCTTAAATTGGTTGCCAGGCTGCCGAACAGACATCACCTTTTGGTGAAAAAAAAGGTTGCCCTGTGGTTCTGTATGTGCTACCTCCCTCCCTCCCATCCATCCATCTATTGTCCTCTTATTCAGGGACAATGTCAGTGGAATCAATGTGCACATCTGTTTGTGAAGTTGACAGGTTAGATGACATTTTCCCTCCACAGTCAAAGGATCTGGATCCATCTGGATTCTGGTGCGAAACTGTTTACAAAGTTAGCTTCATAAGTCAAGGTCGACTTTACAGCTAAGTGTTAAAGTCATCTTATTAACTGTCAAACACACCAAACCATACCCTGCTCTATGGTCCATTTGACTCTTAATGGACCATAATTTACATCAAATGTTACTATGAAAGCTGTTGACAGTGAGTGAAGTCAGCAAACAACCTTACACTCATATCGTCGTATTGGGGAGGAAGCAGTAATTGAATCCAGCCAATGCAACAACTCTAGAGAGATAGCAAGAGTAGGATGTTTAGCGTTTTTTTTAATTTTTTTATTGTCATACGAAAATGAATGTGCTGTGCTGTTCCTAAAGTCTGAGTTACAATCGGCTGTGTCAGTAGGGATCCCACCGCCAAGCTTGCTGCTGGAGGAGGACGTCAGGCCCAGCGGAACTGTACAGCTACCGGTTCAACAAAGCAGCGCTATCACTGATGGGGAGACCCAATGCAAAGTAAGCTCATGAATCTTGCATGACACCTCATCATATCATGAATTTATTGCACAATATACCATCTATCGACTATATCGTCTCCCAAAGTGTAAAATCCTATACCAGGAAGAGCCATTATTCTCTGTGCTTGAAAACAGACTGTAATGCTTTGCTCCGAGGTGATGTTGGGACTTTGAAATACGTTACTTTTAAAAAAGATCATGAGCATGCTTTATTCCTGCTCTATGTGAAAAGTGTCCTTTTGTTATGATATGACACTATACATACAGTGGAACAGAATTGTTCGTATAGCAGTTAAAACGCTTCTGGATTGACATTTGGGTTAAAGTAGTATAACCTAAATGTAATGTAACATGGTCCTTAATTTTGTTCCTGGCTCTGGAGAGCCACAGAGAGCTGGATGATTTCTCCGCTGTCTTCATGACCCTGTGCAGAGCTCTCTGTCTACTGCTGAGCAGTCGGCGTACCACACAGTAATGCAGAAAGCCAGCACACTCTCAATGGTGGAAGGACATCAGCAACCTCTGAAGTTGCTGCTGGGGCTTCTTTACCTCCACTGTTGTGTTTACAGACTATGGGATGTTCTGAAAATGAGTGCCTTAATCTTGTATTCTCTCTGGTGGCCATCAGGTGGCTCCTGCTCTGGTTGCAAAAGAAGTCTGATTGTATAGAAGTCTATGAGAAAATGACCCTACTTCTCTCTTGATTAATTATCTCAGTCAACATTGTAAACATGAGATTATGGTCTCAATATCTAGTTTCAAGTCTTCTTCAATCCAGCATGATGTTCATTTAGTCAATTATGGCCCATTTAGAGTCAAACAGACCAGAAAGCAGGGTTTTAGGGGGCTACCTTGGGATTGACAGGGTGCTACTATGGCGTTGCAACCACGGTGGTGTTGCTACTTCGGCCTCCCTACCATGCTACCAATGCAATTAGCTACTGAAATTACTTTAAAACTCACATTTATCTAACTTCTCACCAGAAGTCAGATGGATCCAGATTCAGTCAGGGTGAAGTCACCATGACGTCCATTTCTTATTTACAGTCTACGGTGATGTAGTCAGCTTTGTGCCTCCTGAAGTCGGTGACTAATTAAGTTTTTTTGGTGCTAAGCCCCCATCTTGTTTTCGGAGAGCGCTGCTCTGCCAGCATCAGCGCCTCATCACTCATGACTTGACTCCTCCAGTTATGAGTCCAACCACAGCAGCATCGCCTGCAAATCAATGGTCTGTAGCCATATACGGTAATTTATGGGGAATGTCGGACTTGCTAAGTACTCCCTCGGGTCCAGCAGTTCACGTCATACTTTACTCCCTTCTAGGTTTTTTTTTTGACCGTTGATAAAGCAGAGGGCTCATAAACAAATGCAGTGAAACCATTGTCCTCTGGCAACAAGTCACGTGACACAATATTAAAACTGAGCAAAAGGTAAAGGGAAACATTATTTTCCTTTCCTTTCCTTGTTTTCAGACACTTATAACAGTCTGAGCTTGTCAGTGCCATAAACAAGCCGTTTTGTTGGACGTCCATTATCAGTGCAGAGATGCCCCGAGCAATGACATGGCAGCCGGTTTAGTGTCTGCAGCGTTTCTTTATGTGTTAAAGTTACTGTCAGCAGTGAGCTTTTTGGGGGGAGCGCATGTATTTTATGTACAGCAATTGTTCGTTAAAGTCAAATGAATGTGATGTTGTTGGACTCACTGCACTGATTCATAGACTGACTATCTCTAACTAACACAAATTATCTTTTCTACTTCATAGATAGGATGATAAATAATATCTCTGCTCATCCTCCATACCACAGGCTACAGATGTCAGCGACAGGAGTGGGCCGTCCGAGTCAGACCTGCACCTCGAGTCCCAAATCCATCAACTGGTGGGGAGAAACGAAGAACTGAGGCAGGAGTTGAGATTGGCTCGGGAGGAAGCGACTAGCAGCTACAGTCAGCTTGCCAGAGCCAAAGAAAAGGTACACTCATGTTGTTTTATGCCAAGATTACGAGGCAATACTGTTGACTGATTTCTGACACATTAACATTTCTATCTAGTCTCCTTTTGGCGACATCCCTTCCTTTTGGCAAGAACACAATGTAGTATTATTCAGCTTGTCAGATTTATCTGGCTGAAGATTCAAATATAATTTATCAAAGTAATCAAAAGTTGAGCAGTTATTCAATTCTGTTATTTCAAGACCAACTCCAAATGTATACAGCTGCGTGTCGCAACTTTCTTTTCTAGATCAATAGAATAAATGTCCTTTGTGAAAGTAAACATATTTATGTACATGATGAAGATTTTCAGAGACTGTGGTGATGGCCGGCATGCTCACCTCAGAGAAATTGCAATGACTGGATTTTTTTTTTTACAATCAATCAGTGTCCTCTATTTGTTGTGTTGCTTCTGTTTCATATCACAAGATAGGATAAAAAAAAAATGTGTCTCAACTTTTGTTTTTGTGCTCAGTTTCAACATTTAACCGAATGTGACGTCTGATTAATCATGTTAAAAAGAAACAGCATGTCCCGGGGCACAGCCAGGAAATGTTTGATTTCTTTCATGTCAAAGTATTTCCTTTGTCATAACTCAAGTTATCCAGTCTTATTCTGTTTCATCCCTTTTGTTCTTTTATGTATCCTGTCTGGGATTGTTTAAGTTTTTATTCCATTGCCTGGTTCCTTGTGCTCTTGTTTAACTTCTCTGCTTATTCATTTGTCTATTTTGTTGGACCATGTTTCACATCATAGTTATTGACAAATGACTGGCATTGAAGTGAGTCATCTGATCGTAATCTCCTTAAAATGCCTGTTGTTCCTGGCAAACGACGGGATTGATGCTTTCCTATCGTTCGAAAATAATAATATTTTATAATAATAGAGTAAGACTCAGACATTATATGTGATGTTAGGAAGTGTTTTGATGGACAGATGAACAAAGGTTTGAGTGCACTGCTTTTCTTTATCTGTGCTTGCCAGGTGAGCCAGCTGGAAGGTGAATTGGAGCTCTTAAGAAAGTCAGGAAACCAGGGAGCGGTCTTGCGACCCCTGCCACTCCCCGAGGGCCTGGGGCCCACCAGCACCGAGGTCATCAGTTCACTGAATGAGTATGCTGTCCGGCTTCTTCAGGTCAGTTTCCTTGTCTTCTTAAGACACGCATGGAAAAGCTGTGAAAGCTGTAACAAAAACATGTCTCAACTATACATTTTATATTGATTAGGAGCTCAAAAACAAGGAGGAAAAAGGCCAGAAACTCACAGGAACACTGGAGGAATACAAAGAGAGGTTTTCTGTAATTAGCCACCAACAGGGACTCCTCTATAAAGAATACCTAAGGTTGGTTTAATAAGAATGTTTCTCGCGGGTTACAGCTGTTTTCTAATCTTGACTGCAAAAAAAGGTTTTTTCTTGTGTTTTTGCTCAGTGAGAAGGCAGAGTGGCAAAAGGAGAAAGAGACATTTACAGAGATGAAGAGCAAGCTAGAGGAGCAAAAGCAGGTGGACGCTGTTAAAATCCAAGAATTCAACGTAAGTGAGACTAATGTTTTATTAGGTTATAAGCAATTTACTTCTCTCTCACTCACTCACTCACTCACTCACTCACTCACTCACTCACTCACTCACACACACACACACACTCACTCACTCACTCACTCACTCACACACACACACACACTCACTCACTCACTCACTCACTCACTCACACTCACTCACTCACTCACACACACACTCACTCACTCACTCACTCACTCACTCACTCACTCACTCACTCACTCACTCACACACACACACACTCACTCACTCACTCACTCACTCACACTCACTCACTCACTCACACACACACACACACACACACACACACACACACACACACACACACACACACACACACACACTCACTCACACACTCACTAATGTGTTAAGATGCTGTAATCTTGTTAACCTACAATATGAAATTAGTTGTACCAAAACAAATTTTGCCAAAACTCCCTGTTGCTGTGTCCCTTCTTCTGATCTAATAAACGTGAAGGAGGAAGGCCACTCCCTCTGTCCTCTAGTTTAAAATATGAGCGAGACCCTTGAGAGACTTGGAAGGGTCTGGTTGCCCCAAGGACCAGGTTGTTAACCTGTAAACTTTAGTGTCTGCACATGTTGGCATACGATCCAACATATGTCAGTGTTTTGTTTTGGGAGTTTTTTATGAAAGAAATGGGAGTGGGAAATGCAAATGGATGAGTCAACAATATGGGAGAAAGAATACTAAGGTCAAAATGGAATGGATTATATTGTTTGCTTTACTTTGCTACTTTGCTTAATGCACCTTTGGGTGGTCCCTTAGATTGATTTTATGAGAGCAACTTATCCATTGACTCACCAGGAGCTGCTGGACACCCTTCAGAAGGACCCAGAGGAAATCAGGAGACAGCTGAGTGAAGCGTCGCGCATGTTGACGGTGCTGAAGGTTAATGAGAAGAAGCTGACGCGGCGCTACATCACCCTGCTGGAGCAAGAACAACACCTCCGCAAGGAGAACGGCAAGCTGAGGGATGAGAGCAGCCACATGCACACCAATGCCACCCAGAGGATAGGCTGCCTGCAGAGATACAAGGTCGAGAATCAAAACCTTCAAATTCTAATATCTGGTTGTTACATTAGGAAAATAAAAGGCACAGGAGCCCTTAGAGGAAAATGATCCATTTTAGAATGGTGTGGTGTTTTTTCTGCTGTTTGTATGACTTAAGATTTTGCCTTTTTTTTTATCTGTGAAACGGTGGTAAACAAAACTTGGCAGGTTAATTGTTGGTCTTTTTAAAATTGTACCCTTGCACTCTAAACACAATATATTGTGTGTTAGAAAGCATGAATGTTTTGAGTCCTGTTCAGAATCTGGGGATGTGTTGCACATAACCTCTTGTGGCCACTGTGAGTATTGGAGCAACTTTTTCTTTTTCAACATTAACTTATTTCCTCCCATTGTTTCACAGATTAAATACATTTTTATTTAAGGAATTTATAAAGATTATTACAGATTGAAATTTGTCTCAAAATGCTCACTGTATGTATTTATATGATATGCAAATGAACAATAAGATTCATGAATGTGATCAGAAAACTGTGCACAATTTTGGATACTCACAAATACGTGTTCCAATCCGCACACAAAGACCAAGCAATTTGAACATGTGTGAAATTCTTCACAGATGCGCGCATTACAGTCTACAATATTAATATTTTAGGTAGAGATTTTTAACCTCACAGATTAAACATTTGTATCTACCAGGGGCTTTTTCAAGGCAAAAATGATCATAGAGTTAAAACGATCAACATATTGGATATTTATTCAGATTGGAACATTTGTATAACAGTTTTAAACATGTTTAAATTGCATGGTATTTGTGTACATATTGTGAATACCCAGAATTACACACAAATCATTGTACACATTTGTAAATCGTATTTTTTGTTGAATGTAGATGAAACGCACAAATTGATTTGTGACCATTTAGACTACTTTTCCTCCTTACATTATACATCATCATGTTATTAAATCATAAACACAGCAGACAATTGTGATTAGACTGAGAAATGGATCACCAATTCCCTTTTATAAAAGTAAATCGGTGTTAATCATTTCCTTTTTCAAAATCACAAGAAAGAGTTTGGTGTGTAATTAGCCTTTTGATAGGACTGTTTTTTTCCCCTTAGGAAATAGCAGCATATAAGATAGCAGCACTGCAGAAGGCGTTGGATGACAGTGTGCCATCATCTGACCTGGAGAGGGCTAACAAACAGTACACAGAGCTAACAGTCAAATACAGAGACCTGCTTCAGAGGGACAGCCGCCTGATACAGAGAACCACCAACCTCCAACATTTGGAGGTATTAAAACGTTAACAGACCTTTGATTATATTTTGGCTCTTAACCGCCGATTGAACGTGTTTTTCATCTTTGTTCCTGTCTTTCAGAGTGAGAATGAGACGTTTCGGGAGCAAATCTCAGCCATGAATAAAGAACTGGAAATCACAAAGGAGAAACTGAATACTTTAGAGCAAGCATGGGACAACATCGGTGCAATTGGTAAACTAAGGATGAGGCTGATCATTTTCATAATTCACAAAATTCTCTAAACTGACAGCCAGTAGACTCACCTATGATTCTTAAATGTGTTGTAATGCCATAAACTTTAGGCTACAGAGAGACACATTTACCCTAATTTTGGTCAATTCATTTGACCTAAGCTCTATTTGTGCAGTGTAATCACATGCCTGTCTTAACAATAAGGATGGTGAGGAAGTGTCATCATCACCAATAAACATTTTGGCCTGAAGAACTGCAACCAAAAAAACGTGTAAAAATAATCTGCAAATAATCAGTAGTATAATTATAGTTTATTTAACTTGGGCTTAACCTACAAAGTAAATACTATAAAACCTTGTGCATGATGTGTATTGATAAACCATAATTAAACTTGAGAGTTCCCATCCTTAATATCAAATTGTCCTTTTTCCTTCATATCAGGAAGTGAAAATAACATGGATAAAGCGGACAAGGCGCTGGCTAACAAAGAGACAGTATCTGTTGCCAGACGCATCACCACTCTGGAGATGAAGGAGCTGAACGAGAGGCAGAGAGCTGAGCATTCCCACAAAATGTATGAACACGTAAGGAATTCCCTCAGGCAGGTGGAAGAACGCAACGTGGAACTGGAGTCCAAGTTTACAGAGGTACGAGGCCAATGAAAACAACAGGTCGGCATCATCTGTCACGCTTTTCCAACTCGCAGTTGCTCAGGGGGTCGATGTGACTGATACTATATTAACTTTGATGAGTGTAAACGGCTCACTTAGCAGACCCAGAGCCTGTGGTTATATCTCTATTTCTCAATATTTAGGTTCATGACCCCTAACAGCAATACAACTCCCTCTGCGCCAGATTATCACCAGTTTAGAGCATTTTCCACATAGATTGTATTTAAAGATTTTAAATCATCTTTATTTGAAACATTTAACGACTTATAAAGCTGTGTTGCCTCTGGTCTTCTTCAGTTGACCAAGATGAACGTGGAGGCCCAGAGGGTGGAGCGAGAGCTGAGAGACGAGCTGGCAGACAGCGTCAGCAAGGCGGTGAGCGATGCTGACAGAGCCACGATCGCAGAGTTGGAGAAGGCAGAGGCAGAGCTTCGCATCGAGGTTTCCAAGTATGTTTGACAGACCCCAGATTGATAATTTATGCTCCTATCATGATATATATATATATATATATATATATATATATGGGGTTTTTTTTGGCAGTATATTCCTGTGGAACCTGAGGATTAATTTGTTATACAGATCAGCACTGTGTCAAGTTTCTAGTCATAAATCTAATGAACATTGTGTTTTGGTTAGGCACCTATTCACATGTTGATAGTTCACAGTGTATAAGAGCTTTGAACATTATGATTATGTTATATGATGGTTGCAACCATGTTTGGAATGATACCATTTGTCGTACAGTTGAAATGATAAATCCCTTCAAAATAGCACAGTAAGGCACCAAGACCATTCTGTTAAGCACTGTTGTGTAAACTGCTCAAAAAAACCCTGATTTCCAATATTGTTCGGGAAGTCATGCATCCTCTGATGCCCTCTAGTCTTTGGTTTTACAACGTTGTGGGGCTGTGATCAAGAGGTCACAACTGGTCCTTTCATGCAATGACGTCAAGTTTCAAAAAATGGTCTCACGATATGAATTGGCTGCTATGGAAACATCCTCACACAGGAAAACAATTGGGCTCACTGGGTATGACTGGAATGCTGAGACTACTGGGGATACATTTTATGCAACTTCAAGATTGTTAGTTAAGAAATATTCAAATGCACCCTTTTTTGGCCTTTTATGGGATTAGCACTCAGGGTTGCTATAGAACACATTTCCATTATCTTGAGATGAGAGGTAAAGGGAATTTGGTCACACCAGTTTTATCAGAATGTAGCTGAACTGAAGGCGATTTTAAGACATTAAAATATAAAATTAAAGAATGTAATGTGTTTATTATTTTTTTGGTTACAGACTTAAAGAGGTGTCAGATGTGGCCATGATGCAGGCGTCTGCTCTTCAGGCCAGACAACAGTCCAAAGAGAAGGAAGTAGAAGCTTTGAAGAGACAAATACTGGACTACCAGGTAATTGTGTTTACATTTCATGAAACTGAATTTGAACTGAGGTAGGGTTAATCAGTATCTTTTACTGTTCACGACATTAAAAGAGCCTTATCAAAGAGACACTTTGATAAGGCTGACTGTCTGATTTCAACTTGTTATCATCAGTTTACAACCAGTTATCAATCATAGGTGACTTAATATTCATTGTTTGTGGTACAGTCAGGTCCATATATATTAGAACAGACACAATTCTCTTCTTTTTTGGCTCTATACACTACTACACTGGATTTGAAATGAAACAACTGCTTTAACTGCAGACTTTCAGCTTTAATTTGAGGGTATTTACATCCAAACCAGGTGAACGTTGTGGGAATTACAACAGTTTCTATATGTGATTCCCACTTTTTTAGGGACCAAAAGTAATGGGACAAACTAAACAATCATAAATCAAACTTTCTATGTTTAATATTTGGTTGCAAATCCTTTGCAGTCAATTACAGCCTGAAGTCTGGAGCATAGACATCATCAGACGCTGGGTTTCATCCCTGGTGATGCTCTGCCAGGCCTTTACTGCAACAGTCTTCATTTCCTGCTTGTTTTTGGGGAATGTTCCCTTCAGTTTGGTCTTCAGTAAGTGAAATGCATGCTCAATCGGATTCAGGTCAGGTGATTGACTTGGCCATTGCCTAACATTCCACTTATTTGCCTTAAAATAACTCTTTGGTTGCTTTTGCAGTATGCTTTGGGTCATTGTCCATCTGGACTGTGAAGCACCGTCCAATGAGTTCTGAAGCATTTGGCTGAATATGAGCAGATATTATTGCTCCAAACACTTCAGAATTCATTCTGATGCTTTTGTCAGGCAGTTACATCATCAATAAATTCAAGGGAATTAGTTCCATTGGCAGCCATACATACCCACGCCATGACACGCGTTTTGGATCATGAGCAGTTCCTTTCCTTCTCCACACTTTTCTCTTCCCATCACTATGGTACACGTTGATCTTGGTCTCATCTGTCCATGGGATGTTCTTCCAGAACTGTAAAGGCCTTTTTAGGTGTTGTTTGGGAAATTGGGTTCTTCACCAGAGAAATAATTCTTCTGTCGTCCACCATAGTTGTTTTGTTGTTTTAACCAGGATTTAACTTAAAATTGTGTCGACAATTTTAAGTTAAATCCTGGTTAAAAACAATCGTATCACAGCTTCGCCTTTCAATATCGGAAATGTAAAGCATATTGAAATGTATGAATCTAAACAGAAACTGATTATAAGTTGAGTGAAATGGAGTTATCTCTTTCCCTCAGTCACAGTCAGATGAGAAGGCCCTGATCGCGAAGCTCCACCAGCACATCGTGGCTCTGCAGCTCAGTGAGTCAGACTCTTTGGCCAAGCTGGAGATGGCCTCCTCTAGCATCCGACAGCTGGAGGCCTACAAGCTGCGTGCTGAGCAGCAGCTGGATGCCAGGGAGCACTCGCTGTTCCTCGCCCGCCAGGAGGGCAGAAACCGCTCCAAGCACCTGCGGCAGACGATCCAGTCGCTACGCAGGCAGTTTGCCGGAGCGCTGCCTCTTCCCCAGCAGGAGAAGTTCTCTGTGGCCATGGTGAGCCTCCAGGAGGACAGAGCAAAAGCCCAGGAGGAGAAGAGGAAGGCTACGGAGGAGAGCAGGAAAGCAGAGGGAAGGGCAGAAGAACTGGAGCTGAGACTTCGAGGTCTGGAGGAGCTCATCTCGACGCTGAAGGATGTGAAAGGGGCCCAGAAGGTCATTCTGGTTGATTGAATGATCTAAATTTTATCACATGTGTAGAAAAACACATTCTTAGTCATGTGATCATATTTGTTAGAGCACTCAACCAGTCTGCAATTGCTGAAAACCACTCCACTGTAACACTTGCAACAGGTAACTGAGTGGCACAAGAAGATGGAGGAAGCCCGTCTGCAGGAGCTGCGGAAAGGCAGGGAGCTGGTGGTCCAGAAGGAGGAGATCCGGTACCTGAAGAACCTGGTGGAAGAGCAGGAGCAAACCATACACTCCATGGAGGAGGACGTTGTACAGCTAAACATGGTGAGAGAAACACTTTTGGAACTTTGTGTACAAACGCTAAAAGATTTTCTAATATGCAGACACAAAAATAAGAGCAGCTGGGAAAGCTCACAAGTCGCCATGTTAAGAAGCTGTTCAGTACAGAAGTGTGTAGTAGTATTACAGCGTTCAAGGTAATGCAGAAAACTCTTGTCTTTGCCATGTCCAGCTTCAAGAAGAACGGCAGCTTGCATATGATCAGCGAGAGGTGGAGCTGGAGCGCCAACTGGACCAGTACGAGAAGGACCAGAACGAAATTGTCAGCGGTTCAGAAAAGGTAAACTACCTTTTACAGAGGAAACATTTCAAAGGAACAGGAAATAAAACTATTTTTGGTCATTTGCAGCATGACGTCAGTACAGGATCCCTACCAGACCCGAGTCTACCTCTGGCGCATCAGTTAGAGTTTGCTTTGGGTAAAATCAGAGAGCATGTCCGCATCATCCTGGATACACAGGCCACCTGCAAAAGTCTGGATGAGGTAATAGTCATTGTTTACACACTCAGTATTTCTAAAAGATCAGATGCATAGCATTTCGTTTGGATTCTAAATCCTCCATTTGCAGAAGCTGAAAGAGAAAGAAGCTGCTCTGTGGAGGGCAGAACAGAACATCGTGACCAGGGACAAAGTGATCAATGAGCTGCGTCTCCGGCTCCCAGCTTCGGCCAACAGAGAACGCCTCATCGCTGACCTTGCCACGCAAGAAGAGGGCCCTTTGGACATTCAGCCGGCCCTCAAGCTAGCTCACCGGACCATCAAAGACCTTCAGGGCCGACTTGACAAAAAAGAGGACATGATAAAGAAACGCATCAACCAGTTGGCTGAAGCCAGACAGGTACGATGATACAAGGATGCAACAAGTCTCTTGTATTATTCCAAATGTGCTTTTTGAAAATATTAGCTAATTTGTGTGCAACTTTTTTTATTTTCAATGATTAGTTGTAGACTGATGTCATGAATGGGTGGAAAACCCCCAAAACACAGCACTTAGAATAAATAATTATGAGCAGTCTCCACACAAACATTCTGCCCATTATCTACTGCTACGTAGTAAAAATGGTACTTTTGTCTGTTCTATTCAGAAACCTGGTTTTCATGTTTTTAGAAGGTAAACTTTTTGTAAGCGAGCAGGTTTGTTTATTAAACTACACCTTGTTGATCCCAGGATCAGGAGGAGATGATAAAGAGACACCAGGAGGAGCTGAGAGTGTTGCATCAGAAGTTGGATTTGTCCGCGGACAAATCCCTGGACCGCTTCAAACAGACCGCCATGGTACGGATGTATCCACTTCCCCCTTCGTTAGCTGTTTTCTTTCCCTGACTAAATAGCTTTTGATCGAGTCCACGACATCAGATTCACATTAATATCCAGAAATGTCTCCTACACTGAATCCCATATTATTTTTTTTAAGCATATAACATATGTTTTTTTATATAGCACCTTTAAAAACAGAAATGTACAATGTGCTTTTGACGGAGCAAATCAGAGCACATAAAAATCCATACACATCGAAAGAACAATGGAAACAATGGGTTTAAAAGACAGTAGAAAGACAATAAGACACAAATACAAACTAAAAAATAAAATCTAAATTAAAAAGACAACATCACATGAAAGCAAGTCTATAAAAGTGTGTTTTAAGAAGTGATTTAAAAGAAGTAACTGATTCAGCAAGCCGTAGCTTGTTACATGGTTGCTCCATGGGACAACATTAGATATTTGAGTGAAATTTAGATTTAAATTTTTTTTTAAAGTCTTTGAGGACTATTTTAAATTTGGAGTTCTACTTTGTTTGAAGTAGTGTTAATTGTTTTCATTAAAGGTTAAATAAATATTATTACAAACGATTCGCTGTGTAAGGATATAGAGGATTAATGTTTTTCGGAGCAGAGAATGAAGTTTACGTAGTCTGGCCCCGCTGGCTTGCTAGTTGCTGCCACTCTGAACTGTTGTCATGCAGCTGATAATGCCGTCACGACCCACTGTGTTTTCACAGTAACGGCATTCAGTGTGATCTTGGCAACATGAGCCCGGCAACCACGTGGAAGCAATCCCTCAATCATAGAAATGCTCTGAATGCTCCCCTCCGTCCTTTGTCCAGGAGTTGATGAAGAAGCCGACTATCAAGGTGCCAACCTCCAAACATCTGGAGCGCCTGGCTGAGTTGGAGCAGACCGTGGCTGAACAGGACCTCTTGCACTCCTCTGTCACAGAGAAGCAGAAGCTTGTCACTGCTGAGCTGGAGCGACAGACGATCGCCATGGAAACGCTGGCGAAGAAACATGCCGATGAGATGTCAAAGTAATTATCCCTTTTATTATGTAAGATCCAGTGTAGATTAACTGAATCAGAATCCTCCGTGTTTTCCTTAGCTTAGTGTGTGAGAGAGTGATATCAACGGTTGATGTAGATATCAGCAGCAGCGAACATGAAGGCTTTCAACATTTCATTTCAGGCCAAACCACATCTACAGTGTTAACTGTACTTATTAAATACTAACATCCTTGGAACACATGTTGAGACTTGATTAGACATCATTGCATAGTTTTTTCAACTTTGCCATGATTGACTGCGTGTTTTGATGAACCGGTGCAGGCCCCGTTCCCCTTCAGTAACTGATTGCTTGGCATCTTGTAAAGCTGCTCACAGCTTTCCCCAGAGGCGTTCATCCATACTTCACACTCTGTATCTCCTTGGGTCTAAAACATAACACGTGTCATGACGGAGACTCCTTTGATTTTAGTCAGATTAGTTTGAACCCCAGATTAAGTGAGGATAATCTCACATTCACGTTGACTCAAGTGTGAAAATGCACTCGCACTAATGTCATTTTAAGCACTTGACTAATTTGGAGCTCATCCAGGATTACAACTTATGTGTGAAAGCCCAATAGTAATGTGCAGCACATGAAGTACTGGGACAATTATTGAGGTTCAGTGCCAGGTCACAGCGTTACAGTCTTAAATCATGTACAATAGCATCCTGTAGATTAGGTTTCAGCCCCCTGTAGTGAAGAGATGGAACAGGCTGCAACATAAGAGGATTTTAACAACCGTAAAGTGATTTAAGGGGAAACAGGTTGAAAGTTTGAAGAAGTTCATGAGTTCAGTATTGCATTGGGTCACAAGAACTAATCCAAAGAAATCTAGTATAAAAAGCGACCTGCTGAAACATCTGTGTGTATGAAGGTAACAGTATTGCACATAAGCAGGAATGTTGTCTCCCCTGTAAGAACGTGATGAACCTTTTATAGCGATCTGCTTACATGTTGCAGCTGTCCTGATGTCAATCTATCCAAAGCATGCATGAGGGAGTTTTTGTGATTTGTATTACTCTTATCATCTAATCATGACAAGCAAAGTTATGGTTCACACAGTCCATGCAGGGCTGACGTGTAGAGACAGACAACCATTCCCAGCTGACAATTTAGAGTCATCAATTAACCTACGGTTGAACATTAAGACAGATATGACAAGGGGGGTATATCACAGAAGAAAGACATCCATCCATCATCAACCGCTTATCCTGTATTCAGGGTGGCGGGGGGGCTGGATCCGATCCCAGTTGACAGGTAACCAGTCTATCACAGGGCTGACATGTAGAGACAGACAGGTAACCAGTCTATCACAGGGCTGACATGTAGAGGCAGACAGGTAACCAGTCTATCACAGGGCCGACATGTAGAGACAGACAGGTAACCAGTCTATCACAGGGCTGACATGTAGAGACAGACAGGTAACCAGTCTATCACAGGGAGACATGTAGAGACAGACAGGTAACCAGTCTATCACAGGGCCGACATGTAGAGACAGACAGGTAACCAGTCTATCACAGGGCTGACATGTAGAGACAGACAGGTAACCAGTCTATCACAGGGAGACATGTAGAGACAGACAGGTAACCAGTCTATCACAGGGCCGACATGTAGAGACAGACAGGTAACCAGTCTATCACAGGGAGACATGTAGAGACAGACAGGTAACCAGTCTATCACAGGGAGACATGTGGAGACAGACAGGTAACCAGTCTATCACAGGGCTGACATGTAGAGACAGACAGGTAACCAGTCTATCACAGGGCCGACATGTAGAGACAGACAGGTAACCAGTCTATCACAGGGCTGACATGTAGAGACAGACAGGTAACCAGTCTATCACAGGGCTGACATGTAGAGACAGACAGGTAACCAGTCTATCACAGGGCCGACATGTAGAGACAGACAGGTAACCAGTCTATCACAGGGCCGACATGTAGAGACAGACAGGTAACCAGTCTATCACAGGGCTGACATGTAGAGACAGACAGGTAACCAGTCTATCACAGGGCCGACATGTAGAGACAGACAGGTAACCAGTCTATCACAGGGAGACATGTAGAGACAGACAGGTAACCAGTCTATCCCAGGGCTGACATGTAGAGACAGACAGGTAACCAGTCTATCACAGGGATTACATGTAGAGACAGGCAGGTAACCAGTCTATCACAGGGAGACATGTAGAGACAGACAGGTAACCAGTCTATCACAGGGCTGACATGTAGAGACAGACAGGTAACCAGTCTATCACAGGGCCGACATGTAGAGACAGACAGGTAACCAGTCTATCACAAGGCCGACATGTAGAGACAGACAGGTAACCAGTCTATCACAGGGCTTACATGTAGAGACAGACAGGTAACCAGTCGGAGAGAACCCATGCTTACACAGGGAGAACATGCAAACTCCACACAGAAGGAACCCAAACCTGACCCGGGAATCAAACCCTCTGGCTGTGAGGCGACAATGCTACCCACTACACCACGTGCAGCCCTGACTTTAATTATTAATTAGTATAAGGAAAATATGACAGAGGGGATTTCTTGCAGGCTGGAGGAGTGTCATGCTACTCAGGTGAAAAATCTGACTGGTGAGATCGAGGATCAGACGAGCCAGATGGCCCTGATGGAGAAGGAGATGCATTACCTCCAAACAGAGCTGGCAGCCCAGAAGGAGGCCAACGTCCGCTCCCCCAGCAACACCGTGAAAACCCTGGTGGAACAACTGAAGGCACAGCTCACCCAGAAAGAGAAACAGCTCAAGGTTGGTATTTCATCACATACGTTCACTTGTACTGTTTTTGGTTAGTCTGGTGGACTTGCTAAAATAAATCCACAATGGTACGGACACTTGAATGAATACTGCTTGTCAGACTTTAAGCTGCATCACAAGAAAAACAATTACTCTGGAAATCAGTTTCAGCATGAATAAAAGGATTCTGCAATTTTTCATCACATGCAGAAAAACAATGTTGTTTGTCAAGTTGAGAGCAATACAAGAGGAGAGAGGAAGTAGTCCATGAAGAAATGGATGATGGTGCATTAAATGTCTGACTCGGACACGCTCGTATTTATCAGAGCTGGCATCTCTTGTCTCCCGGGGTGTTCAGGCTCTCAGCAGGGCTCTGCTGCAGCTGCGAGGAGAGATGACGTCTCTGGCAGAGCAGCAGGTCATTACCAGCGTTGCACAAAAAGAGGAGAGTCTCAATGTGCAGACATTGGTTGACAGACACACCAAAGAGCTAAAGGTGGGTCCCTTTTCTCATAGTAACACACTTGTTTTAAATGCATTTTATATTTCATCACAGACATTTTTGCGCAGCTTTTGAGTTAATGAACGTACACCAAAAAAGCTTCATGAGGAAAATAGTTTGGTTACACTTCCATAAAATTAGAATTAACCATGATATGAATAAATCACCATTAAGCCAAAGACTGGATAACAACAACACAATCATTTATTAATCAGGGCTCTTGCATAAGAACATAGCACGATCAGAACTATAAATATAACGGCTGTTTGTGGTGCAGGTGTTTATAGCATCTCTCTCTCTCTCTCTCTCTCTCTCTCTCTCTCTCTCTCTCTCTCTCTCTCTCTCTCTCTCGTTGACTGACCCTTTGCCTCCTTGTCTTTCACCTTCTGTCTGAGGATCGCTGCATCAGGAAAAGCAAGCAGGCTAATTTCATTGCATTGCATAGCGCCACTGAACATCCCACTCGACACATTTGAGATCGTCACCTTTCTCTTTCATATCCCATTTTTTTCTGTGGGTACATACAGCTTGAATGAAGGGAGATCAATTAGTTAAATGATTCGATTATCACTCGATAATGGGCATGTAAAATCTTAGTTGGGGCCCCCTTAAACACATGACATGTGCTAGCTTCCCTATACAGACAGCGTATTTGACATCTCATTGACTCCAACTGGCCCTTATTCCTTTCATTATTAAACCATATACCTAATTGGAGGCTCAGTCATAGATGTAAAATCAATAGGTTTAAAAAGTTATCATGATTCATTCTCATCAAGTGGAAAATGAATGCTAATCAATCTGAGTAGCATAACTCGGTGGACATGAATACATTACAAGGTTACAGCAAAAACATTTGAAATGATACATCGCATTATCGGACATTCTGATTCTGATATTCTTCAGGTGTAACTGAGGACATGAATAAGCAAGAAGTCATGGTAACATTAAAAGATTTTAATCGTTATTGCCAACAAATTCCATAAATGTACATTTATACTTCCCTGTGGCACTCTGTCTATGTGTTACCAAAACAGGTAAAGTAACAGTCACTAGCATCACTGCATTTGTAGGGGACTATTTTCACCCGCAGGCTAATATACATCTGGTGCACTAGTGAGGATTAATGGAAGCAGGTGTCAAAATAGACTATATTGGCTGTGTTTGGTGTCAGGAATTGATTGATCATTGATTGGTTGACGACGTTGGTTTTTAGACAACAAGAGGCCTCGATGAAACACAGACAATAATTGTTCGAGGCATTGATTTTGAGCTTTTTATGGGATTTATTGTCAGTTCAAAACTATCGCTTACATCAGAAAATCCCTCCTCTGACAAAGGTGCAGGTGCAAGAACTTAATGAAAAACTTCAGGCTGCAAAGGAGTTTGCCAAAGCAGCCAGAGGCCGGGAGAACACCCTGAAAGAGGAAGTGGACCGCCTGAACCAGGACCTCCAGAGGAGTTTGAAAACCCAGAGACGTCTGCAGGCAGAAACAGAGGGGAGAGAGCAGGAAATCCAGGAGCTCAAGCAGCAGGTCAAGAGGCTCAGCAGCACCCTTCAGGTTAGCGTCGGTGGAATAACACACAAAGCTACTGATTAGGAAGCATGCAGCTCGGTTTGACTTGAACTGGACCTTACTGTTGTTGCTGTTGCTGACGTAATACATGCAACAACAGCCACATGATGCAGCCTCTGTCAGTAGAACATCATGTGGACAAAAGGTAAGACAAATCAGAAAATCCAATTATAATAAATTGAGGAATGCATCAGAAATAGAATCTTCTGAGATTTAAGATAAACTTCTTCAGTGGATATCAGAATTTAATTATTCAGCTATTCTTGTGGCCCGGGGCCAGCAAACATGTGTTTTTAGAGTTGGAGTCCTGGGACTCATTCCAGAAACACCAAGACAGAATGACTGAAGGAGTCCTCAAACCGCATGATGAGGCCTTTATTCTCCCAGACCGTGTATTAATAGACATTTATCAACTGCATGACCTGCTTTGTTCAGCTCATGAGACCTACGAGGAGGCACGCGGCTCTGCCGGTGGTTTTACAGATTGTAAATCACATCTCAGCCTTGCGTCTCACGCATACTCACAGTGGTCACCCAAGCTTTCTGCCCTGTGGCGCCACTATAGATAAGTTTCCCACAAGGAGAAGAGGAACTAGAAATTAAGGACGGGACAGGTTGCCAGGGGTAACGACACGGTCAGAGCCTTCCAATCGTCATGACTGAAGTGGAAAGAACGGCCTTTTTGTTTGTCTATGATCAGAGATGGGTAGAGCAGCCAAAAACTATAATCAAGTAGAATTACTGTTACTTTGGAAAAACAAGTACACAAGTAGAAGTAGTCAGAATCACTACTTGGTAAAGCGTGCAAAAATATTTCATCAAAAGATTATTTGAGTGGCGAGTTATTAAGAAATTTGAAAAATAAAAAACGCCAGCACTTATAATAATTCAATTATAGATGATCTTCCTCAGGTAAAGTTAAAGAAGTGAACACACACCTGTATTTCTGGTGATGAAATCATAATCATAATACAACATCAATTTACTCTATTAAGTTTGCCAATTAGTAGAAGATTTTCTGAAATGATTGTGCTTGTGCATAATGTGTCTGTTAGGTCAAAAAGTAAATGTAAAGAGTGTCAAACTTTGATCGTTCCAGTTCCCATCACTGTGGGACACAGATCACATTCAGGTCCATCCAAACACACACAGACAATAAGAAAAAATCATGTTTCAAATCAGACTCTTATGCAGAAAATGTCTCTACTTACGAGATAATCAGAATCATTAATCATTAATTACCTATTCATTAAATAAAGGTGTGGTCACCTCTTTACTTTGACCGGAGAAAGACCGTCTGTGTTTGAAACATATTAATCATTTCCACATGAAATATATGCAGATAGTGAGTTGTGAGGCATGATATACGATGTGTTTGTTAACACAGCAGACGTGGTTCTCTGATGTACTGACTTCAGATGTCTCAAGTTTAGGTGAGATAGACGGTCTGACCAAGGAAAGAAAACAGCCTTCAGATCAGGAATGTATTCTGTTATAGGAAGATATAAAAAAAATCTGATCTCCTAAATTTCTGTAGGAATCAGCATTTCTCTTAACTTTTGCTATGGGTTCCCATTCTAAAGGAATGGAAATCCTTTTAGGGCCATTATCATTCCACCATTGTAGATTGTTGCAGGAAAAGTGAGGTGCTATGTAAATGTCTTTCTCTTTGCCGATTAGAGCCAATCAAAGCCAGATGGGAGCGGGTCGACCATAGAGCATCTGCAGAAGAAGATCGGGAGACTCGAGTCCGACTTGGAGAAAAGAGCGGACATTAAAAATGTTCAGGATGATCATGAAAAGGTTGGGCGTCTATTCTGTGGTTAACATTACCATTCGATTGCACGTTCACTTGATGGTCTTGCTTTGTTCTGCCAGACCAAAGGGGACGTTGTGCGTTGGGAGGAGGGTAAGAGATGGCAGGCCAAGATGGAGAAGGTGAATAACGCACTGAAGGAGAAGGAAGGAGAGAATGAAGCCCTGTCAAAACAGCTCATCACTCTTAAACACCTCTATGGCAGGTCAGTATGTAGCTTAGTAGTAGTATAACTGTATACTGGGAAGTTCCACTTTTATCTTGCTGTTTGGATGAGTGATAGAATGACTGCAACTTAAATCTCCAATTAGCAGGATGTCTGTAACCATTAAATAATGATGATCATTGTAATCACGGCTGCCAGTATTTATTGTTTTCATTATTGATTGATCATAAGATGGGCTGCACGGTGGTGTAGTGGGCAGCACTGTTTCCTCACAGCGAGAGGGTCCCGGGTTCGATTCCCGGGTCGGCCCGGGTTCCTTCTGTGTGGAGTTTGCAGGTTCTCCCCGTGTAAGCGTGGGTTCGCTCCGGGTTCTCCGGCTTCCTCCCACAGTCCAAAGACATGCAGGATGGGGATAGGTTCATTGATGACTCTAAATGTCCCGTAGGTGTGAATGTGAGTGTGAATGGTTGTTTGTCTCTACATGTCGACCCTGTGATAGACTGGTGACCTGTCCAGGGTGTACCCTGCCTTCACCCACTGACAGCTGGGATCGGCTCCAGCCCCCCCACGACCCTGAATATACAGGATAAGTGGTAGACAATGGATGGATGGAACTGATCATAAGATATGAACAGCCTGGTTGCAGTATTATATAGAACAGACTATCTAATCATGATGACATTGCACCATTTGGAAGTTATTGGACATTACTGTTTGCTGTATAAATGATAAATGTGGTCACAGAATTCCAACTGACGATGGAAAGTTACGACCACTCTCTAATTCTAAAAAGTTCATGAACAGAGAGGAAACATGTTTTGTTCCAGATTGTGCCTTTTTTTAATATCTCTGCGCTCCTGTTTCCATTCTGTGTTTAATTGTGCATGCAGACTGGAAAAAGAGAGGAGCGCTCTGCAGAAAAAGGTGAAGGGACGCGGTGTGACGGTGGACCAGGTGGTGGGAGTGCAATGCGCTGAAATGGAGAAGGAGATGGAGGAGCTGAAGAAGAAGAACTCCGACCTGGAGACAGAGATCCTCACCATAAAGTAAGCAGCGCTGTTAAGAATAAGACAAAATTAGACACTAAAATAAGGCCATTTGAACAACGATTTTGTTTTTTAAATATTAGAAGTACACTTGGTATTCTTGTATATTGTTGCCTATTTGGAATATAATTTCCATTTTAATATACAGTATATAAGCTTTATCATGGTTTCCTCTTAGTACTCAAGATGCATACTTCATTTAAATGAAGTCAGACTGCACTTCAGTCAAAGTCTAACAGGCAGAAAGTGTGTCTCTCTGTTAGAGATTACATTCAGAACAGTCCTTGTCAGTTGTTTCATTTTAAACATGATTATTTTAGGGCTTTCATTGCATGTTTTAAAGCAGCTGGAGGATGACAGCAAAGGGCCGCGGGTCAGAATGGAACCTGGCCCACTGCCAGTGACACTAGATGAGTCCTGCCCACATGGTTCCACATGAGAACCTTAATGGGAATCCTCTCCGGCGGTCATGATCTTGAAGGCTGAAATCAAGTGACACTAATGTTTGAGTTAATAAATATCCCGTGATAAATTAATTTTTTGAAATTCAAGATATGTGCCCTCGTTCTTCCCGAGAATCTCCAGAATTAACCCATTTTGACAAGCTTTGTTATCTTGACAAAATAACTAAATAATTAAGTTGTGATTACGGCATTAAAAAGATTGTGACATGCACGACCATTCTTGGCTTCAACATACTCCGTTACTATTAAAATAATAGTAAACTTAATGTGCTACCGTTTTGTTAAGAGGGGTAAACTGCCAACATTGACCACTAGTATCAACCTCCTGCTGTGTCACTATCTAGTCTGTACTCATCCCAAAGCTCTTGATGTAAATACCAACCCTGAACTTGCAGACAGCACCAGGCTTTACCTCGAGACGACACCATAGAGAATCTGACCCTGAGGAACCGCTACCTGGAAGAGAGACTCCACTCCGTAGAGAGCCAGATATCCAAAGAGCCTCCGTCAAGACCTTCTGTGAGTGCTCCTCAAAATGTGATGATGGTAACGGATGTCTGAAATATCCTCATAATTCACATGGTAACATGAATACATGCTAATACATATAATGCTGGAGTTTAATTTAGTTTGATGGATTTGATCATCATCTAAGATGTTTATCCATTCAAACATTTGAAACTTTGATTTCAGCTTTAAAACATATGTTTTATATCATTTTAAATTAAATTTTTATGTATTCATTGAAGACATCCCCTTTTGCACATTTTTGTCACAACAACAACAACAACACATTTTCAACTCCCTGTGTGATGTGTCTTTGTTCGATTTTTTGGTGTCAGAGATTCTTTTATCTCTCTCTTCATCACACTTTACTTTCTTGTTTTCTCTATCACCTTCGCTGGATGTAATCGGATGAATTACCTATGAAGGCAAAAAGCTCCTCCTCCTGTGCTGCGGTAGGGATTTGTACTGTGACTTTTGATGTTGCCGACTGGTCATGCGAAGGGAATGCAACACGTCCTCCCGCAGAATTGTCCAGCTGCTCCTTAAGCCCCGAGGCTGTTGAAGAATGTGCTGGCCAACAGAGGAGGGCAAAGCAAAGCCAGACCGCTAGAAAAACCCAAACCAGCTTTGATGGAGCAGAACATGTTTGTAATGAACAAGAGCAGATGAGTCCCGATGCTGCAGAAAACACATCAGCAGACCAAAGCAGAGACGAGGCTGTTGACGCCAAGTGCGTTAAAGAGGATGGAACAGAAACGGAAGCAGACATCCCATTTGATTCTGAAGTCGATGTGGTTGATGAAAAGCAAGAAACACAGACCACCAAAGGGATTGAGTCCGAGCCTGAGGATCCACCACTAAGACTTGGATCAGTTATGACATCTGAGGCAGCCACGACATCAACCGGTGCTGAAACTGTAAAGGATGTTGAAGAACACAATCACACTGATGATGATGATTTGAGAACGGGAGAGGAAAAGCCAGAGGAGGCTGAGGAACAAGCAAAGCTGAGATATGAAGCAGTTGAGACTACAAAGAAGGTCATAGAAGAAGAACATAATTCTGAACAGTCCTGCTCCGCAGAACCACATGTGGACTCTAGCTCCGTACTGATCAAACAGCCAGAGAGGTTTATCCGTAGGAAATGGGATCACGGTGTCCAAAAACGAGAAAGCAGACCTCATAGACATCTGAAGGTACTCCAGGCCTCTGTAGACCCCCAGATGAAGTGGTAGCGTTGTTATAGCGTTGCGTTAGATGTGAGCACAACTTTCTTAAGCGTTAGTAGCAAGTGGTGTTAGTGTGTTGTTCTCTGCCATGTCTGTCAAGCACCAAGACGAGACTTAATTTGATAAAGCTGTTCTGATACACCCCCTTTGAGCTTTTATTTTGGAAGATTCCCTTTTTCCTCCACATATATATATATATATATATACAGTATATACATATATATATATATTATACCACTCATTTCACCTGACTGATTTTGTGTCTTTTACTTCCTGTAGACGTCAGGACGCGGCACGGGCACCCCCTCACAGAGAGACAGGGACCTCCAAAAAGAAAACCTCCAACTGGACTCCGAGAACCTGGAGCTGCGCCTGAAGCTGGAGCAGACCAGCACAGACTTACCGAGACTCAAGGTGAGACGTGGTCTTGCTAAGAGATGGATGAGAAGATGGATATCACTCTCATGTCTGTACAGTAAAGATGAGGGTGGAGCATGAGATGATTGGCTTGGCATAAAGTGGCTTCTCTTAATAAAAAAAAGATATGAAGTTTTAATTTGTGTTGGTTTGGCAGATTGGATCACTTCTGGACCGAGTCAGTCAGTCTCCCACTGGTTTTCGTCTTTGCCCTCAGCAGCAGGCTGAAGCTTCATATTTAGACATTTAACTCCATACATTATCTGTATCCACTTACCCTGTTCAGGGTCGCGGGGTAAAAATATAGATTTTGGCAAAGAGTATTTTAGAGTAGTTTATTTTCTCATTGTTTTTTCGCAGGACCAAGTTGCAGACCTTAAGGAGATGTGCAGCGTGCTGAAAAAAGAAAAGGCCGAGGTGGACAAGAAGCTGGCACATATACGTGGAGTATGTTTTTCCTCAGAAATGACAAGAAATTAAATGAAACATGTATATGTATATTAGGTGAATATTAAAATCTAAAAAGAAAATAATTAGCAAAGACAGAGAATTGGAAAGCAGTAACTAAGATGTTGTGTCGTTCAGAAAAGTGATTTCTATTGTGTTCCACATCAGGCCGGTCACAGTGGTAAAACAGTCCCTGAACTGGAGAAGGTCATCGGGTTGATGAAGAAGGTGGTGGAGCGTCTGCAGAGGGAAAATGAGACGCTGAAGAAATCAAATGCACCTGCAAATCAAGAGAAGGTCGCTGCCTTGGAGCACGGAAACCAGAAACTAAAGGTTGTTGCCATATACAGTTCATGCTGTCAGACAAGTCTGTTAATGTGTATTTGTTACTAAAGTTGACATTAAATATTGTTTTTTTTTCCAAGGTTGACTTTGAGAAACTGAAGAGTCAAAGTGAAGCTGAGTTTAGTGCCAAACTTGAGTCTAAAACCAAAGGACTGGAGAAAATAGTCATGGAAAATGAACGTCTACGCAAGGAGATCAAAAGGGTGAGTACTCGTGTTTACGTACTTCCACAATAGTATAAAAATATTCAAAGTGTCTAAAGGAAAACATTGTCATTTGTTTTTCATACCGGTATGTAAAAACTGATAGTATTTCGTTATATTCAGAAAATACATTCAAAATTTTCATTTAATATCCTAAACTATGAGTCCCAAAGCGATAGAAATTCGTCTTTGACGTGTCTAACATTAGTTTAAAAAATAGAAGTTATTGGGCAAATTGTGTGCGGTGTCTTTCACATCCTGTTTTCAATGTTAATGGTAGTAAGAAGGATTTATTGAGATGTTTGCCCTGGAAGTCCTTTATATGGGCATGTTGAAGAGAGTCATTTACTCCACTAATATTTAATATCGAGTTTTACTTTAATGCCAGCACTTGTTGTCTTATAATAAAGGATTTTTAATGTCTAATAACCTGCATATGCACGCTGTTATTGTGACAGGAAGTAGAAGCTGCTGAGAGGCTGCGAGTGACCAGAGTGAGTCTAGAAGTGACCAACGAGAAGCTCGAGGCAGAGCTGGAAGAAACCAAGCAGCGGCTGCAGGCGGCTCTGTCCAAGCCGATCACAGAGGGAGCAAACAGTAAGACCTGGAAGACGTCTGTGGTAACAAGGTCAGCAAACTGTCTTTTTACCATTTATTCTCCTGTATTCGTATCATGTTGTATATGTTGTTTTTAATGGCTGCAGCATGGGTGAAGTGCCCAAGACAAATCTCCCACTTATTATGTGGGGAAATACATTAAATCTCAGAGTACTTCATTCGAAACCCATCATGTGATGGAAGCTATGTGTGATATCGCCGATATCGGCATCCCCTGACCCACAGCGGCGGGACTACGTTCCCCCCACAGGTAAAAACTATTAGCCCATCAGCACTGTTGCTGTTGTGAGCCTAATTAGCACTGTTAGCTGCTCGCCGCCGGCTCAGACATCTCCGTGTTCAGAGCCGATTTCATGCAGGCAATCCCAAGCGCTGTAGCAGCGACAGCAGAGGGCCAATTCTAGTCAGCTTCCGTTTAAGTGAAGTAGGTGGGCCGTTGCTTCAATTGTTGTCATAAAGCAGCAATCAGAAATAGAATCAAGAAGTATGACAGGCACTCATGAAGAACAATCTCCAGGTTGTGATCCAGTGTTTGTGTCGCCTGTCCACAGAATGTTTGAGAACAAGATGAAGGAGCTGGAGAAGGAGCTCTCCCAGAAGACCTCCAGCCTGTCTGAACTCAAACAACAGCTGAAGGAGGCCAAAGAGTGTGAGGAGAAGGCTCAGATGAGCTCTCGGCAACTTGAAGACCAGGTACAGGCGATATCACCTTTTATTTGAATAACAGCAGTCAGGTACATCTCATTTCCCACTTTTTGCTAACCCAAAACCCCAGCTTTAGCTCTTATTCTATAACTTGTGATTGTGACAAAAAAAAGGAATCAATATTTTGAAAAACTGCTGTATGAATGTATCTTAATATTGCGTTTCTAATTTCTTAGGTTGAAATGTTAAAACGCTTTCCTACGGCTGCAAAGACCGGAGCAGGACTCGCCAAGGAGGTCCAGGCAACAAGGTTTGTTTATGAGTCATAATGTAGTAAGGTTGGGGCTGGATAGCATGGTTAAACATATATATTACTGTAATCGTCATGAAGTGGCAAATAGAAGCATCATAAAAAATTAAAGAAAGGAACACAGAGGAAATTCCTCCTCTGTCGTATTACAGATCATAGCAGGCCAGTGGAGTACATGTATGCAACAACATGATGTGGGTGTGTAGATATGGATGTAAGAGAGTGGTGTATAGGAGTATTTGGAGAAATTTATATTTTTTATGAAGTTTTAGATTTGTAAACATAAATCTGACTCAGCAATTTAGGAGAAAAATATCCCACTGAAACCAGGAAAAACTACACTTGTTGATCCCACTGCCATTACAGCATAAAATCATGCAATCTCACGTTTTAGATTTTCATTCTGAAGTCAAGACTTCAAAATTGTAGTTTGTACTCTTTTTCCAACAGATTGAGCCATTTTCCCATTTTGGGAATATATAAAACACATGCAATATTCGTGAGTTCCTCCATGTGTTTTGAGCAATGGCAGACATTTGAGCGAATATATTCAACTCAGGTGATGTGAACCAGAGCAAGAGGTTCTCATGGCATTATTTATCATTCACTCAGTTTCATGTGTCTTTGAAGGATTGAAGTAGTCATAGCATGTCCTTAAAATGTCATAGTATAGTATGTCCTTAAAATGTCATAGCATAGCATGTCCTTAAAATGTCATAGCATAGCATGTCCTTAAAATGTCATAGCATAGCATGTCCTTAAAATGTCATAGCATAGCATGTCCTTAAAATGTCATAGTATAGTATGTCCTTAAAATGTCATAGTATAGTATGTCCTTAAAATGTCATAGCATAGCATGTCCTTAAAATGTCATAGAATAGTATGTCCTTAAAATATGTATCTTTTTTTTACATTCTATAACTTTTTTATGACTTTTGTCAAGATACTATACCACTTTTTTTCAACATACTATAATATGAAGTGTTTGGGGGTTTTTTTTTACGACTTTGACATATTATACTATAATATTTTCACATGCACTTGGTTGACGGATAATAATAATTTCCCATCCTGTGACACTGGAATGTTGTTTTTCACAATCTTTTTTTTATTTATCTTGTTTTAAGATTAGTTAACACTGAGTTGGAGAAGGAGAACACAGAACTGAAACACAGGCTGAAGAAAAACAGTGAGCAATATGGAGAAGCATCTTCTTCTCAACTAGGTGAGACTTCTTAACACACTATTATTTCTTGCAAATGAAGCTGTGAGATTTTAATTTTATGGTAATTCTGCTTTAATATTTTATCACTGTTTACTTCCTATAAACCATGCTTTAGTTTGAGAATGTCTCTTGTTATAGAAGAGACAAACTATATAGATGAGCTATATGTTTCCTGGCTCCTAGCCTGAAGAACATCCTATGCATGTGATTTAAATTGTTATGATAAAAAATAATGCGTTTATTTGTCTCTCTCATGTATTCTCAGACAACACGAAGCTCAAACACCTTCTGCAGGCAGCTGAAACGGAGAAAACCAAACTTCAAACTGAGGTTAAAAAGCTGAAGAAAGAACTGGAGAACTTTGACCCGACCTTTTTTGAAGAGATTGAAGACTTAAAATATAACTACAATTTAGAGGTCAAGAAGAACCTTCAGCTGGAAGAACAGCTGAAGGTGGTGTGTGATCAGTTTGGTGTAAAAGTTGAACTGTCCAGTGTGTCCAGTTAACGCAGGTTACTTTGCCTTTTAATGGCACTGTTTAAACCACACCGGAACTTTACAGCTTCTCTTCCATTTAGATTTCTAGGAATCCGTAGAAATGGAGACATTTCAGGGACCATAACAATCCAACAATTATCTCTTAGAACTTTTTTTTTTCCATGTGTATACTGAATAATACCAGGCCATATCTCTTTTATATGGGCCATCAATAGAGTGTTCATACTTGGTTCTTGGTTTGATCATATAACTCACTACGTTTGTATATTTGTCAAAAAAGCAGCTTTTGTCAGACTGTTAAATAAAAGGCAGAATATAAATATTTACAACCTCCTTTATTCTTCATTTAGCAATGATAAAGAGCTCAATAACGCGCTGTAACATACAGTACGTTAATGGAACACGATGACCAACTCAAGTCCAAATGTCCGGTTGGTCATTCACTTTTACACTCAAGCTGTACACGTTTCTGCAAAGCAAAGGTCACATGGAATTAGTGGCAAAACTAGTTGGCAGCTATTCCTTGAGGTGCATTCACACCAAACTAAGCAAATTAAAATATAAGCAAATAACTTTTAAAATGCTGGTTTTATGAATGGATGCAGGCTTTATTGATGGGTGCTAAGCTATGCTAACACTGTAGCTGCTCCATCCTCGACATAAATATGGCAGCGACCTTGTTTGTACCACAAACGGTCTCTGGTTTCTCCACATAGCCAGGCCTGGTTTCTGGACTAATGTGAGGTTCCATCGTCGACCTCTGGGGGACCACAGACGCTACAATATGTTTTAAATATTTCTTTTTGGGCGAATAAAACAAAAAAACGCCTCACTATCACCGCCCAGCACGAATTTGTGTGTTTTCACATCTTTGCATTGACTTTATATGCAATTGTGCCGCACGTTTGGTGTGAACACACCTTCACAGCAGGGGCTTCAAACAAAAAGGAAAGTTTCATTGTGTCCAACTGTGTTTACAAGTCAAACTGGACGTCCAGCAGCCGACTGAAACGGTGTCCATTTAGACTGGAGAAGAATGTGAACAAGTCCTTGCTGGTGTATTCATCGACCGTCCGGTCCACACGGATGACCACCGGCCTGTCACCCAGGCAGGTTTCCCCGTCCGGCCACCTCAATCCCAGGTGATGACGATGAACCTGCAAACAAAACAGCCAATTAAAGGCGTGTCATAGATTTACTAAATGCATGTCGTCTTCAACTCTTATATGTGACGTTTTCCTACCTTGACGAGTGTGCCGTCGTTGCAGTGCCAGACGATGCCCTCAACGCGGCCCTCGGGTCTCTCCTGGAACCAGGTGCACAGCTGCTGGAAGTCCACCGGTGGAGGGTTTCTGATGAGAACACTCCCGTGTGACACCAGGCAGTGGACAGGCTGCTTCTTATTTCCCAGAGCTGTGGGGACAAAACGTCTGCTGTGTCAGATTCCACTAAATGTCTCCGTTAAATAATCAAGCAGTGTGTTTGTATTCGCTGGTTTTCTTCTTTCTGTGCCATGGAACTCCATCATGCTGTACGGAAACAAACACCACCGACATTGTTGCAAGGCAATAATAAAGAGTCTTCTGCCCTGTAGAGTTGACTGCTAGTAGAGCTGTGAAGCGATGTTACAAGTGGGTCCTCATTTTCTTTGAAAGTCATTTTTATGACTTTTTTTTTTTTTTTATAAACATACTATACTATGATTTTTTTTTTTTTTTTTTTAATTACACACTACTATGACTTTTTTTACACTATACTATGACTTTTTTTTTTTTTTTTTTTTACACTACTATGACTTTTTTTTTTTTTTTTTTTTACACACTACTATTACTTTTTTTTTTTACATATTATACTTTGACTTTTTTTACACACTATACTTTGACTTTTTTTACACACTATACTATGACCTACACTATGGATTTTTTTTCTTTTTTACAAACTATACTATACTGTACTATGACTGTTTTTGTGACAAAATATTGTACTATGAACGAACTGCCCAAGCACAATCATTTTTAACAATTTGTGTTGTTTTAAATGAACATTAAAAGGATTATGCTGTATCACATTACCATAAGGGTTTCCGTTGACGTTGGTTCCAATAAGTTCCAGTGTTTGTTCCAGGAGTTCGGCCAAAGGGACTGCTGCAATTTCTAGCATGTCTTTGTCGTCAGCACAGGGCCTGAGAAGAAGAGCCGCCCTGACGTCAGAGTCCACCACGGAGGAGTGCCAGCAGTACTGTTTGTTGTCTTTCTCCACTGGAACCCAGCCTGAACATTCACAAGGAACAAATCACTACTTCTGCAGGCATGGGAAAAGAAAACCTCTCCACAAGGGCAGGACCGGAGAATTTCACTAGTCCTTTATCCGTTGGTTTGAGTAGGTGTTCCTTTTTCAGTTTTGTTTTTTTCAAACCCTTAGTAATAGAAACGTGCATAAAACTTACCAAAACATTTGGGAAATGCTATAATGCAAAATCCCCCAAAAAATATGAACAACTAAACTGTACTTAAAAATAAATGTCTAATTAAATTTGATCATTTTGAACCTATTTCACAACAAGCCTATGATAGGATTTTGTCATTTTACTGTAGGTACTTAATAAAAACCCAGTTATTAACTGGTGTTTTATGCAGATTGCAATTACTATTAGTTCATCCGTTTACTGTACCAACTTGTTCTGTTCTGGGCTGCAAGGTGGGGTTAATTTGTTTGATGAAAAATAAACACTGGCACATCTGCAGTGACACTGATTATTACTATCAAAGGTGAGCTTTATTTTTATTGATGTGTGGTGATGGTTAAACTTCAGGACCTGGAATGTGTCCGTGCTCATCGGGCACCACATGGCCATTGTGGTATTTGACTCTGTGCGCTGGGATCCACGTCTCTGGCACCGTCTTGAAATCTTCCTCTACATTCCAGGTGAAACCTGAGAAGACAACAACAAAACTTATTGTCCAACATGTGATGTGGGAAAGTACTGCACCGAAAACGTGGTCGACCTGACCTTTCCCTGACTAACAAACTGAATTTCCAGGACCTACCAGTGTTTCCCCTACCATTGTACAGGCCTGGCGGCTTGCCAGGCCAAGGAGACCTGCCGCCAGGCCAAAAAAAAAAATCAATATACCAAAAATAAGCCACCTATCAATTCATTCATAAATCAATAATCATTTACACTAGGAGCGCCTCCGCGCAGCACAGCAGACTTGCTCCGCAAGACGCGCGGCCGCAACAATCCTCGCCGCGCGCTCCCGCTACTTTTTTCTTCGTGTACTTTACGCGCTTGATGTTGTTCTGATGCCGTTCCGCCTCGTTAAACCACCACGATGTCGCTTTCTACTTTGAAAACACGGAACGTTGACACTGTATTTTGATAAGCTGTTGCACTCTTCAGACTCGTGGTGTGAGCGGAACCGGTCCATAGGGTCCATAATATTTATTTTATTACATTACATTATTATTTATTTTTACATAATAAAAATGCCGCTGTGTGTCTCCGTCCAAAACCCGCTGCGCTCGCGCTGTCTGCTCGCACAGATCCGCTCGTGCGCACATGCGCCGATGCAGGTCGAGTGTTGTCGAGAAATATAAGCAGAGACGGCGCTCCTTAAAAATAACATCACGCCATGTGTGTGTAGTATTAGGACGTGATGACGTATGTACAACCGGCCATAGCCCGTTTGCCCCCCCTCCCCGGGGGGGAGGATTGTTTTTGATAAGATGTGGAACTTTGAGTTAACTGCTGTTGAGTAAACCTATAACTTATATTTTACTTGATAAAATAAGACAATATATGCACTCATATGTCGTTGTAGTGTTTTACAGTATCTGTAGCTATTAATGTGATGCTCATCATTTTCCAGCCATATTCTTCTGGACCCTGATCATTTCCATCAACCGGCACCTTAATAAGTCACTCTCTCCTTGAATCCTTGAAAACCTTGAATACACTCTGGTTGAACAAAAATGTTGAATGCAAATATAATAATTGCAGAATTGCAGACTGCTTGCTGTGCCACCTGACTTAATCCAACTGCACCAATACACCATCCCACGCGTCTCGTCTGTTTAGGGTTTTTTCGGTGGGTACCACCGGGCCTGAAAAAAATTCTAGGGGAAACACTGCCTACTGTATAATGAAGGTAAAAACAGCATTTGTGTTAAGCAACAAAAAACAGCTGCAGTCTTTTAAACCCAGTTTTTTGTGAGCTTTAAGTACAAAACTGTAAGTCACTGCTTGAACGGAGCATATTTTTTGTGTTATTTCTTATTGAGTGGTAACTTGGCGTTGAAAGACCAAGTAACCATAACAACACTCCATGAAATAGGAGAAACCCAACGAAATAACCCGGTAAAGAAAAATACAGCATGGGAAATGTTACATTTTGATAAATGGCAATTCAAATTTAAACATGCCATTTCCAAAATCTCCTGATATTCATGACTTGGCCCAAAACATTATCAAATCCCCCGACTTTCCTGAAATTCCAGAAATCCACTGAGCCGTGGGAACCCTGGAAAGTAAAGTAAAGATATACTTGGGTCAGTGAAGCTTAATTACCTTTACAGCTCTGGCGAGTGTGCTGGTGCTTTTTGAACCTCTTCTCTGCCTGTTTGTTGGGTTTCCTGTCTAGTCGAGCCCAGAGTTGAGGTCGCCCTACAGGAAAGAGTTAAACCATCATTCAGCAAAATGAACCTCCTCCTTTTTATAGAAATAGGACTATCACAAACGCTAGTAAGGCATTCATTTATTTTTTGATCAATATATATTCAACTTGCAACATGGTCTCTATGAAGCAGAAAGGGCAACGCATCCTCACATCTGTCGAGGTTAAAATAACATATTTGGTGGTAGAGATACTCACCTTTGTAAAGCGTAACATAACAGCAGGTGCCGTCTAGTTTTTCTGTGGCGAGAGCACAATCGACGTTGGCCTCCAAAGCAACGGGGTTCACCTGTTCTGTGGCAACAACCTGGAACTGCTGAGGAGAGGAAGATATTTGACCATTTGTATCTGTGCGTTATCCTTGTACACATTCATGTCACGTTAATACAATATGCATTCATCTGAAAAACCTCATTTTCATCAAACTTGTGGGACATAAAATAATAATCATTAAGTGCACTTAATGTAGGTTAAGTGCAATATACAGTACGGTATAAGTCAAACTTAATTTATGTGCAATAATACTTATGTGCACTATAGTGTATATTACTACTACCTCAATACCACATACTACTACGACAAGAGCAGATACACAAATGGGCCAGTGGTTTTATATACACACATTGTACATACATTTAAGAATAGTGGTGATTATTTTTATACTTATTTGACTACTTTCCTTTCCTTTTTAACCCTAATGGAGTAACTGCAGATGTAAACTTTTCTGAGGGATTGAAGGAGTATCCCGATTCCTCCACTGCCTGACACCTTGAGGTACCCAAAGGTGGGTGAGTTGGTGGGTGGGTAGGTGAGGGGGTGGATGGGGGTCACCACATGCTTCTTCATTACTGATGACAGAGGCTAACGCCTCAACCTGGATACCACTAGCAGCGCAGTAAAACGCGTCTTTGCTGCTCAGCGTCAAAGCCCAGCCTGGTTGTAGCTCCATGCTAGCAGTTAGCATCAGCTAGCATCATCAGCATCAGCAGCACTGCCGTACTGTTTACACATCAATGGCTGCCGTGTCAGCGGGCTGCTCTCACCTGACAGTCTCGTTTCCTGGACGGTTCCTGCTTCACCTCCGTCACAAACACACACGGTAACTTCTGCTGAACGGAGCCCGGACGTTTCATGGTCGTGTGTCCGCTGATGTCGACGCAGCTCCCGGCTCCGGGGGCGTTTAGCGCCGCGCAGAGCACAGAGTCCCGCGGTGCTTCGCTAGCATCGTGTTAGCATGGATGTGGGGGAGATTTCTGGTCACGTGACGCGCTTCATCTTTGCTGTGTTTTTTAAAAATAGCTCCGCAAACAGTTCAATGACTCATTAGCGCTAACATGCTGTGTGGATGGCGATATATCTCTTTATAAACAGCTTTTTTGTGTTTGGTTGTTGTTGTTTTAATACAGCAACGTTGTATTCTAATTTAAATATCTGGATGTCAACCAGGTTCATACAGTTATTGCACATAAAATCCTTCTCTAATAATCCAGTAAATTAAGTGGAACTATGGAAAATATACACAATTTGTTTTGTTTCACATACATTCTTGAGTTGTATCCAGGAATGTCAGATTTGTTCAATGTAGTAATTTATTTGATACATTTTGGGAAGCTCACTTATTCAGTGTAGCAAGTGTCAGATGAGAAATATACGTATATGCTGTCATAAGTACCGTTGTCTCTTGTTCTCTGATTGATTTCATGACACAAAAGTATCTGTTTTCCATTCATTATTTATGACTGGGAGGACATTGAACCTCCTCCTTCATTCTTCTTCTGTGGTCCCTACTTAATATAAATTCCTTTCCCTTTATGTACATTTCTCCTGTGAGAGAGGTGGTTTTTTTGCCCATTTATTTTCCTTATCCCATCACTGCTTGTATTGTTTTTGTTTGTATTTGTCATCCCTACAATGTTATAATTTCTGTCCCAATAAATTGATTTCAATGAAATAGCAATTACATTTTTTTTTATCAGAGTCCTGTGAGCTTAAAGTTAAGTTAAGCCTGTTACATACACTGTATTCATTTAGTAGATTGACCATGGAGGTTGTGTTTCCCTGTTGAATTAATGTATAGCCTGTGTTTAAAGACAATGTTAGGTTAAAGAGTTTAACCACAGACTTTTTTTAAGACATTTGGCCAAAAATCGACTTTGAGAGGACGGACTCATTTTCGTGTTTTTTTACGACTCGTTCCTCTATCATTCCAACACTGATAATAAGACACTGGAAATAGAGAATTATGCTGCTGCAACAATTTTGATGAAAAACTAACTATTTATTCAAAAATTACAAAGATCTTTTGGGGCACATCTCATGCTCATGCACACAAACACACACAACAACTGAATAATTGATGCTTTTCAACCTCAGAAACAGTAAGTTTGGAGAAAAATGCCACAAAATATAATGTGCATAGTTACAATCATGTTGAAAAGTACAATTAACCAATAAAAGCATCTATTTACCAAAATGTAACAGGGAACACTTCATTCAGCAAACTTTAGAATCCCCCAGAGAAATCTATCAGCTACTCTGAAGAGTTTGTTTTGATGTCTGGATTCACGCACAGTGTGATTTCACTGGAGTACTTCCTGTCTGATTCTTCTTCTTCTCCTTCATGTTGACTGCGCAGGTCCACCTCACTGTCACTTTGCTTCCACATCTCGGTCTCTATGTCGTCCTTCTGCTGCACCTGAGACCTGAAGGTGAAAGCGTTCCTTTTTCCAGAAAGGAGAGAAGAAAATCCTCATAAAATATAGATAGCAATGCTCATTTTAAAAAATGTCATCTGTGGCCACGGCAGGAGTGTAAAAACCCATTGCAATCAGAAAAGTCAGGCGGGACCTTTTCGGTTCGGAGTTGTGTTCAATGTTAAAGTTACTGTGTTTTTTCCAAATGACCTACTCTGCCTTTAATGAGGTTCCAAGAAAATGGCCGTCTCAGAGTCAAAGAATAAAGATAGCAGCGCTTGAGTTGCCTTTAGTCCGTCTGTATCAACGAGAATACATCTCCACTGAGATTAAATCAAATCATTTTTGTTGACTTTATTCTTCAAATAGCCCGTTGTCATTATGGTGCATGTTTCGTCGAGGGGGGAAGCTGCTTCACACAGTGTTTTAACATCGGACAACAGACAGACTCACAGTTTGCAATACCAGACGATGCCCGCTGCTGTGAGGAGCAGAAAGACGACGCCGAGGACGATGAGTGCTGTTGGTACATCTGGAAAAAATACATAAACGGTTTGAGAAATGATTGGTTTGAGCATGAAATATAGACAAACAATACACACTACACAACTAATCATGCTAGTTGACAACAGTAGTTCCACCTACCTCAAATCAATCTCAATCAATCCATCAGTATAATCTAAAACACTGTTTTAATACACTCTATCAATATTTTATGTTTTGTTTCATTTTTCTTCACTTTTTTAAATTAATTTATTCATTTCTGTTTTTACAGTGACTCAAAATGTGTGTTTATTAATCGTTAATGGCCTGTATCTGATTTTATATGAAAGTATTTCAATTCTAGATCCTAAAGGTTAACGCTTGCATTTGTGCATCTATCGGCTTGTTGGGGTTTTGTCTGCTCCCTAGTGGTCAAAATGTCATTATTGCATTATTTTTTCATTTGGATAGAGGATAGATTTTATTTATGGTAAAATAGGGAAAACATCTGTTGAAAAAAGAAAAAAATTACCAAGACAATAAAATGGCTTTTTAAGCCAAACAAAAAAAATTATCTTGGTGATATATAATTTAATGTCCCGATAGAAAGGCAAAATAATCAGATCATTTTCCTCTTGTCACAACCACAAACAAACATCGATCTAAAAGTCAAAGATGAGCACTGACCTCCCAGAGAAGGTTTTTCAGAGCTCGTTGGCCGTGATGTCACTGACTCAGAGGAAACAGAGAGACTGGAGGCGAGAGCAGAAGTAGAAAAAGTCAAATTGACACGGTGAGAAAGAGAAGTCGGAATATGGGTGGAGGACAGCTGAGGGGTGGTGGAGGTGGGAATCGTAGCTGAACGTGTTGTGAAAGATGTCTGCTCAGGAACTTTTGTTGTTATTGACTTTCTTGAAGGTGAAGACTTCGTTGTGGATCCGAGCGGGGGATTGGCGGGCATGGAGGTCCGGGCTGGCCTCGTCAGCATGGTCATCAGCATGGTCGGCAGTTTGGTGGGCAGCGTGGTCATCAGCGTGGTCGGCAGTGTGGTCGGCAGCGTGGGGCTTTGTGGGCTGGCTGTTGTTCTGTTTGGTGTTTCCTCTAAATCTGCAAGTGGTGAGCAACAAACTGTCTACATTTACATTGCAGGCATTCAGTCACAGAATTAGATTTAGAAAATGTTAAGGTCCCCAGAACGGTGCTTTGTGGTACACCACAGGAAACAATAAATATTGAAATAGACACAATAAAAACACAGAACAGAGATAAATGTTGTGATACATTATTCGGGGAGCCTCCAGTGATAATAAAGGGCTCTCTACGTTGCCCGTCCAGTGGAGAAAACAAGATGCAGCGCAATAATGTGTGCCCTTTAGTGGAGAAAATGCACCATATGTGGCACCCTAGAAAACCTCATGCAGCTGGTGCCCTTTTTATTTGTATTAGTTTGCCCTCACCCCTCAGACAGATCAGACTGCTGCACCCCCATCATCTTCCTGACCAATAAAGCAATAGCATGCATGGATGCTGCGTGGGTTCTGCAGTATACCCAGAATGCAGTACAGGATATAAAGAGTAGGCTACCTGATGCATTGAAGCAGAAGACTCCAAACGGTTGAGCTGCCCTTGCATACCACTTCACCACGCCGGTCTTGGCCTTTCCACATTTTTCGTCCGGTGTAAGTCGTGGGACAACTGCGATCTGTTCAGCTATCCAGCCAAATCTGTTCAATTTGTAAATAAAATGCAAATAACCTATAAATAAATGAATGGATTGCATTACATTGTTTTTTTTTTGTCTTTTAGTGTTAAGCTTGGTTTGTGAAAAGCATCTCTGTGGATCATCACTTTACACGTTTTACACTGTCAACGTATGTTTGCAGGTCTTGGGCAGTATGACTGCATGTGTGGAACTGAGTTGTGCTTTGGAGGGAGCTGCAAGAAATCTACAAGACTACAAGTTAGAGAATAAAAAAACAACAAAACAAAAATCTGGCGGGTGGAGTTCCAAGTAAGTGAGATTAGCATATAGTAACTAGGCTAAGGTAACTGCTACTAGCATACCACACCCAAATCTCGGACTGAACAGTTGTCGAGTTGCATTGTGGGTGACGTAGGCAGTGCTGGTATTCAGAATAATTAGGCTGATTTATATGGATAGTGATAAAGAGACTTGATGCTGCAGTTAGCATCACACTGTTTCCATTTGACAAAAAGCTAATGGGGTTTTCCCATTGGACTTTGGATTATTGTAGAAAATAAACTTGACGAGGCTGTAAAGGGGATCTAGTGGTTTTATAGCCTCATGTTGCCATAAAAGCTTCAAAATTTGGGGGTTTTAACTGATGTATTTTATGTCGTAGAACAAAACGTTGCACCAAACGCAGACTTTATTTCAGGCATCTGGAGCAAAAATGCTGACTCATCTCTGGGTTTTCAGACTCTGCATAAATCAATTTAAATATTTTATTGAAAAAGTACTGCAGAACTCAATCGCTGCCGTTATATTTGCAGCCAAGTATTTTGCATTTCCGCATTGTTTATTGGTCACGCGTGTGTTGAGGCCTCAAGACATGTAGGATATGCCAATTTTATTTGGTTTTAGGAGCTTTCTTTGGAAATCTATATGACATTTTTGGAATATTTGGAACACAGCCACATGTTCTCGTGCAAAGCCGTAAAAAGCAGCTTGTAAAGTGAAAACGAGGGCAGCGGCATCTAGTCCCGCTGGAAAAGGAAGGAAATTTAAGATATTTAAAGGGCGTAGCCGTAGGACACGTCATGGGGGAAGTGTGTGTTAATTGTAGTTTGCATGGCTGCATGCAAACAGGAAAATGAATGGAATATATTTCTTATTAGCCAGCCAAGTAAATCGCTTTGCAGGAACATTTTCAGAATTAGGGAAAAACTGAAATAATTTCTGCATGTAAACAGAGTCAGTGACTTTCTTTTTTCATATCAGATATCAGCCGGTATTGGTGGGACTGTATGATACGATTCTCTTGGTTTAATAACATTTATAGCATAAATATTATTAATATTAAAGTGTTGGGGAAATCTTTTAACACTGAATATGGGTGAGCAGGTATTCTACCAGAACAGTCACCGCATGCTTTCAGCCTACTTGCATGTCTCCAGTCCGCGTTGCTGTGCTCGCTCCACCTGGGCTCTGGTTGCCATGGAGACGTTCCAAAATAGACAGGCAGCTCTGGCAGCAGTGAAATTGAAGGTGTATTTTCCTCCTTCAAGAAGCATGAAGACTCCAGCAGCTCTGGGACTTCGAGGAACTATAGGGACGTTTTTGTGGGAAAAAAAAGTCAATAGGTAAATGTTTAAAAAGCACATGAGAGCTTATCAGGAGTTCTGTTACAAACAACAGTTCTGGACTGAGGTTTAATCAAGAAAAAGTGTAAATTTAAAACATCACATCTTATGAAGAGCTTCGTTTACAGGAAAAGTAACCAAGAAAAGTGCAGAAGCCAGAACCAAAGTGTCCTGAAAATATTCCTTTCACCATAAAAGGTCATGCATGAAAAATCTTCAAAACAAGTACAATTAAAATAAATACAAAAATTTGCAGCATATAAATGTGGTCGCTCTGCATCAGCAACAAAACAACTTACCTTTAATCAGATTGGAGTGGGACGGCAGCAAAAAGGCTGCAAAAGACAAAAGTAGGAACCCAGTAAAAGAATGAAATCCTGCCATGTTTCCTATTAAACATAAGTGAAGCAGCTGAAGGTGAAGCCCAGAATAAAGCGAATGCAAAGGGAAAAAGAACTCAGGACAAACGTGATGTGGATGAGACGAGGAAACAGGAAGCGGAGGTCAAATCTGTTTGATGCCCCTTTATGAGATAACACACATCCACAGTCCTTGACCCTCGTGATTTTGATCCAAAACATTGTTGTGGGTATCAAAAGACGGATATGTGCCATATACAACACATTCAATGCAAAACGAGTTAGAAGTGTAAACAGATCGAGGATTTCCAGGAAATATTAAAGCAGCGTGACAGGACACATTAGATCTAACTGCTGTTCTGAGATTAATAAATGACAGAAAATAAGGAGATTATAGAGCCGACTGTTGGCTGCTTCATACTACATTAACCAACCGGCCTTCTCAGCCAAATACTAGATGAAGAGATACACTTGTTTTTTTTCTTGTTTTTTTATGTTTTCAGCGGTTTCTGCTTTGCCAGCATCTATCTTCCAGAGTGATGTTTTCCCTGACAGGCTGGTCGGAAAGGGAACTTCCTCCACATTGTTTCTGTGTTTTCTTTCCTCGTTTCTTTTCTTCTCCACCATTGTTTCTATCTCTTCTCTCTCTTTGCAACATCGGCCTCTAGATCTCTAATGTTCAAGCATCTTCCTCTGCTACTCTGTTCTCCTTTTAAAGGAACAGTCTGACATTTTTAGAAAACATGTGTTAGATGAGAAGATGGACAGTCTCATTCTCTGCTGGTTGAATCTGAAGCTACACCCAGCCACCAGTTAGTGTAGCCAAGCATACAGACTGCTAACAAGGGGAAACAAATCCTACCAGCACCCCCAAAGCTCATAAACTCATGTGTGTTATCTTAATAGCTGCTTCATAACATATCTGCAGGGTTTTAAGAACTTTGTATAAAATATATTGTGTGGGCAGAGAAGCAATGTACATCTACATGGGTGTCAAAACTTTAATACTAGATACTGAAATCAAATCTCATTGTTATCAGATAATAATGCGTAATATGTGACGTTATATTGCAGGGACTCAAAGAAGCATCCTCTGGACGAAAAGCTTGCGTGCGTCTGTCATCGGTGGGTCATCTGGAAACCAGACCGTGGGAGAGCAAGAGGCCTGTCAGCATGAGGAGGGATCTTCTCTGTAGGCCCGGTGTATTTACAGTCACATGCTTACAGCGAGGATGTCTAAAGCGGTTCAGCATGTCCTACTTCCATGACTCAGTGGATGCCGTGTGAATAACGCAGCTTCCCTCTCTGCCTCAGGCTGCTGAGGAGCAGCTGAATGGTCACACTTCCCGATCAGGAGGAGCCCACGTCTCCATTTATCCAGAAACGCATCATTCAGTGTGACAACTGCCTTCATGCAGCATCATTACAGTCAGTCGTCCTCACAAGAGACAAAAGCAGATTGTAACTGAAAATATATTCCCAGGTCACTGAAAACTATTTACACACACTGAACTGTTCTCAGACATAACTTTCAAACTCCTAAATGGTTCTTTTGTAAATATACATACATATTAAATGTTTAATTAATTAACACACACACATATTTTATTTCATATTTTATTATAATAAACAAAATATATATGTTATGTTGCCAATAAAGTTGGAATATTTTGTTTTCATACATTGTTTATTCCTATTTAAATGCATCAGTAATCACTTTTGATTACATTATGTGTCACATTTACTCAGGTGAAATTAATTCACAACATGTGTTTGGCACTTTAAAAGGCAAGACATTTGCAAATGATTCCTACTTCATGTATAATTCTTATTTTATTATTTTAACTGATTGACAAAGACCACTTGGTGACTATTCTTGGTGGACTCCACTCTTTTCAGTGCGCTACAGTGGCATGTGTCAACCTGTCCCTTATCTTCATGATGAATGGATATACAATATATGTTATATAGTACTTTGAATATGTTTTTCTAAGAATATCCAGCTACACAAGCTATGAGTGCACTTGCGTTGTTTAGGCAACAAAACTACTGGGATAGGTTTAGAAAGAGAAGTGGCATTACTTGAGTACGGTTCCGTGACACATAAGTCATTGTTGACTTATAGATGTTTTCACATGAGAAACCGAACCTGGTCTGGGAGGACCTGGTACCAGACTGGGGAGGCGGTTCTTTTCTATTAGGTGCAAAAGTGCTGTTTCTATGGAAGGCCGTAAAGGCCATGAATCTTTCTCATGTGTATTTTATTTGTTTGTAATCAAGATAATATCTTCAAAGATGTACTTATAGAAAGCTATGTTTACCAATGCTCAGACTATAATAACTAACATTGACAGGAGGTCCTCCTCCGTGTCCAAGTCAAACGACTATGTAATGGCACCTTTGGCTTTCTATACTCAAATAGCGAAGCAGCTAAGAAACATCTCTCACACATTTGATCCTGAATCTTGTATCTGACTTTAAATGTGTTACCACAATGTGAAGATTTAAAAAACTGTAATTTAACTATGCTAGTGAAACACAGAGCGACTGTGTGTCAACATGCAGGTTTGTCCTATCGTGTTACCTTATGAATAATGAAGTGATGGGTTCAACCCCAGTGAGCTTGACGTGAAACGGAGAACTTCCTTCACATCCCATTCTGAACACAAACCGTGAGCCCGACAGCCTCGGGGGTGTCATCACAACTACAGTCCAGGGACTTTTGCAACAAAGCTGCACTTTTGAAATGTCACTCAGAGCCAAATCCCACAGCGACCTGCAGGCGGCTGGGATGTCCTCGTTGGACGACAGCCTGTACAAGTCTTGCTCTGTGAGCAGCAGTAACGTGAACAGGGCCGGTCGGCTCGGGACCAGTACAGCAGAGATGGTCCCGGGTCTCTCCAGGCCCACCAGAAGGCCTGTACGGGCGGTCAGGCCGCTCAGCGCCATCAGCTCCGGTGGCTCCTTCCTCCAGATCAACCATCTGCAGGGAGAGCTGGTTAGAAAGAGGAAGGTAAGGAGTGTTTTAGTGGAGAACTGTGGAATTATTACAACCAAACTCCTTTTAATGTTACAGGAATAACAAAGTGAGAACAGGGATATTAAATACCACAGACCCAAAGAGATTTAGTATAGACGGGTGAAAGGAAACAAGTGAGTACAACTAGAGCTAAAGGAATACTGTTAGAAATGACATAGAGACCTTTGTTTCAGTCAATTACAGTCTTCACATCTTAGTAAATGGAAAAGAATGTGATCAAAAGCATTGAATTGGGATAGTTGCACTATGCTTTGCTATGACATGTCATCTTTGGCCTGGAACCTGTGTGAAGCAATTGTGGCCTGATTTCACCATGCATGAAACTCTTACAACATTTCTAAGAATGTACTTTTTTATGACGCGTCTTGTTTTAATAACAAAAAATGAGGGCCATGTGAAAACTGATTTCAATTTTTGATCCCCCCCCATCCTACTTACAGTTTTTTTTTATGATCGCTTTGACAATTTTTTCAGTACATTAAACAAGTTTCCTAAACACAGTTAGCGCCACAGCCGTCTGTGTAAGCTTTAGAAATGCATACAATTAACACACATTTAAAATGCTTGAACTTCTTTTACACACACTCAACCAAGATCAAAACAATGGATTTTTACTGCTAAATTTACAAGTGCTTTCACACAGATTACATCATGTTGATCAACAGTATAAACAGGCTCTAATCCTGTCTACACTGCTGTTGTTGTTGTGTTTTACATTGCACTTTCTGCTTTATGCACTTCTGGTTAGACACTAATGGCATTTGGTATCGTTCTGTGCACGCATCGCTGCACACTCTTCCCTCGACCCACATGTTGCTAGAAACAGTCTGATAAACCCTGTGAACCAACGATCGTCAAAGAACTGATAAAGAACGCAGCTGTGACTTTCAACCTCAAACACATACAGCGTATATCAACAGGACCAGTTGGTCGATTGCGACATTGTATCGCTTTCTCCGTTAACGTGGCCCATGGTGTCGGTGACATAAAGCATCACACTCACTTTTTATTTGTTCTGTGATGTATGTGGTTGCCTCGGTGCTGAAAGCTTATCATGAAGAACATATTTTGGAAAATGCAGCCAAATTTGAGCAAAAGCCAAAAAAGTTTTTGAGTTACAAGTCATTAATTTATATCTACTGATGTCACTTAGGAAGGTGAGAAAACAATCTCAGCATAAAGTCCATCTAATCTGGGGCTTTCAATCCTATCACATGATCTTCATCAACAAATTTTGTTTGGCCAGTATCCATTAGTGTGTGTGTGTTTGTGTGTGTGTGTGTGTGTGTGTGTGTGTGTGTGTGTGTGTGTGTGTGTGTGTGTGTGTGTGTGTGTGTGAGCATTATGTTTGCTGGTGAAGGCCATACAATATAATCAAAAGCTCTAAATTGACCTGAGCTGACATTTCTCAGCTGCCTTAATTACATAAACTGCTATTTAAGGTCAAGAATGAACATTGAAGCTCATCTTATTGAATATAGCTTACCAGTTTAGATGTTCATGAAACACTAACATTAAACTGAATTTTTTTTTTCAAGAGTGGATGTTAAGAACGAACATAAGAAATGTTCATTGATGGTCATGAATGAGGAGTTTCTTGCCGTCGTAGCACCATGTGTGAACTTTCTGCAGGAATGTGAAGATCTGAGAAAAGAGAACAAGTACTTGTCCAATGAGATCCACATGGAGCGGATCATGATGCGCACAGAGAATGAGCTGACCATGAGGAACCTCAGGAACCTGAACCAGGAGCTGCAGGCTCAAGTCAAAGAGGTACATACTTTTAAACGGTGATCACAGAGAAAAAAGAAGAAGGTATCGGTCTTTAGAAAACACCCACACACCAACATTAGAAGCTGAAATATCCTGACCTCTCTTCCCTGCCTGGTAAATGCCAGTGTCTTAGCGGAGGATAATCTCGGCTTGGGAAGTCATATTTAGTCTGGTATGATGTGATCCTACATGAAGGTATACAGGAGTACCATTCACCTACATCCACTCATGAGAGTCCAATTACATCCAGAAACATTCACTCTGCTGTTTCCTGACCAAGTCACTACATCCACCTCTCTCCGTCAGCTAAAGCAAAAGCTGTATCAGAGTCAGCAGAGGGCGACGTTGTGCTCACGAGCTGCCGATGAGGCGGACGAGTCCAGGAGGGAGGCAGAGAAGAGCCGGGCCCTAGCCGAGGCCCGGGCCCTCGGGTGTCAGCGGGACAAGGGGGCGGCGGAGGCCGACCGGAGCTGCCTGGGCGAGGAACTGCAGCGGCTCAAAAAAGAGGTAGACTCGGCCATCGTCAGCTGAGCTGCACACTCAAACAGAGATGATGAGAGTCTGCAATTAGTGTAACTAAAGTACAGAATGTAATGGATACATCAGAGTAACAAGATCCCAAATTATAGCAGTTAGCATTAGCAAGTAAAGCATGTGTGCCTGTGATTATGTGAAAATAACCATCAAAGTCATTAGGGATAATGTCATTTACATATTTTTTTAAAACTTTTTTGTTTGTATGATAAAACATTTAATTCTAGTTAACTTTAACCATAATATGTATTTATAATAATCAAGCCACTGTCTGAAGCCTGATGCATCTTATTGTGTCATTGAGCTCATCTTTGTTCAAACACTAAAAAACACATCACTGAGCCACAAAGCATCGCGTCCTCTTACACAATTTTGTATATCTAACGGAGAAGTTATTTTCTTATATTTTTTTATGTTTATGCAACAAAACTTCTTGGCTAGGTTTAGGATAGACAGAAAGATAGCAGATAACTATGGCGGTACTTATGTCAATGTGACTCTGGGTTTCAAACACAAACGGTGGCCTCCTGGGTGAAAGTCCTCCGTACGCAGGCCTGTTGGCTCGAGGCTCACTATATGTTTAATACATACAAACAGATTACATGGCTTCTATACAAGTTTGTTACTTTTCATAGGTATGAACAGTGTATGAGTGTATGAGAACAGCCTGTCAGTATAATGTTACTTGATGTTGATATTGGGCAAAGTCTTCAGTTCCGCATAGTTGTCTTGCTGATATAAATACTAGCTAGAGCAAATCGTTTCCCAAACGTTGCCACCAGGGACCCACGTTTTGACCCAGTTCCCAACAAACACATGGATTGTTCCCAACAGACACATGGATTGTGTAAAGAGCAAATTTGTATTCAAACTAAATCTTCTTGATCATCTTAACTGCCATTTCTGTATCACCTTATATTATCTGGAACAGGTTAACCTGGCATTTCAAAGAGATATGTGTTTGATGAAATCGCAACTCCGTGTCATGTATGTGTTATTGGAAATCTATAATTTATAAATGACCCAATAAATGCATTTAGGGGGTGTTAAGAGTGTCTCGTTTGCTGCCTCGCATCCATTTAACAAATAGAAAGTATGCTAGTCTTTCATATTAGATTCAATATTATAATGGGCTACACATATTAGAACAATACGAACATTATGGCTCCCCGTGTGGCTTAAATGTGTATCACAGATATGTTATATAAAAGACTATGGAAGAACTCATGGTGACCCAAATTAAAAGGAAGGACTGGAGCACCAAACGTGTTAATCCACTGCTGAATATTCCCCAATAAATACACTACTTCCTGCTGTTTGAGGAGCCTTGCCCAGCTCTCTCAGGAAATCACTTTACCTATTCTAAAATGAAATAGTATCTTTGTGATCCTCTTCTTTTTAAGACACGCTTCTTGGGTTGGGAACAAATCTAATAATGTAATATATTTTCTTTCCGATGGATTTTCCTCTCTGTGTCACCAGAATTAATATCCGCCAACCAGCCGGGACATAAACAGGAGATAACATTACCGGTGGACTGGAAATCCATTCAATTATGACCTATGACAGTCATTTCTGCCCCGTCTCTCTGCAGCACACTGATCTGCAGCTTTCACTGGCACAAACAGAAAAGAGCTACTTTGAGTCCAAGCTGAAGCTGGACCGGGTCTCCGGGGAGAACCAGGCCCTGCTACGGGAGACCAGGAGCCTGGAGGGAGACCGGGACGACCTCCGACACAAGCTGAGGCAGGTCACGGAGGAAAACGCCCAAATCAAAGAGAGGTGGGTATGTTTCATGGGAACCTGGCTCTGTGCTCAAAGGTTGTTTTGGGTCATTAAAGCTGCACTGGGCAAGAATTTTGAACATTCCTGTTATTTATACTCATGCACAATTTGTTCTTAACGTGTTAGTCCTTTTTTCTTTCTTCACTCTTCTCTTGGGTCACAGAGAATTGAAGGAAAAAAAGTGAAGAAAAATCACATTTTCACTGTCCACAAATTGTTTGTCCAAAGCAAGGAAACAACATTTTAAATTGGACATTTTGTGGGACAAAGAAATTCTAGTTAGTCCCTTGATCCCAGATAAGATGATAAAAACCCCACATACAGCTCTGACGCTTTTTGATTTTCCTAAGTTTATTTAACAGCACCTCTCTAATTCTTGAGCTTAGGCTCCATACGGCTGTAACCCGCAACTTGAAGCGTTTATTTAGAATTGTATTTTTATTTTACAAACGATATATGCTTAGCAGCGGCTAAGCAGAGGTATTGTGAGGAGTCAGCTAGCCGTCAAAATGGGCAAACAAAAGTTTTGCGAATGTGTGAGTACTTGAGCGTGCCACATAGCTGGGAACCCTAAATATGATGTAGTATAGAATGCGAGATTAGCCGTGGACAGACAGAGGTCCTCGCTCACTCACTCACACATACAATCATATGATTCTTCTGGTGTAGATAATAATGAAACTTAAAAAAAAATTGTCCCACCAAATAGCGTATGAATAATTCACAATTTTGTGCATTATTGTTTCGCATCTGTTGCTTTTCACGCTTCGAGCAAGTGCTCCGAAAGTCAGGTGACGTGGATCCAGAAAGTCTGCGTACGGGTGGGGTCAAGGTGGACGGGGTCAACACAAAGGCATGACCTTCATCCAGGAGGCCAGAGTTCATGACCTGTGTGAAACCAGAAATCCACCGTTGGACTTATTTACGTCGACTACTCAACTAGTAACGCAAAATATAACAAAAATATAATCAAGTTTGAATTCACAACGTCACGTTTAAAATGGCGACTCTCATCCGTCTGTGACCAGATGGGAATGAGAACGCACGTCATGAAAACGCCTTCCCGCGAGATCATCAGAATACGCCAGTTTCAGTCTGTAACTGTTCTACATAAGAGGAGGTAATGAAATAATTTGCATTTCAATTCTAATCAGTCAATGCGTCTAAACTGCTGAGACCTGATGGGAGACTATCTGGCCGACAGCGTGAGTGCCTCTTTAAGAAGGGAAGCTGTAACTATGTCAAGGCAGATGTTTCAGGTTCAGTCACCATATAACAACAGGAACAGAAGGTTGAAGGTCAAACCTGATTGTAGCCCCTTTATCAGCAAAGAAAAAAGTGGGAACATACTCCGCCTATAGGAAGCAATAAATCTGCACATAAAAGCAAACATACGTCCCTGGATGGTAAATCACCACCAGAAGAAATGGCATTAACAGCGTCACGAGTCTTTGAAACCACCCAGCGCTGCATTATACATCAACAGTACAAGTACCTGGGCTCCGTTTAACCTCCACTATTTCAATGAGCACAAAAGACAGACAGGATAAACCAGGAGCATAAATTGCAACATCAGAAGAAGAACTGCTGCATATCCAAACATTCCTCACCATCAGACACAAAACACCAAAGTTTAGTTTCCATCTCAGCCTGCGCTACAGAGGGTACTGTCGCGTTTCTGGAGCATTTTTGTTTTATGTTCTGAGTTAATTAAACTTTCAGAATGTACCAGAATTAATTCAGTTTGTAGCTTCACTGGAAACATAATTAAAAGTCAGTCATCATCATTCTATTTGAATGATGGCTGTCATGGTACAGTCTGGAACAATGATCAGCTTTCACAACAGATCGTTGAGCATAATCAGGAATGTCTGGGATCCAACTTCATGTGCGACCCTGTATATAGTATATGAGAAAGCAGAAGGACCATGCCAGCTTGACTGATGGAGGCAATTAAAAAAGCAGAGGAGAAGATGGAAGTGAAGAAGAAATAGTAATAATAACGATTCATAATAAAAGTCAGGGAAGAAAAGGGGACTTTGACAATTTTCAGACAATTTTCACAAATAACTGGCTTTCAAACACACCATCATATCCCTTTCATTCACCGTCACCTTCAGCATGAGTGTAGGTGGTCTCTCAAAGGTGAAGTGAACTCAGGCGATTCGTCAAAAAATGATGCATAATTCCTAAATCCAGATGTGCTCAGCTACCGCAGACCCATTAATCCAAACTCCTGGCTGGGTGCACAGATACACCAGAGGTTAACATTCCCATCTTTAAGATCGTATTGCTTTCATAGACTGACTGATATTTCGCTTGTTATCATATCCGGGTGAAAGTGAAATGACTGATGTTCACTTCAAAGAAGCGAGTGTAAGTGTCTTACATGCCGCTTCAAAAACATGAGATGAGTTTACACAAAATATACATCACAAGACTGGAACAGAACAAGAGGACATTAAAACGTATAGTTACAGTAAACGGGATCAGAGGTGTTTATCTGCAGTCCAGTGGGAGCTGAAAAGGAAGAAAGATGGATTGGGATGTAACTTCAGTCTCGTGTTCACAGCGAGGCAACTTGGAGGCGCAGAGCGACGGTGGCGGAGGAGGAGGGCGAGAAGGCCAGCCAGGCCCAGCAGGAGGCCGAGGCCGAGAGGCGTCTGGCTGAGAAGGAGAGGCGGGAGAGGACGGCCGAATGTCTCAGCTGGAGGGAGAAGCACCAGGAGATGGCGGACAGGGTCAGAGGTCAGGAGGACCAGAAGGCTCTGAGGCAGAACAAAGCAGTAAGAAAGCATCCCGGAGAGCGTGTCCTTCCTGTCCGTCCCACCTCTCGACCAATGATCAAACATGACCGAAGGGCTCTGTGATGTAATGTGAAGCGTTGAGTGGTGATTTGCTTGCAACGACTTCTCCTCGACACAAGAACGGACAATTACAAGTGTGGCCTGTGCAAAGCGACTCTTATTCTGTGGTTAATGAAAAGTTAAAAGGTCGATTTTCTGTTTTCCCCAACAGTGTCAGGCCAACATCAAGAGTTATTTCCTCTGCATGACAGAAAGCGATCAGAGGGTTAAAATTCTCAAAAATCAAGACGGCGCCCCAAGAAACTTTACGGTGAGTTGACGACGGACGTGTTCATGAAGTTATCTTATGATGCAAAAAAATGGTGACAATAATAATAAAAGTTAAAGCCACCGGGTCTTATATCTTATGATTTTGCTTAGGAGGGAGACCCTGTGTACATTTCCACGGCTGACTCGAGTCCTGAAGAGCCTGAAAGGAGTTCATCCAGGTAACGCTGTGGCACATGTGTCTCCAAAATGTCATCCAAGAAAACATTTTTAGTATTATAATGGGTCTAATCTGTAAGAAAAAAGTTAATGGAGAATCAGATTTGCTGCTGCATTTTAATTCTAAAGTCATTTTTACCTAATCCTTTCCCAGGACCATGTTGAGGGTCTCTGCCCCCCTGGCAGGAAGGGACCTGGGCCCGAGTCACTTCGACGAGCTGCCCGCCTTCGGAGGAGAGAGACCCGACTCTGCCCCTCAACGCAGAAGCCGGAAGGTGGTGGACTACTTCTGGATCCCTACAGACCAGGAATAGTTCACCATTAACATTTCGTCATCGCAAAGCAGGGTGACAGCACGTTCCACATCGCTGTATCAGTAACCAGAGTAGGGAAATGATTGTTGAATGCTGAGATGACATGAAGTGGGAACGCATCTATATTTCTATTTTCAATAGTTCCTATTCTGACTCTAATTTAAAGCTTAAGATGGACATGTACAGTATGTATTTGTATCCGTGATAAACTCATGGCGATGGCTGAGCGGGCGGCTTGCAGCTAACGGCGCGAACAGCATGATCAGTACTAAAACGGTGCAGAAAGAGCAAATAGTCGCCATGTTTCTGTTCAATATTGTCAACGTAAGTTTAATTGACTTTTGAAATTTCCCAAAAAACAAATGTTGACATTTCCATCAACGCATTTGGAGCAAATAAAGCAACAGTGATGTGGTCAGGATTTGGTGCTGTAATCTACCAGCTGAAAGGAAACCAGCAGACTCGGTGCCGCCAAGTGTGTTCGTGAGTGTGAAGCATTTCATGGGGAGTTTGAATATGTGAAGAAAAGCAGAATAAATAAGAGTGAAACCTAGTTTCGGTGCTCATGTACTGGACTTTATTGACTTTAAAGCAATAGGTGCAAAATCATTTTGAATACCTTACAATATGATCTGAATCCATTGCTGTACACAAACATGTATTATCGGCATAATTCTGGGGTTATAATTCATAACTTTGCTTACTTGTTTAGTTCTTAAAGTTTGCTTTAACTTTTTCAATTTAAGATATTGTGGGCGGGACTTAAAGTCCCACCTTTTAACATGTACATGTCTCAAAGAGAAAGATGAGCCATCTAATTAATAAAAACAAGCGTTCTTTCGTGCTTGAATATTAATACTTGTAAACCATGTGAAGCCTCATATGAAAAGTCTGCTTCAATATATTTATTGTGCAATTAGGCCAGGACTTAATCAAATACTTCAGCATCGGCTATAGGTTATCCTTAAATTTCATTATCCTAGCAGAAAAACAAAACCAAAACCAAAAGCCCATCTAACTAAGAGGTAGAAACACAGGCATCTTTGAAACGTTACGGTGGCACACCAACGACTACAACCTTATTGTAACATCAGGAGGATCAGGAGTTTTACAACCTCATGTCATAAAAGACAAGGAAGATGATGAAGGGGAATCACAAAAAAAGGGGAGTAGCTCATCAGTGACTACGAAGAGCACTTTTATTTAAAACAAAAAACATTTTTAGTTAGCATATGTTGACTAAACACACGTTAATTCATATTTTCCAGCTTATCTTAGCTCTCACTTTAGTGGGCATCCCATTAAACGTTACGAAACAAAGAGCTGAATATATATTTACTTTGATATTCACTCTGCAGCCTGTTTTTAAGTACGACATGAGTGATGGAAAAGAATCCAGGCTGGACCTTTACAGTAGATTACAGAGCAGGTCAGTGACGCGACCTTTAGTTAATAACCTTATGCTTTCAACTAGCATTAGCTAGATCACTAATCCATTTACTGAGGGGGGATTCCTACGCATTATGAAAGCAGGTCGCCCCTGTGGAAGGTTCCAATCACTAAAAACGGAGAAAAGCATGCGATACAGTGAAAACCAAACAATGACTAGATTCAGTCAGAGCAAAAAAACAAACATGGTTGAGCCACTCCCGGCTTCATGTAGCTGGTCAGGACACTAAATCAAACATCCATGAGGCAACAGATCACATGAGGCTTCCTGGCGCGTCATGGCGGTACAGGTGGTAACACAACAGACCCAACAGGTACAAGCTTGCAGGTTATATTCACACGACAAAAAACAGCTAAGTGCCACATGGTAGTGGTTAAATTAAGAATGGAGTTAAATAAAAAGGAAAGGCGAGTGTAATAATTTCAGGTGGAGGCTTGACAACCCAACGCTGCTCCCTGGTTTCTCAGTCGGCTTCGTCCTCCGACTCCTCCTCCTCCGCAGTCTCCAGCCAAGTGAGCCACTGGTTGACCTGACGGACACAAACAAATTATGTGTGTTTATGAATAGCTGAGAGTATTAAGTCATACAAATCAAAAGGCAATTTCTTTTACAGCAATCCCATAACTGCAGAAACTAAAAACCCACTGTGATGACATTTCTGTACCTGGAATAAAGATTTTCCTTTTCCAGGGAATTCTTGGGTGATGTCTTCTTTCCATGCAAGGAAGGCTTCTTCTTCAATGATCTCCATGTCGTAAAAGTTGACAAAGTAGCGCAGCAGCATGCCTGTGGGGAAAGAATTTTAAAAAATGCATTACAGAATGATTCATTATTGTTCTACGGGCGACATATGATAAAAGTATGATTTGTTGCTTTTGGACCCCCCCCAAAAAAAACACTTTCAAAAAGGTAATCTACAGTTCATAGAGTGCATGTAAATCATAGTTTGAGCCAGCTTCGACGTGTGCATTAAAAATTCAATGCTGATAAACCAGTCGATATCTTTTTCTTTACAGTAACGTCACAGCCAAAAGCACACAACGTCCTCGGTTGCAATTTGTTGTTTGTTAGTCCAAAATAAATGGTGGAGGAGCAAAATTAAAAACATTTGGAACATCTAACTTAATCAGAGACTTATTACAACATCATTTATTCCCATTTGTGCAGCTCAGCTCATCTGCTCTCTCACTTATGAGCCGTTTAACTTCCTAACATTAGCTCGAAACAGCTTATAATACATAAAACTATGAATGCCAAGATTATTCATTTAATCAAAGTATTTAAATACAATTCAATATTTTATTTCCTAATCATTTGATCTTTTTTTTTTTAAATGCCACTAAAATAAGTAAAAGCACAACCTTTGGATTTTGGATCGTTTACACCAATTAATTATTTTTTTTGTTGTTTGAAAGAAAACCATTGTTGTACACTGCTGGTTGTCAGCGCCCTCTGGTGGACAAACTTCTGCACTGACATGGACATATGTACCGATATATTTTTTAATAACTTAACTGATATGGATCTGGGCGTACCTTTAGGGAATGCGCTGGTGTTGCAGTGCACCTGCAAGGCGTAGAGGGCGCTGACCTGCAGCTCGGTATGGTCGTGCAGGAACTTCTGCATGACGGGCTTGAAGGCCAGCAGCAGCTGCTTCTCCTGCTCCAGCTGCTCTTTGGAGGGGGCCGCCAGCTGCTCATCGCCCTCCGCCATGCACAGCTCCTGGGAGATGTACTGGAGGAAACTTGGGGAAGATCAGCAGACGATGGTCGATCACATGAAGGACACTTTCTCATCCAACAAGAACATGGTTTTGCATTTCTTTCAATGTATAAACCCTCGCAGGAATAAAAGACCACCACCATGACTTCAGCCTCTAGAGTTTAACAAACAAAAAACCTGAACTGTTGAGGTAAAGTGATTACAGTGATTATGTTTTAGTGCCATTTTAAGTGTTTAAAGTATACAGGACTGTCTCAGAAAATTAGAATATTGTGATAAAGTTCTTTACTTTCTGTAATGCAATTAAAAAAACAAAAATGTCATACATTCTGGATTCATTACACATCAACTGAACTATTTCAAGCCTTTTATTATTTGAATATTGCTGATTTTGGCTTACAGCTTAAGAAAACTCAAAAATCCTATCTCAAAATATTAGAATATCATGAAAAAGTATACAAGTAGGCTATTCAACTAATCACCTGAATCATCTAATTAACTCGAAACACCTGCGAGGGTTTCCTGAGCCTTAAAAACACTCAGCTTGGTTCAGTAAACTAAATCACAAGTATGGGGAAGACTGCTGATCTGACTGCTGTCCAGAGGACCATCATTGATACCCTCCATCAGGAGGGTAAGACACAAAAAGAAATTTCTCAAAGAGCAGGCTGTTCACAGAGTGCAGTTTCAAAGCATATCCACAAAAAGTCTGTTGGAAGGGAAAAATGTGGCCGGAAACGCTGCACAACCAAGAGAGATGACCGCAGCCTTAACAAAATTGTGAAGAAGAGCCGCTTCCAGAATTTGGGGGAGCTTCAAAGACAGTGGGCTGAAGCTGGAGTCCAGGTATCAAAAGCCACAGTTCACAGACGTGTCCGGGAAATGGGCTACAATAGCCGTATTCCCATGGTCAAGCCACTTCTGAACTCAAGACAACGGAAGAAGCGTCTGACTTGGGCTATGGAAAAGAAGCACTGGACAGTTGCAGAGTGGTCCAAAGTCCTCTTTTCAGACGAAAGCAAGTTTTGCATTTCATTTGGAAGTCAAGGCGCCAGAGTCTGGAGAAAGGCTGGAGAGGAGCAAAATCCAAGTTGCTTGAAATCCAGTGTGAAGTTCCCACAGTCAGCAATGGTTTGGGGAGCCATGTCAGCTGCTGGTGTTGGTCCACTGTGTTTCATCAAGTCCAGAGTAAATGCAACTGTGTACCAAGAGATTTTAGAGCACTACATGCTTCCATCTGCTGAAAAGCTCTATGGAGATGAGGATTTCATTTTCCAGCATGATCTGGCACCTGCCCACAGTGCCAAAACCACCAGTAACTGGTGCACTGACCATGGCATCACTGTCCTTGATTGGCCTGCTAATTCCCCTGACCTGAACCCCATCGAGAATTTGTGGGGTATAGTTAAGAAGAAGATGAAAGACACCAGACCTACAAATGCAAATGAGCTGAAGGCCGCTATCGAAGCATCCTGGGCATCAATAACACCTCAGCAATGCCACAGGCTGATTGCCTCCATGCCACGCCGGATTGATGCAGTAATCCGTGCAAAAGGATTCCCAACCAAGTACTGAGTGCATCAATGGACATTTTCAAATATTTGATTTAGTTTTGCTGTTATAAAATTATTTTTTTACTTGGTCTGAGGAAGTATTCTAATTTTTTGAGATAGGATTTTTGAGTTTTCTTAAGCTGTAAGCCAAAATCAGCAATATTCAAATAATAAAAGGCTTGAAATAGTTCAGTTGATGTGTAATGAATCCAGAATGTATGACATTTTTGTTTTTTTAATTGCATTACAGAAAGTAAAGAACTTTATCACAATATTCTAATTTTCTGAGACAGTCCTGTATATAGTCATGATTATTGGGATAATAATGAAAATCGCAATTATTTTGGTCAGGATAGCAGTGACATTTTCATATTGTCCCGTACCTAATTTAGAATATAGTGGGTGGCTTCTGTTAATGCCACCACTACTGTTAATGCTACTACCATACTACCAACACCAAATGCAGTTGGAACCCAAGGGCCTGGGCTGCACCAGATTTCTGCCTAAAAGCCTATTAAGGCAGTTTTTTCTCGCCACTGTCGCTGTAACGCCCCTGGGTGATGTTGGGACTTTGAAATTGTGTTGACTCTTGAAATTTTGAGCGTATTCTAGTCCTGCTCAATGTGTCCTGAGATGACTTCTGTTGTGATTTGACACTATAAATAAAATTTAATTGAATTGGCTGAATCAATAATAGACAGAAATAATAGTTACCCTAAATTAAGCTCCTGAGACTAGACAGACAAAACCACATGTACCTGGTCATGAGGATGTTGACAAAGCCTTTATCAGTGTGAAGCTTGGGCGAGATGTTGTCTTTAATCCACTTGTAGATGGACTGTGGAGAGGGGTCTGCCTTTATCTGTTTCAGCAGCTCCTTCTCCAGCTTCAGTAGCGGGAACAGGAAGCTCAGGCCCTTTCCCTCCAGGATCTCCAGCATGCGGTCCTTGTTCTGATCGATTTCTGCCAAGAAAACAAGTTATTTGATTCGATTTAATGCAATGCATCACAATGGGATTAGGTAGAGGAGTGGGACTTGATGCTGTGTACGTAGAAGTCACTGAAGTACCTGGGAGCATCTTCTGCATGTTGACCTTGCTCTGCTGGAATAGGTCGGTGAGCCACTCTCGGTCCTGCAGCTTGGCTGTCTGTTGCAGGCAAAGCAGGAAGAGAGGGAAGTGGGTGCCATTCTCCAGGGGGTGAGCCAACTCCGCCACGCTCACCAGCTCCGCGATGATGGCCCGCGCCGCAAATTGGGCCAGGTAGGACTTCACCAGGGGCACGTCCAGCTCGATCTTAGGGCACTGGTCCAGGACGTTGAGGAAAGCCTGCACATAGGGGAGGAAATGCCACAGCGTGACTAATGATGGGTTCCCCTTCTGGCCTAAATCGGTATCTAATGTTCCCATTAATTACAGCTACTTCCAGTTCATAATAATGCAAAAAAAACACATTTCTGTCTGGGACCAGACATTTGAATCTACCCACACGGATCAAATCCATGTATCGGGGAAACATTTTACATCTTACTCTGTGAATTAAGGATTTATTTCCAGATTTGTAGCTTGTAGAAAGAGTGGAAAATCTAACCAACATGTGTGAGTTAACAAGGAAAATAAGTTTACTTAGTTTGGTGTAAAAGAGAAAGTTAGAGGGGGGAAAAAAAGAAAAGAAAAAAAAGAACTGAGGTACTTGAACTCCTTCTCTTGGGGTGTTTATTATGTTCATTAATCAGAGGTAGCAAGTGCATCTTGGTACATGCAAACGTAGTCAGTGCAGCTCCGCAGCAGGAGAGATCACCTTTCTCGATGTGTGACATCTGAGCAGCACTCTGCTTTGATGTCTGTGAGAAATGTTATTATTTACTTTTAGATGGCGAGGCTTTGGCATAGCTTCTTTTTCCATGTGTATTTGTTGGCGTATCGCACATGAACGTCTGACTGCCACATCTACACAAAACACTCAATATTCAACCCTTACAAGTAACCTAAAACATTTTACACACATCCTCCCAGAAGAGACTCTTTGATATACATGGCATGTCTTCTCAATAATGCCAAACATCATTTTTACTTTCTCATCTCGCTCCACTCCACTGGCAGAAAGTATGTTGTCAGGGCAACACATCACCTCTCAACTTCAAAAGACATTAGATCCGGGTGGATACTTTGGTCTCTAATGATTGGTTCGCAAAATAATCAAATGGAAATCAATTAGAGTGGGGCCAATGCAGCGAGCCGACAATTCTGTCTGGTATGGTGGTGAGACGGTTTTGTTTCTTCCCCCCTTTGAGATTTCCTGTTGGTATTTAATGAAGGCAATGCTTACGAGTGCAGACCAGTAACCAGGACCGTATGGCAGTACAATGTGTCGTTGTCATTTCATCAGTTTACTTAGACTATCAAAAGGAGTGCTGGATGAGTCTACCTGCATGAAGTTCTCTCCAGTGATGAGGCCCTCAGTGCGAAGCGTGTGGATCAGGGTACTGGCGTGCTCTTTGTCCTCATCAGGCCGGTCCAGGGAACACACGACGATCTTGCTCAGCATCTCCGGCAGGAAGTGCTTGGGAGCCTTCATCTCTCTCACGCCGCTCACAGCCTCCGTCAGGTTCTTACTGTTCAAGTACTCAGTCATGATTGCTTCCTGAAGTGGAGATTCAAGGACATAGAAATAGGTTTCATCACTAAATGTGAAAAGGATTTGTGCTCTCAACTGCTTTGCCTTCAACCAATCACAACACAGACGTGCTACTTTTAAAATATAAGCAGCCAATACATTTGTATTATATAATATAAGAAAATTATATAAATTGCAGCAGTTATAGAGAGAGATCTACAACTTTTTAAATTGCCTACGGTCATTTTAAGCAGTTCCTCCTTGGCAGGAGGCGGTTTCTTGTTTATCTTCTGAGGTTTCTCTTGGATGGGTGGAGGGTTGTTCTTCAGGCCAAGCTGTGGAGGCTGAGGCAAAAAGTCATGTGATCAGCAAACATACAGAGCCTCCAAGAAACCACAACATTTCATCAGGGTTCCTACAGCTTAAAGGCTTGATTTAGTGTGTCGGCATGCAGGCCAATGTTAGTTTAACATGCTACCATTAACTAAACAGTAGGGCTGGGACAACTCGTCGGCGTAATAGACTACATTAATACGTTGAAACGAATAATTTGCGGCGACGCCTCGTCCCAAACAACTAGACAAACTCTTGTTCCATACTCCAGTCCAGTGGTGGCTTTACGTTTTTCTTTTTCTTAAGTAATATAACAGGCAATCGCAGATGCAAGACGTGAGCGGCGCTAACAAGCCATCATTAAATGATGACACGACTCCGGTCCTTAATGCCCTTCCGTCAGCAGCAGCTCCTGAGTGACAGCGGGACAGCCCCCCCCCTCCCCCCCTCTGTGAGAGACTCATCATGTCTGAGCAGCAAAGACGTTTGTTCAGTGGTGGACTGCTGTCCCAATCCTGCTCCACCAACAGACTTAAGAACTCTTTCGTCGCCCTGGCCATCAAACTATACAACAGCTCTCAATGATGGCAGGAGGCACAATAGACAATGGACACTTGGTCACTTTATAGTTGTAATGTAGTTTATAGTTGTGTAAAATAAAACATTTTATTTCTAGTCACTTTCTATTTTATATAGCTTTTGTATAGTTTCTAATGTATGTTTAATGTATAATGTATGTTCTATGTATGTTATTGCTACTGGATGCTTGAATGTCCTTCGGGATCAATAAAGTATCTATCTATCTATCTATCTATCTATCTCAAAGGCTCTGTGTTCCGCTCTCAGGACTTTTGTAGCTTCTCACTGAAACTCTGGTCGGAAGTTTAGTTTCTCTGTTAGTACTTTCAGATTGTGTTTTTTCAGCCGAATAGGACTCGTGTTAAGTTACCGCTTAACAAATTATTACTTTTATTGCGAATACTATAGGAAATGAATGTGTTTATTCACATTAGACCGAATCCTTCAGTCGTATGCCATACCTTTGATTAATATAAATAATAGGCCAATAACAAATATAAGAAGTACCAGAAGAACAAACTGTTGTGATGTCTCCCTCTTTAATATGTACCCGTTTTATTTGAGATTCATAACAGTACATTGCACTACGCAGTTGTTGGTCTCATCAGCTTGTGCTAAGTGCCATGTTAAAGAAATGTTTCAATATTGAAATGTTAACAAGAACGCAGGAGGCCTTTGGTAAATATATATATTTTTTATAATTATTTTTGAGAGAGAAAAAAGTCACATTAAGTCCTGCCTCTGTCTTAGCATGTCAGGCTTTTGACAGATTAATTTAAAACATTTTAATTCTTTTTTTTTTTTATTATATTTGAACAATTATTTGAGATGGATTTTTAAAAGTAACCTGTTATACTGAGTAGCACACCATTCATGTAGTGTAGTGATGTTGAGAGGGGTCGTCTCTCACCTGTCCCAGAGGGGGGGTTTGAGTGCGGGGGGGCTGGGCACTGGGAGGCATCATGGTGGGGATCTGAGGCTGAAGCTTGGGTACCTGGTTCTTGTTGAGGAGGAATGACTGAGCGGGCCTGAGGCTGATCTGTGAGGCCAGGAAGTGTCAAGAACACAGAGTGGACACATTACAATTGGTCTTGTTCTTAGGAGAAAAAAAAATCTGCACATGAGCTACATCCATGCCCTCATATCTCATAATCGCAGTCAGCGGACCGGCTACCAGTTTGAAGAAAAGAGGAGAAGAAGAGGAGGAAAGATGAGAAAGATGGAGATCAAAGACAGAGTACAGGGTAGAAAAAGACCAGTAGCAGGTTGTGTTCCTCAGAATAACGCGTCTGTTTTATAATCACTGGGCATGAAGACTTAAAACCGGCAGGCAGCACTTCACCGTACAGCCACCGACTACATCTATATCGTTTAATCCTTGTGGAGTATCTCACCAAACGTTCTGGCTGGCAGCGTCATGGTGATTATGTTTTTATTAAAATGTTTAATGCTTTGAGTTCAGTACACTTCGCAACCAACTAACTAGTTACCTCATCGGCATTGAGCTGTCCTTTCTTGCCAAATCGTGGAGGCATGTCCTTGGACTGGACCTGCTGCTGGGCCATGTGGTTCTGGTTCTGATTGAGGAAATGCTGGTTCTGGACCTTGAAAAAGTCACAAGGGCATAGTGGATGAGTTTCTTAAGCTTCAAAGTCAGGATTTGTAGAGAAACACCAATCACTCTGAATCTGTTCAGGTTACCTGGTTGGACTTAACGAAAGACTTTTGCCCCCCGTCGAACTGTGACTGTGGTTGAGGGGCGATGTGGCCACTGTGTCCATTGAAGAGCGGGTTGGTGCGATGGCGTCCCATAGTGGGCGAGTACCTATCCTGAATAACCCCCGGGCCAGTTCCAATCCCACTGCCTGGGGAAACAAAGTAAAAACATGACGTTTGTAGATATTTTACACAGAGGAGTGAGCTCAAGCATGAGATACACTGGCTTATTATATGAAATATAAATAAACAAATACACAGGTGAAGCCATTTTGTATCACTTGTAGTGCACAACAACAACATCAAAATGGGTTATTAAACATTTTAACCATCCAAACCCCAAAACCAGCTGGCAGGTTTGAAAATTTCAAGATTATTAAGTATTTACTATATTCATTTTTTCTTTTGATATTGACGAGAAAGATACAGAAATTCAACTTATTGGATTATTCTTTTTTTTATGATTTATGGCATTATAACAGTCTTATACTGCACAAAAGGCATTTTTGAGTTCTCTCTACTTCTAACCATGACTGTGCATTTTCCATAGTGGTGCAGGATTTATATACTGCCGTGAAAAACGAGGTCACAGTGAGTAAAATGTGACGAGAGATTTATTTATTTATTTTTTAAATAAACTTGGGGTTCAGAGGGTTTAACGCCTCAATGATGTCTGTAAGATGGCAAAAAGAAAAATGATAACATGAGATGTGGCTATCAATTAATAGAGCCCATACCTGGCATTTGCCCAAACATATCGGCCAATCCCCCAAGAGTCTCTCTGTCAAGTTTCATTCTGTTGGGCATGAAGGGGCTTTCCAGGAAGAAATCCATCCTCATCCCCTGAGACATAGGTGCTGGGATGAAAACACCCAAATCCTACAGGAACACAGCACAGAGCTGAAGTCATTTAACTGTCCCATAGCAACAACAAGTCCAACCCAGAAGTGCATTTGAATTTCTAACATTAACTCGATATAACTAAGCTGCAAACCAGGAACTTAGATCCTGTGCAGATCTTATCATAAGGACAATGTCCTGCTGACAATATGTTGCCTGCTGAAGTGCAAGCGGTTCGTAAAGGGAGATAGTTATAATGTTACAACCTATGTAACATAACTATACCTATGCAGCCCTTTAACCCAAACTTGCCTAAACCTCTGCTTTTGAGCAGGCAATAGTTGGACATTAACTATTAATCGTCCAAGAAATGAGGACCATTATTTCAATGGACTCACTTTCACAGCATCCTGACGGATCTGGTGGATCATCTTTGGTCCGTTGTCGATGAAAGCCTTGCGGGGGACCCAGTTGTTTTCTCGCAGTTCCACTGTGTCTTGCAGCAGGAAGCGGATCCTGGCGGGCAACTCCTTGTTGTTCATTAAGGATCGCATACGGCCAAAATACTGATCCATTAAAGACTGCAGAAAGGATGGAGACAGGGAGTGAGGACAGGTAGAGCTTATAAGTACAGTATGACAGCAGGATTCACATTTACAAGTGAGGCTTTCGGTGAGTTTAGGATCCAACATGACACACTCTACCCAGTCAGGACCACAAAAGTCTAACTAGACAGCCAAATCCCGAACGGAAAATGGCTGGTTTGTGTTTACCATCCTGATCTGTTTGTTTACGTTTTCACTAAAGCTTCATGGTTTTACATCTGTGAGTAATGTAACTGGCATGCGTGAGTAACTGGCTCAAACGCATTTGTACAAATACAATTCAATGACTTTTGTGGCAAATTTACATGACCATACATTCTCTGAAACACCCGTGTATACATAAATAAAAAATGATAAAAATCTATGTCAAAATTTCTCCACTGTAGATCTCAACTAAAATGAGTGACAAACTGACTGTCTGGAAAAATGAACCAGAAACACTGGCTTGTGTCCATGTGTGTCCTGTAGGCAGGGATTGATATTAACTTTCTTTTGCTCATCAGCTATTCAGTTTCCATAGTTACTAGCCACAATTGTCGTTGGGAAATTATGTGAATTTGATTTTCCATTTTATTTCGTTGTATATGACTGGGGTGCAACAATTTACTTTAACTATATTCACAACTATTTTAATAATAATAAAAAAAATAAAATAAAAAAATTAGAAGAAGCTGCAACTCAGGTTGGAGCTCACTTCCCCAACGCAACCTTCTGGGACATAACTGATCTGCCTGAACGATAAAATAGATTTTGACCAAAAAGGAGATTTCTCAATGGACCTTAACTGAATCACATTTATATTATGGGGAATTGTGAAGTACATTTCCATAACGTTTCTAAAATTATCTTGAGTTATTTATTTTCCCCAATACTTCTCCAGGCTTGGAAATTGTATTCATATGACTTGACACTTCCAGGTTTGCCTTTCACTTCACTTCAATGTTATGGAGACATTTTTTCAATAATTGTCCCACATGCACACACGCAGTGCCATGAAAGGCTGGAGTAGTTACCTTTGCTTTCTCATGGTCGAGTCTCGGCCCCACTGTTCTCATTATCTGACAGAGGCACTCCAGATCCTCCCCCATATCCTTGAGCTGAACTCTCTTCTTCTTTTCCAGAAGCTTCAGAAAATGAGAGAAGGAATTCAGGAGTGGTGGGACACACAACATACTCAACTTCAGTTTCATGAAGGTATGCAGTATTTATTTTGATTCCAACACTTTATGTGCTGTGTTAAATAAGGGTAAAAAAAGTGCTTTTTCCAAAGGAATTTCAAATACACACAAAGAAGGAGAGGCTGAGTTCACGTACTGTTTTGATGCACTTATGAAGGATAGATTCATGGATGAGGTCGAGTTTGCCAAGTTCGCCGATGAATTTAATGTTGCCAAGCATCTTGATCTTGGCAATGGAACGCTGCTCCTCCTCCTCAGAAGTAAGAGGGTTGTCATGTTTGTCATAGACTGAAATGAGAGGAGAAACAGAAGTTGGTCGTGGACATGCTCGGATTAAATGTAAGCAGACGGTGCAGGTTCTTTTTCGAGAACTTACTTTCAACATTTCTGGCGCGGTTTTCAAATTCATCTTGAAGTTTGGAAATCAGCAGTCTTCGGAAGGTCTAAAATAGTATATAGATGAATAGAGTTTGATTTTGTATGGCAGTAGTGATATAAAAAGGAGAAAAAATGCACTCAAGGCATGAAAATATATTTGATTGGGGAGATAAATGTGCATCGCCACACGTACTGTGCTCTGCTTTTGGGATGTTTGGATCTCAGATGAAGGGCCATCAAAGTTTGGTGCGTCCTCTGCCAAGCGCAGACATAGCTGAGCATAGATGGGGCTATACTTCGGCTCTTCTAGGGCTTTGTCCACAATCTAAACCACAGCGAGGGAGGCGAGAAAGGAGAAACCAGAGAGCACATTAAAACGTGTATGGTTTTTCACAGCAGCCTGCCAAGAATCGATAAATACATTCCCATTTCCAGAGACCGAAAGTATAAAAATGTACTCTTACCAGCAAGATGATTCCTTTAAGGACGAGTTTTGAGTCTACGCCCACGTTCAGGAGCTCAAGGCATAGCTTGTCAAACTTCTCAGGCGTGAGTTTGTTGAGTATGCTAGTAGAAGATGATGAAAATCAGATGTTGGCATGACATTTTCATAGTTTTCCATATGTTGAGTAACTCAGCAAAACAACATGCCTAGCTGACCTGGTACATGAAGGCATGCACCGCTCACAGAAAAGTGCTGCATATCAAATCAAGTACTTTCTAACAAACCCCCAACCATAAGGGGGAGATCAACCCGTCTTGGTTTCACTTTTGGCGAGCTCATTTCTGATTGTTGCAGCTGCAGTCCAGAGTAGAAAAGTCATTTTCTGCTTGTTGCTCATTTAATGAGGATGCACTGGATTCAGATGAAGATCTTATTTTAAGTCTTTGTACATTAAGGGGGATTTTTACACAATATGGAAATTAAAGCTTTGTTCCGTTTATTTTAAATCATGAAAGTGCAGTAAAAGGAGAGCTTTAGCACTTAAGGTGGGCTGTTATTTTAGGTGGAACAGCACTATTCTTCTTGAAGTGACAAGCAGTTATGTATAGGATTTTATCGCCGATCATGATAACCACCCACAATAAGTTGATCGTGGTGAATTTTCCATTGTTGGGATAATTTTGTCTGAAGTGAAATAAAAAGCTGTCTAGCTGCTAGAAAAGTTAATGATAGTGCCAAAATTTAGAGTCAAACATCTGCTGCCTTTGGTGGCCACTAGGCTAGTCTACATTCCTGAAGGAGACACTGTCATCGCTTCATGTTTTCTACTTGTAAACATCACCTGACACCAATGGGAACAGTGCCTTTAGCAAAGCGCCATCTAAGTGACTGCAGAACTATGCAGTTAAACACACTGTCCCTGTTGGACTACATGAAGGAATGCATCAAAAATAATGAGAATTTAGGAGAAGCTGACATTTTTTTCTGACAGTAAATAGATGTTTTATTTAAAAAGGGACATATTCTCACATTCAGGTGAGCATTTAGGAGAAGCTGACATTCGTTTTTCTGACAGTAAATTGATGTTTAATTTAAAGGGGACATATGCTCAATTTCCGAACTCTATTTAAGCCCCCATATCTTTAAGCCCCCTCCCGACTTGCGAGAAAAATATGGTTCACCAATGCGAAGGTAGTTTCTCAAGTGTACCTTTGTGGGTATGTAGGCAGAACAGATACCCAAAGATAAAGGACTGGAAAAGTGAGTTGTTTTATGATATGTTGCCTTTAAGTAAACCTGTCCTGTAACATGAGGGGAGCTCTTCTGGCAATCCTGAATGGAATTTGAAAAGCCAAACCACCACTAACTGTTAAATCAATTGGACTTGGGTTGGATGATTAAGTCGTGTAGTACAGGCTTTAATCTTACCCTCTCACTTTCCTGAAGATTGCATCGTGTCGCTCTTTTTCGTTGCTGGAGTTGACATCTCGTCTAGTGCTTCGTGAAGGAACCCATCTCTGAACGCTTTGCCCTGGGGTTTTCCCCAGGAACTCGCTGTACAAGTACACACACAGAGAGAGCGAGAGAAAGAGAAAGTGAGTACCACAGGATCTGGTGACATTATGGATGGTACAGAAAAATACACTGCCCTTGGAATATAGTTCTAAAATAAGACCTAATCCCTCCCTTATTTTACAAGTGACTGCACAATCATACAACCAATGCTGCAGCTCTATCAAAATTAGAGCTGGGTATCGTTTGAGAATTTCAATACAGACACCTTGAATTTCATTTAAATATATAACTTTTAAAAGGTGGTTGCTGACAAGCCATGTAGCATTTAAAAAGGTGAGTTTCATAACCAGTTAAGGTATCTCAAAATAACTTCAAAACAAAATTCCAGCTATGGATGTAGAAAATAACCAAGCAACAACACAAAAATATCTGACCTTAAAAGGTTGCATATTTTACTGTATTCGATATGCATTGCCCCAAACCCGTCCGTGGTCCTGAATTTCAGCTGTCTAAAAGTTGCTCAAATGAGCTCTGCTGAGAACAGGCTGTTTCTGTGTCTGCACCTTTAAATGCTAATGAGCTCCATCTCCCTCGTTTCTGAAGCAGTCCGATGTGAAGTGGTTAGCACACACATACAAGCCAGCACAAACCGTAACCAGCATATTGTCATTTAATATGAAACGCAACCACCGTCTCTTCTGTTCTTCTGTAGCTGGGACAGTTTAAGCACTTATGTTGATTTGTACAACCAACAACAGAGCAATCTGCGTGTCTAGCTCTGAGCGACGACATTGTGAAACACCGCTATCTCACTGCTGTCTCACCGCAGGACACACCGAATTGATGAACGCCTCAGTGATAAACGCCCCCCCTCAGATATATCCTATCATCGCGCAGAGGAGTTCGGTCTATGCAAATGACTCCTGTCATTATGTTACGAAGGGAGCTGAATCTGAACAGCCTGTAGGAGCGCCGTTGTACCAGTGGGTGGGCTGCAGAGACCATGCAGGAGTCACTTGTTTTCCTCATTCTGGGAGTTGACAGGCTCAGGGAGGACCAGTTTATAGGTGTAGAGACCAGAGAAAACCTGTTTTTCATAATATGGGACCTTTAAAGTTTCAAGCGTGGAACTGTGTTGCCAAAGATAGACTTTTAAACACTTTTCTGCTTCAGTGTAAAAACAATCCCACACTGCCCGGTTTGTAATCAGACATCTGCCATCTGCAGTTGACTGACATCATGTTACAGGACTTCTGGGTATTCAAAACTTAGTTTCCTGGAATTGAGGCCCTTTTATCAACAAAGTAGTCTCGTCCACTTCTTCTGCAGTGGGGAAAACTGTTAGCAGCATAGTGCTAACAGTTGCACCACTAAACATTAAGTGTACTTTAAAAAAATTCCAAACCTGTTGCCGACAGTCTTGGGATAGTGCTGAGGTGCGCCCCTATCACCTCCTCCCCCCGAAGAAGCACTGGCGAAGCAAACACAAGGAAGGGAACACATTAGGTACATGCAACACTGAAGGACGGAATGAGCCACTTTGTTCACCTCAAGACAAACAAGATTAATTGTACTGCCTATGATCAAGCCTCACATATAGTCGATTGATTGACAAATCATGTCTGTTTCTATCCCTTTTTCCTCACAGATCTCCTTACGTTTTAGCTCAATAGACACATGACACCTATGTATGGACATGCTAATTGTTGCCATGTTTCCAGCAAAATGCTATGCGACAATAAAATGTATTAAAAAGTTTAAACATTTTTTTTAATTAATATGCTCTCCTAAAAGCCACGAGACTCCGGTCACACAGCGGTGATTTCACCTCAGTGATCATCGTAAAATACACTTCATTGAAACCAACGATCGTCCAACTGTAGTTTGAAAGAGAGACAGAAACGGTGACAGATACAACAACAAAAAAGAGGAAGTAACCACAAAGATTGTCATTTAAATGTCCAAAACACTACGTGACACAAACGCTAGGGCAACATGCACTGTTGCAGGTGCAGTGGAAAAGTACATGACTGCTCTGCTCCTGCGCTTTGATCGTGGTCTATTAATACTCAAATTTTCAGAATTTCAAAATTGCACTGAGCTGCATGTCAATGGAGCATATCTGCTTTTGACTGGGACTGGTTATTTGGATAATCAGGGCATCTCTAAGTCTTGTGAAGTTGTATTCAAGACATTTTTGAAACATTAACCATCAGCCAATTTGCCAAACTGCCACATATCATTGTGATGTAGATGTTTCTGGTATCCACTGAGAAGGTACACCATAAAGCAGCAATCTCAAATCCCCCCCAAATTGTAAAATGAACTTGGGGGGGATTTTACCAAGGAGGATTTGTAGCCTCAATCTAGACAGTTTAACATTTAATCTACTGTGCGACACATCCTGTAGACAGTGACTCTCTATAGTGTAAACCGTACAAGTCCCACTACCAATATTGAGCTACCGGATATAAATGCTCCATTGGCTCATTAGGTCTACCAAGTCCCTGTTTAAAAAAGGTTTCACAAAGACAGCCATTTTGAGCCTTCATACATCCTGCTTTGTTCTAAAAAGCCCAGAAGTTCCTGCCCCAAAAACACCAGCAGAGAAAATAGTTTTATTTACCTGAAACGAGAAGCACCCCCTTCTGCAATCACACTCTCCACTTTGGCGGCTTGACAATGATGAATACTCAAAAGAATAAGAATAATAGGAGGGGATGGGGGGGAAACGGTGCTGAGGAAGAGAAAAGGAGAGGGCAATCAGTTACTGCATGGGAGGGGGGGAGGAAACAATGCATATTCACGAGATACATAATTAGCCACAACGTGATTCAAGAAGGCACAAGGAGTTATCCAATATTATGTAAGGATGTCAGTTAGCCAACTTAGCTTGATAAACTATGCAGTAGCCAGATCTTTGTTATAAAGCCTTGCCACTGATGACAAATATAATAAAGAGAATTATAGACGATATATTACATGCTACAGATCAGTATTAGATGAGCATGCCTGACATAATGACAATAAATGCCAAAACGTAGAAATCTCCGCTAAAGCAAAAAAAAAAAAAAGGTGCGTTAGCTAACAGGCTAACGCCCCCCTGCCAACGATTTCTAATTCGCGAGTTAGGTTTGCTGAATCCATACGTGACATCGGTCGAATGTTTACCACGTTTGCGTTCAGCTGTTTTTAAAGGATTTACAAAAAGGGTTTTGTTGGTCGTGTACGTGTGAAGATAAGTGAAGGTTGCAGTTAGGTTGCATTGCATCGTTATTTAATGACTTTCTAATCCGAGATGTCCAGAGTACGTTTAGCAGAGCTAACGTTACCGTTGCACCATTAATGCAGTGAATTGGGGCAGGGCTGCTTGGTTAGCCGCTAATGTGTCCAGGCGACTATGCTTGCAGGCATTCAATCATGGCTGAGACTATACGGATTTATTTGTATTTGTTTTATTGATCCTGGTCCGAATCCCGTGCGTGGTAATGTGACACCCGTCACGCACCGTTACATCTGAGAAATGCACTGCTACGTTTATTTCCCACTGCAAAGACTATTTAAGAGTGGCTTACGTTAGGAGACGCCATTTTCTACTTGAATCAGCTGAGCCATCGTTAAGCTATGCTATCTAACGGCTCTGAAAGCCAACGTTAATATTCCACAGTTAGCTTTAGCGAGCTTATGTCAGACGTTAGTGTTTTCCGCTCGCTAGCTAGCAGAAGCCATTTTGGATGAACCGGTACGGGTTTTGTTTTTTTTTTGCAAGGGAGAAAAAACCTTCCTTACCTTTAACAAAGCAGCTTCAGTTTTATATTGTTGTGTGGTAACCAAAGAAGAAATAAGATAGTTGTAAAGGAAAAACGGGGTATGCGACGGATATCGGGAGAGCTAAAGGCATAAAGTTTGTCCGCACAAACACAAACATCAATCCGCTACTTGCTGCCTGGCTTGTTTGCGTTAGCTTAGCTGGTAGAGAGCTGAAGAGCTTGCTGCTGCCTTATGGGAACAGGACAGTCATCGATTCGCATTGGTCATTTATTTTTTTTGCCGTGTCCGTCGCGACCAATCACAACAAAGATGTGTTATTAAGGCATGTCTGGTAACACGTATCATCCAATCAGATGCGTCTTCAAGCAAAAGAGACCGTCTCCTTCATTTGATTGACACACCATTTAACATCTGCAGTGCAGAAAAAAACGTGTTATTTGCTCAAATTACAGTTTTTCTCGATTGTTTACACACATTTTCTGAACGCATGCCTCATACTCTACACACAAATCAACAAACACACACACAATGGACAAAACCCCTCAATTCTCCTGCAAAATGAAACTTTACATTCAAAACAATGTTATTTCTTCTCAAAATGGTATTTTGTTTTCAAATGACACACACAAACTATCATATGAATAGACATTTATAAGAACCAGTTGAACACTGATGTGCTCAATGTAAAACACGATGAACACTTCTTCTCCATTTACCATAATGACTTAGGCCTTTTTTTGTTCAGTGTTACACTCACTACAGACAGTACATACATAAATGTGTTGTAAAATATTTTAGAATATTGTTTTTATATATATTATTTTTCCCACAAGAATACTGTAATGTACACAGTGTTCATCCCAACCAACACAAAGTTGCATATACAGTGGTCTACATACAAAACCAGAAGAATTTACTGTATACAGTTACAAAAAAAAAAAAAACAACTATCCTGCATCCTCTCTTCTGTTTCGGTCTGGCCACAGCACCTCATCCACATCACAGGCAATGCAAGCGATGGCCAAGCAGCGGGGGAAATATCGCCTAGCATGGCAAATTCATGCTAGGCTCCTCCTCGTACTCTCACTCCTCTGGCTCTGCCTCTGTTGCCAATGACCACCAGTGTTAAAAACCCTCTGAGCCCAATCATTTTATTGTATCTATAAACCGCAACCTCCGTGCCGTTTTTCCTCTAGTATTGTGTGTGTGTGTGTGTGTGTGTGTGTGTGTGTGTGTGTGTGTGTAGGCCTATGTGTGTGAGTCTGTGTTCTTTTCAAATTTTAGTTAGGTTTATAATTTAAAAAGATGTGTTTTGCCCATTGTTGCAGGAGATTTCATTTTTGAACAAAGTGTCTTATGTAAAAAACAGTTATGCTTTGGGCATAGCAACCATGTTTAGTGTTTAAGCATTAGGCAAAAATCTGTAAATAAATTGTGCAAATTATATTTGCGTTGTGGCATTTTTTGTTAAATATTACTATACAAAAATATAAAAATCTGTAAATGAAGACACAAAAGGCAAAGTTGCAACACCAATAATCCCATCTACAGTAATACACAGGACTGTTTGAATAGGATTTAAGTGCATATTCTCCTCTCAAAGTGCACCAGATTCATGCATTCCAATGCAAAGGGTACAAAAAAATTTCGGCCGGGGGGGGCATGCCCCCGGACCCCCCTAGAGGGTTCGGGGACCACACCACCGCTGCTGAAAAAAATCCTGCGGGAAACACTGGTCATTGTGTCTCAAGTACCACTATTTGTGTGTAAACAATTGAGAAAAACTGTAAAGGAGATACGGGCAATTAAATTGCTAATTTGTACAAGGTCAGGAATTTCAAATACAAATAATAAATGAGCATTATACATCTTTTAAATATCTCAACATTTATGTTGCCTTTGGATCTTGTTTGCATCATATTATCGGATTGTCTTAGTTTTAATTTATGGGAAACTGTATATCGTCGTCATGTGGAGGCTGAATGCTGTGAAGGACCAGAAGTTTCAATTCCAATTTTTTCACAGTATATACTTTAATTTTGTGATATGCACAGATACATTTCACTTAATCTCTGAGTAAGTAGATATGAAAACATTGTCCAAACAACACAAATACATACTGTATACACTAAGCATATATTCAGCGATTATTGTATTCAATCTAAGCCATAACAATGTTGTACAATATTAAACCCAGCCTACGTTTCCCTAAAATAGTTCATGTGTAATTCAGAAGAATCCATATTCGGCATAAATTATGCAAAGAGTGTGTCAAAGTGCACAAAATCAACTCCCTGATGATAGTGGGCTTATAACATCTGATGGATGCAGCAATCAGGAGGCTTGAACCTCATATATCATCCACGCTGTTACCTCTGCTGTTGTCCAATGCCAATCACAGTCCAGCCTCGAGTAGTCTTGAGACTGGCAGTCTTGTATACTAATAACAGACTTCAGTTTTACCTCCTCCACAACTGCCAGGTTTGGAGCTGCATCAGTCCAAGCCCGGGGCAAACTGCAGCACATCACTGATCCTGCTGAGTAGGGCGTGGGGTCATGGCCTCCTCTCCTCCATGCAGCTAGGAAAATAATTGGGCACCTTCATCACCCGAGACACGGCAAAACTCCCCCCTGGCACTTCCAGCTAATCAACCCTCCACCTCCTCATCTTTACTGCAGCACCGTTGCCAAGAAAATACAAACGGACAAGAAGTCACCAGAGCACAATACTTAACATTTACCACTTAAAATTGAATCGTCTGTCTTTTGGTGTAGATCTTTGAAATTACTTTCAGCTGTAGTCTTAAAGACAAAGTGTAGTACTGTAGTGAGGTGCAAATTCTAACAGGCAGCTGTGTTTCACAGAAACCAAAATCTACATCAGCCATGTTCACTAATCAGTGAAATTAGCAGGAGGTGTTGTAGTATGTAGCCCTGAAATATTACGTTACAGTTTTTTTCAGTCGCTAACAAGCGTTTGTCCAACCAGTTGTCACATTTTCAAAACTCTAAACACAATAAGCACAGCATCGGTCTTCTGTGGCCATACCATTCACACATTTCATGTCGTTTTCACACAATATGCAGTCAGTGAACACACTTCCACAATGCTTACATTTTCTTAACAGACAAGCTATACCTCCCGACAAAATTATGGATTGTTTTTGTATTATTTACGAGTGTTAACACACAACATCCCACAATAGCAAAAACAATATTCCAAACCTTATACAGTATTAAAACCTCTGATTCTGCAATGATATCAGTTCAAAAACAATATATCTCAGCTGATACAGTTTTTCTCGATTGCTAAGACACATTTCTCGAAAGCTGCTCTCCTTTTCTCTAAACTGTGAACACAAAACCCAATTTTCAAGCTACATTCACAAAACCTCAGACTCTTCTTGCAAAACCAAACTTTCAACTCAAAACAGTTTAATCTGTACCCAAAACTGAACTCTCATCTCAAAACTGTTCAATCGGTGCTCAAAACTGAACTATGTTGTCAAATCGTGCCCCGAGTCAATCAAAATTAAAAACACTACAGAGCAGACACTAAACACTACATAGAAAAATAGAAAACACAATGCTCAGGACATGAAGCGGTAGAAATAAATGTTCATTGTTCACTGTAGCCTAAATGCATTGTGCAAAACAAAAAAACGGTTTATTTAGCACTTGTACATAATAAAAAATACAAGTACCAAAAACAGAAATCCTGTGCATTTACACGTAGCACTTGTAGGCTACAGTACAAAAACAAACAGAAGTCCTGTGCATTTAGCACTTGTATACAGTAAGCCTACGTAAACATAAAGTACAAAAATATACATGGAATACTAGGCCTACAAACAGTTAGACTAACCCTCCATTACATTGTAATAATACAAGTAAAGTTACATTGGCACAGTGATGTACTGAAACACATATTTACTTACAGTATACTGTGGTACAGTATATAGTATAGTCATACAGTAATTGCTGTCAACATTTACATACTATAACATCAAAAAAGGTTATTTCTTCTCTAAATCTCTAAATTTCTTCTCTAAATCTTGGGATTATGGTGGACACAGTGAATCTACTGATGTTTGGTTGTACCCTTTGTCCGGCCTCCCTCATGCTCATACCATGGACAAGAACATGGTCAATCACAGTAGCTCTGATTTCATCAGATATTACTGTTCTTTGTCTTCGCTGACCACCTCGACCACCTCTCACACAAACTCCTCCTCTCAGATTTCTATCCATTGTAGTGCCTCACAAACCAGTGCTCTCTGGATATATGTTCCCTCACATCGTTAGCCACAAGTGTGATACATTTTGAGTTGTTGTGTTCAACCAGTGACACCTGTGCTTTACTTGTGTTTGACTTTTGCCACCTGTGCTCACCATTATGCAACACAGGTGCATCACAATGAAAATGTGTTGGCAAGTTGTGTCTAAACAGGAGAAAAGTGCTTATGGTTTTGCCAAAAGAGTGACTGATTCAATCAGCGGGTTCAGGCAACGGAGCATTTGGTTCAGACAATAGGGTTTAGTGTTTTAGCAATTGAGAAAAACTGTAATAAACAAACAATTGAATAATTGACACACAGCTGATTTATGTTGGCTAAATTGGGCTGGTTTAGACTCAGTGGCAGGGGCTATTTTTTCTATTACACTGACACCTATACAGTGAAAGGAGGACTTTGAGGAGTGATGTTTTCGGAAACAGAAAAAGACAAACGTTTTATCTGGGCTTTTTGCTGTTGTTTTTTTGTTCAGAATGCTCTTGTGTGTTTCATGGATATTTTGTTCAATGTAAGCAATACTGTAAAACTTTTTCTGTTCTATCATACTGTAAACAGTATTTCTACTGTATCTCCTGTAGTAAAAAAGTAAAGGAAAAAAACTGATTTGCTTTTTACTGGAATGCTTTTGAATGTGAACATTACATGTAGACATACAGTTCCCAACCAAGAAATGTAGTGTAAAAACGGTGGATTGCATGTTTTGCATGCAAATACCTGTAAAACCGAAACATAAAAGTCTATGCAGTTTTTGTAATGTCAACAATAGCCAGTATTTTGAAACCTGGTGTACTTTGATTGACTGCATGTACCTTGTGAAGTAAAAACAAGTGTTATTCTTTGACAGAATAATTTCATTTTGAGTCAGATTTCCAGTGTTTTGGTAAAGTAAGTGTGTGCAGAGAAAGATGTGTTCTATTTTGAAATGAAGAGTTAGTATATATTTAACAAAATGTGTTTTTGAGAAGAAAATTATCCATTTGGCCAATTGTGTTTTGTAGGTGTGAGTCTGTGTTAAGAGTTTAGAAAACGTATCTGAAGTATGGGTAAGCGCTTGTTAGTGATTGAAAAAAACTGTAATTGAAAAGCACTTACATCATGCTGGATTGAAGAAGACCCGAAACTAGATATTGAAACCATAAACTCATGTTTACCATGTTTACTGAGATAATAAATCATGTGAGAAGTTGGGTCATTTTCCCATAGACTTCTGTAGTACAATATGACTTCTTTAGCACAACCAGAGGAGTCGCCCCCTTCTGGCCAGTAGAAAGAATGCAGGTTTAAGGTACTTAAGCCTAACCACACACACAAAATGAGGACAAAGGTGTCACTATTGTGGATGGTATAATTAGTACAGTTAATTGATTTTTCAGATCAAAATTAACTGTATACATTAACATGGCCATACAGTATCAAACATATGGCATGCGGGCCAGAACCAGCTCACCAAAGGGTCCAATCTGGCCCACTGGATGACTTTGTGAGTGTGAGACTTGCAGATAAGTCCATCCATCTATTGTCTACCACTCATCCTGTAGAGACAGACAACCATCGTAGGCCCGTCGGTGTGTGGTGTCAAAGTAGAGACAATCAACCTCACACCTACAGGCCAACGGTCATCGATGCACCTATCCCCATACTGCATCGAGCCCATCCCGGGAATCGAACCCGAGACCCTCTCGCTGTAGGGCGACAGTGCTACCCACTACATCACCGTGCAGTTGCAGATAAGTCATTCAATTAAATTCAATTGTGATGGCATGCATGTTGAAGGCGGCAGAAATAGCACACTGACAATTTTGCCAACATCAGCCTGACAAGAAATCCATCTCTTAACTCTCTCTTTGGGGTGATGGACAGGGCCGGGTGGACTTTGCTCTGCTGTCAGCGGAGCTACATAACACCATCAGTGATCGGGAAAAAGGCAGGTGTTGTGGTGACAAAAAATTAAAGAGAAAGTGCAGCAAATGGACAACTCTGGACATTTCACAGTATTTTGCAACAGGAAGCATTGTGTTTCAAGTCATTGAGAATGGATCACATCATGGGAGTGGTTGTCCAAACTGTTTATTTCCTCCAAGCCAGAGGTCTGAATCATCTGCAATTTGCCTTCTTACAAAAAAATATCCATGGTCTGCCATACCACATCCAAAGGCGGTTTGGCCAGGAGGCTTGCTGATCTGCCTCTTTGATTTCTGAGAGCTAATTGGACAATTTATGTAGCAAAAGGGGAAACCATTGGCAGAATTACAAGTAGCCTACTTCATGTAAATTGCTGCTTCAGCGGCTTTTCTAATCTGAACGAGAATACGGTTCTCTGAAAAAGCAATAAATACTTACATTGATGTATGATATGGTAGCTAATTCTGATAGCTTTCTCTTTGACCATTCTATTTTCCCAATACAATAGCCTATGGTAAAATATAAACGCCTTTTGGTGTGTGTGTGTGTGTGTAGTTCACAATAGCATGAACTCATAACTAACTTTACTGGTCCCTGGTAGTGGTGTAATGGTGTGGGGGGTATTTTCTTGGTACACCTTTGGCCCTGTAGTACCAATTAAGCGTTGTTTGAACACTACAGCCCACCGGAGTATTGTTGCTGACCACGTCCACGTCTTTACAACCGTAGCATACCCGTCTTCTCACGCTCCGTCACAAAGCTCAGATCATCAAACTGGTCCCTTGAACATGACAATGACTTCACTGTACTCAAATGGCCTCCACAGTCACCAGATCTCAGTCCAACAGAGCACCTTTGTGATGTGGTGAAGTGGGAGGTTCCATCATGGCCGACGAAGGAAACAGAAGACTATTCAAACTGCACTAGTAGGACTGGGATGTTGTGTGAGACAGAAGAGAGTGCAAACATTTCATTACATCCCCCACTAGAGGGCAGGATGATCCCTCCAGTTGAAATAAAAGACATCGGGTCCTCCATTAGGATGCAGTCTCGGTTCTGACTCCTATTACCTTCCCCTATCATAACCAGTGGCTTCAAACACTGCAGATAAAATAAAATACATGTGTGCCATACCCTTGACAACACTATCATGTTGTTCTCTCTTACCTCTTGTTATCTGTCTCTTTTCGTCGTTCTCCTCCCCTCAGATTAACATTCATGCTGCAAGTCTGCACTGATCCGTCTTATTGCTTCATGAAGATAAAGATCTCTGACCTAATTAGCCGCCTTTATTAAATAACAGTCCACCGGCCTTCTTTCAAACCACCAGCCAGGCCTCGCACCAGCCTTCACCACTCAGCTCGTGTTTTTAAAGTGCAAAGTGATTACAGATTGAATTAGCTGCAGGACTTTGCCTCCATATCCAAACTGGTGTTTGGAGATAGAAACCTTGGCTGTGTGATGATACATTGCAGGGGGAAATGAAACAAAAAGGTTGTGCTCAAGTTATCTGAGAGTATACGTCCACACTTTCAGGTCAGAAAAATCACCGTTGACACTGGAACACCCGTCAGTTAGAAGATCCCTAAATCTGTTCGTCCTCTCAGTCCCCTCCAGCTCTCCATGCTGCATTTAAGTTAAACGTTAAACAATTTAGCTAAACGTATTGATTTAGCGCTTTTCTGTCAGTTGTCAGAAAAATGAACGAAAAGAAATCGGTTATACAATCGGGGGGTCATAAATGAACAAAGGTCCATATCCAACATAGTAGCCGATGAAAACTCCAAACGATTTTTCCTCATTATATATTTGACAAATTTTACTCAAAATGTTTTCTCTCAATATTTCACTTTTTATTTTAAGTCCTGGTGTAAATGTCATTTTTTTAGTCATCAGATTATATTGAATATTTCAGTAAATGTCGTAAAACCAAAACCAATCATTTTGTAATTTTTATTTCCTGCTAAAATCAAAATATGACCCGACACCTGTACTGTGTGTATTTAAAATGAGTTATTACAGAGAAAGTTGCACTCCTCTCAAGTTTGTCAGCCCGACAGCTCCGTTTTCCTCGTCCATGCTGAAACATGAGGACAGATTTTTTTCCACTCTAGAAACCAAAAGCTCAGCTTTTGGGTGTTGAAAACGCTGACTGAAAGGCCGGATGTACAGACAGCGGACGTAAACACAGGTCTGTTCGTCGGGTTTCTGCATGCAGGCAGATCATACGTTTTGAGCTGCAAATATCATGGACACAAGAACAAAGGGAAACAGAAAATAATGCTAAACCTCAGCACTGCTTGAGGTCACATAAATTCTCTTTATGGAGATTCTGTCCTATTAAAAACAATGAAAACATAATGTTGTGCAGGACGATGTCGATGACTTTGAGGCATGGCAGCAATCGTTCTTTCATTCTTTTCTACTCTTTTTTAAGAAATATTCCTGCTGCAATTAATGCATGAATAGTAAAAGGAGACGTGTGGGGTAATCTCTTTGGTCTAAATGCCAAATAAAGCTGTCACACACTTTGTTTGAAAGAAGCAGGTACTCTCAAAGACCCGTGAGATGGGCTGATGCTTAAAAACAACCAGTGTGACCTTTTCCAAAGACGTATTTAGCGCTCAGAGACAGCCACATGGGGGAGTTTTTGTCTGCTAGTTTTTTGTTAGAAACCAGCTTGAGTACACAGGTCTGTCTGTGCAAACGCGACTGATCACACATTGTGTTTTCTGTGCACAGAAGAGCAACTTATGAATTGTATTGTAATCCCTTTATCACTTCTTGTTGCTGTATGCCAAATTGTCTCAAATATTTACTGACAGGCACTGAACTGAAGCTGGGTCAGAGTATTTTAATGATCTGTAGTGGCATAAACATCTTGACAACAAGGGGAGGCTTTGCACCTTCCCACACCCGCTATTTACACCATCAGGTTCACCTTTAACCCAGTGCTACGCGCATTCATACACGACCTTCAAAGTACATCGAAAATATGAAATACCAAACACTCCTTGGCTCTCCTCTGAGGTGTGTGTGATCTTTCTCACGCATTTTAGAGCCTCTATTTATCCAGGGAAGGGTTCTCTCAGCAGGGTTTCAGCTCCACAAGCTCTGCGTTTATATAAAAGTCACACCTGACAGATGCCCAGTGCAGCCGATGGGCTCCGGGACCAGCAGCAAAAAATAAAATCCACACTAAAACATTCGGGTACGGGAAATGTACACTTCATTTAGTTGTTTTGTGGCGTGGTTCTCTGATCCCCGACTGATCACATTCAAAAAAGTTATTTCCAGCCGGTAAATGCAGGATAATAGCAGAAAATTGGAAGGTAAACATTACGTTGCCTTCATTCAATCTTCATTCAAAGACAAAACCACCATCGTGGAGGAGTTGCCACGAGACCATAAAGCATGTAACATTTTGTTCCCCTAGTTGTTTACTGGGGAAACGTGTCTCTGCTATTATCCACTCCATACACAACGTAACACCGCATTATTATTTAAGGTCTGCTGAAGGTTATTCTGGGAGACGTGGGAAATGGCTACCTGGAAGTATGCTTGGCAGGTTGAGTGGATAAAAGTGGATAAAAGGATCAAGCAATTCATCCAAAAATAACTCCTGGGAAACACTAAGATCACAGATTGATGATATGCTACATTAGAAGATCTGAAGGTGGACTGTTTTAGCCGTGCTAGCTGTGTGGCTCTGGGGAAAGCAATGTTGGGCAGACGGTCGATGGTCTGCCACTTATATCTCAACTACCAACAGGTTGCTGTGAAACTGTAAGGACAGAGAATGAAGCAGGGTTTTGGTGATCCCCTCACTCTAGTGCACCTGAGTTTGACTCGTTTTTTGTGAACTGTCTTGACAACTATGAAATGGATTGCTATGAAATGTTGTTCAGACATTCATGCCCCCGGAGGAATGTTAACAGCAGCAACAAACTGGTGAATTCTCTCGGCAGATAATATGGTCAGCAGTTTAAGATTAATAATTCAACATCAGGGAAACGTCTATGTTTGAACACTCGGCAGGGGTCGTTTTGAAAATTTCATTTCATGATTATCCTGGCAAATCCTGTGATTCACAATATTTTTCCTTATAGTCATCGAAATATACTTAAAACTCTTAAAATGGCAAATTCAAAACACACTATAATCATTTTAATTCACATTTTTGTTAACAAACCACCACTTTTGATGGCGTCTGTTCTGGCTGGGCAGGCCTGTCTCCTAAAAATGGCTTTCCATGCAGCGAAATAAGATTGAGAGTTACATTTCTTGAGAAACATATTTTGCAGTGTATTACGTTTGCTTTGCGACATATCGAAAATGAAATGCATCCATAGAAGGCCAGGTAGAGACGGCTTGGTGGATGAGTCAAAAAACGTTCACACAGGAGACTTTGTGTCCATGTGAAGAAGGTACAATAAGTCGTTTTGTTTCGTTTTAGTTTGTTTCAATGTGATTCTTTAGAAAAACCATCATGTGTTTTAAACCATCCGTTCTCAACTGGTGGGTCCCGACCCAAAAGTGGGTCGCAGACCCGTTCTGGATGGGTCGCAGACAGCTGGTCAAAAAAAGTAAATAATATTTAATGCGCATCTGATGTTTGACATGTCTTTTATTTTGAAAAAATATTTATTTTGAAAGGCACGCATCAGACACGTGCAGCCGCCTAGGTAACTGTCATTTGAATCGTTAAGCGTTGCGATGGCGAAGCGTAAATATGACCCGGTGTATTTAAAATGCGGATTTTCGTTCATTGAGGATAATAAGGGACAGAAACCCCAGTGTGTTATATGTAGTGAAGTGCTTGCAAATGAGAGCATGAAACCATCAAAACTGAAGCGCCATTTGGATACTAAACATCCTGCATGTAAAGACAAGCCGGTGGAGTTTTTTCAAAGACAACTCCAGAAGCTGAGGACTTCACAGAAGTGTCTGACAGCGTCTTGCTCCAAACAAGAGGAAGCTCTCCGTGCCTCTTACCACGTAGCTCACCGTATTGCGAAGGCGAAGAAACCCCACACAATAGCCGAAGAGCTTATTTTACCTGCAGCCATGGATATGGTGAGAGAGGTGCTGGGTCAATCAGCGGCAGACAGGCTGAAAACCATACCGCTGTCCAATGATACTGTAGCGCGACGTATTCAGGACATGTCTGGTAATATTAAAGAACAGACCACAGCCCGCGTCCAAGCAAGCCCCTACTATGCCCTGCAGATGGACGAATCCACCGATATAGCTAACCATGCTATTTTGTTGGTTTATGTGAGGCACGTATGGGACAGTGATGTGCAGGAACAGTTTCTCTGCAGTAGAGATCTCCCTACCACTACAAAGGCAGAGGACATTTTCAACACTGTGGACTTGTATTTTTGAGCGCTGCTGCCATGACCGGGAAACATTCCGGTGTGGTGAAACAAATTCTGGAGAGAGCACCTAATGTGACGTGGAACCACTGCTTTTTGCACCGTGAAGCGCTGGCGGCCAAGGATATGGTGCCGGTGCTCGACGAGGCCATGAAAGATGTCATCAAAGTGGTGAACCACATAAAACGGAGTGCAAAAAACAGCCGCTGCTTCTCAATGCTGTGTAAAGATTTGGGCTCCGAGCACATGCAAGTGTTGTATCACTCAGAAGTCCGCTGGCTATTGCGGGGTAAGGTGTTGTCACGTTTTTATGAACTTAAAACAGAAATCGCCACCTTCCTCTCAGAGAATAACTCCCCATATTAGGGTTGTCACGATACCAGAATTTCAGTAGTCGATACCAATACCTGTGAATTTCCACGATTCTCAATACTAATTCGATACCACAATTAAAAAAAAAAAACAACAGGACCCATGTACTTTTAAATTCACTAATTTATTGAAAACTGCTTCAAACTGTCAAGTATTTAACACCACTGTGCTTTAAGATCTTTTTGCACAAGGTTTAAATTGCAGTACCAGCTGCCAACAGACCTATAGCCATCCAGTATAAAAACAAACAATACTGTGCTTATAAATATGGTCATAAATAACAATAGTGAACTATTTTACATTAAAAAAAGAACAGCAGTGGCCTATAGCCAGGTTTGACGTGCTTCCTCCTTTGGTCTGAAAACTTCTGAGGCACTTTTTGCATGTCGGCTTGTTTGAATCAAGAATTGCTCCGGATTCATCCGCCTCGAATGCAAAATATTTCCACACGCGACTCTTCGCACCTGTCTTGTTGACGAGCCGACGTGTTGTGCTTTCGCTCCCACCTGCTAAAGCAGGGATGCAAACTTGTCACCTTTCGGCGAAATTCGCCGTTTTTGTTCCGAAAAAGGTCATTTGTGTGATTCATGGAGATCTGCAATAAAAATATTTCGGGGGGGGGGGGGGGGTCCAAGTAATCGGCGAACGCAAGCTGTCATAAATATTTATTCCAAGCTTGTTCGTTTGGCCAACCCGTGTAATCATGTCATCTTCGGGTCTGTAGCTGCCTAGATGCCGTACTAGACAGGAGTGACGTTGGTACGCTTCAAAAACGTCAGGCTTTCTAACGTAGGCTAACGTGCTAATGTCAGACAGTTCGCTGACATACGCATCGCAAATCACAACCATTTTTGCTGGTTACAATAACGGTGTTATTGGATAGTACAGTGTCTATTTCTCAGGAACCTTTGAAAAATCTAAGCGAGAAAACAACGTTAAATGTACCTACCATACCTTCACATTAAAAAAAAAAACCTAAAATAAATAATGGAAAATCAACGGAGCAAAGGCTTACTCTGATATCGATGTAATGTTAGCGAATGAGGGGTGAGAAGCCCCCTACCTCCCCTTGCTAATATTTATTCCGTTCGTCCAGAGTCAAATCTATTCTTGAGGTTCCAAATATTTTCAAAGCAGTTTGTCTTTCAATGTGAGGAGTCGATCGAGTTATTTTATGTTCCGTCGTTTGAAGCAAACCTTTTAGCCCTGGCATTGGTCTCCCATTATTTATACCTTCACTGGAAGGGAAGTCCATTTTCCAGGCTCTCGCCAGCCCCCTTCAGTGAGGCAGAGGTTAGGTATGCCTTCCATGCTTTTTCACTGTGGTTTTATGTCTAAATAGCTTCTACACATACGTGAAATACACTACCTATTCTATGGATACAAACGACATAATAAAATACAAATATAAATTGTAAAATAAAATACGAATATTTCAGGGATGACAAACAATGAGAAAGCAAAAGGCATGCGCTCAACCCAGTGTGTGAGGGATTGTCGCTGCCTCATCTCGCGAGTCTCCTCTCTGTATGAACAAGACATGGTCAAATTCAGCGATTTTGATTATTAAAATGTTTGGGATCATTGTAATCATATAAAAATGACATTTAAAGCACAGATCAGTAGATACATATTAATATGTATTTTATTTGATCATTATTTGTTTTTTGCGTTTCATAATGACTTTTGTTTAATGATGACGAGGCGGAATTACGCGTTGAAACGCACCGTTACGTCCCGTTAGCAAAAATATAGAAAAAATTGTTCACAACGGTCCTTCATGCCGGCTGTCCAGCGAGACAACGTTACAACACTTAAGGAAGCTGCTCTCGTTTTACGGTAAGCAATCTGTATATTATATACAATACAATAAGTAATTATGCAGGTTACCTTGTCAAGTTATTTTTTTTTCTTTTGGCTTGCCAACGTAGTTAGCTAGCCAATATTTAAAATGCCTTTTTATACCTTAACTGTTTTATAATATGCCTGTTTATTGCAATGTAAAGCACGTTTTAGTTGTTCTAAGTATGAAAGCCTAGCTAGCAAATTCACCACTCTCCCACTTCAGTTTGTTTTCAGAATGAGAGATTCTGAGGAGGAGGATGCCATTACTGTGGCTCAACTAGAGGCAGGAGTAAGGTGCAAATGGTCCTGGTCCTGGCTGAAGCTAGACTCTAAGAGCAATGTGAAGGGAGTAGAATATGTGTTTCCACTTTCTCAATTTTTCCAAAAAATTGACAAACCAGGCCATGCCCGATGCAGCCTCTGCTGCAAAGAGATAAATTATTCTACCAAGGGCTCCCATGCCCTTTTGGCACACTGTAAAACAGAAAAACATACCCAAAAGGTGGTGGGTATTATGACCACACGTAGCATATTAGTGTCAACAACTCAGGGCCAGTCACAGCAGGGACCATCAATGCCTGGCCCATCACAGCAGAGCTCCTCAATGCCAGGCCCTGAGCAGATGAGGGAAAGAGTGAAGGTGTCAGTACCACTCTTTGAAAGGGTAGCAAATGCAGAAGTGAGTGTTGGTTAGCCAGTATGTGCTAGTTGTTGTCATAGATCATTACATTAAGCCTAGATAAGGAGACAAGGAAATCATTTTTTTAATAAAGAATGTGCTTTGCAAGTGGTATCATATAAAATACTAACAATTTTTTTTTTTCAGGCACTGGTTCTTGGAACCATTGCAGAACATTCCCTCCCCCTATCTGTAGCTCCTGTCATTGTTGAGCTTGCCCAGACACTGGCTCGGGATAAACCAGCTTTGACGGGCATGAAGCTGTCCCGGACTGCTGCCTCATACAAGATGGTCCAGGGCCTGGGGCACACCTTCTCCGAGAGGACGTATGAGCGCATCAGATCAACACCATTCTCAATTAATTTAGATGAGAGCACATCAAACTCAAATAAGAAGGTGTTGTCCATTCTTGTGTGCTACTTTAATCAGGAGCTTAAGCATGTGGTTGTTGAACACCTTGGCTCCATTGAAGTCCTAAAGGGAACGGCTCAATATTTGGAAACGGCCTTGGTGACCTTTTTCAATGACCATAACATTCCCTTTGCCAACCTCATCAGTATGATGATGGACTCCTGTAATGTCATGCGTGGGAGCAAGTCTGGGCTGGAGACCAGAATCAGAGGGACGCACTGCCAAAACCTCTTGGATGTTGATGGAGATTCTTGCCACCACATCCATAATGCCGCCAAACAGTTTGCTGCCCCCTTCGGCCACCACCTAGAGCAGCTCTTTTCTGACCTACACACAGACCACCAGTGGGCTTCAGACCAGTCGAAATACCTGATTGAGATCTGTGAGTTTATGGGCATTCAGGGAACGAACCCACAACGGTTTGTGGCACATCGGTGGCTGTCGGCTTATGATGTGGGGATCAGCACTCGCCGAATGTTGCCGGCATACAAGGTGCTCTACTATGGATTCCTTAGCAAGGCAGACCAGACCCTCTACGAAGAAGTCCTACAGGAGATCTACAAGGACCATAGTGTTGGTGAGCGGGCAAAGGCCAGGATCAACTATTTCCACCAGGATCTCTCCAAAAAAGGAATGACACAGGTTGGTAAGGACAGAAAAGAGAGGGTGGTGAAGAAACTCTGGTTCGAGAGTCTCAACACTAACCTCCAGCTGAGCGCTTACCTTGGTGTCCTTCCAATCCTCAAGGAGTATGTGATGGTGTTCCAGGGTAGCCAAACCCTTGTCCACAAACTGCATGACAAGCAGCTTGGAGTGGTCACCAACTTCATGGCATGCTTTGTCAAGGCTGAGCATCTTCACACCACACCGAAGAAGCTCATGGAGATGGAGTTCAGGGACAAAATGCTGCCTCTCAGGGAGTTTTATGTCGGACCGGTGGCTGAGAAACTCAAGGCAGAAAATCCAAGTCATCCGATTGTGCTGCAGTTTCTCGACACAGTGAAGACTGCATACATGTCAACAGCAGCCTACATGCAGAAAAAGCTGCCACTGAACAGCAGGACCCTACAGGCACTGTCTGCTCTGGACCCATTGGTAAGAGGCCACTCAGAGACTGGAATACTGCTGAAGCGGCTGTCTGGGCCAGCCACTTGGTGCCACCCCAGTGTGACGTGCCACTGGAAGTGGTGAAATTCAATGTGGATTCTACCCTTCCCCTGTACAGCGATGGTGACAACATGGTGAACTGGTGGGCAAAAGTGATGGACACTGGCAGGTACCCAGGCCTAAACCATGTGGTTCGAGGGGCTCTCTCCATTTTCCACGGACCCATGGTAGAATCATCATTCAGTGCCATGGGAGACATAATAACCAACAAAAGCACCAAAATGAGCATGGCAACCTACAATGCTATCCAGACAACCAAATATGCCCTCAGGTCCAGGAGTCAGACGGCCATCCAGATGTTTAAGAGAGATGATGTGAAGCTCTCCAGGGTCGATAAGGTCCTCTGCAGGAACATCCACACTGCAGGAACATTGGACAAGGCTCGCAGACAACAGGCCATGTTGAAAAAAAAAGAGAGGCAGGAAGAGTTTGAGTGCCAGCCATCAACCAGTGGCGAGCAAAGCAGGAAGACTGCAGTGGAGGAGGACAGGCAAGCCAAATTGAGGCACATAACCGCTCAAAAGCGGAAAAAGGCACTGGAAGTACTGGTACAGGCAAAAAAGATTTGAGATTTTTGTGTACCTGACATGTTTATTTTATTTAGTTTTGTATGTAGTTCAATATTGTATACAAAGGTTTATTTAAATATTTGGTTGTGTTTCTGTCAAGGGATGCTGGGTTGGGGTGGGGGGAGCCAAATGGGAAGGGAGTTAAGTAGGAAGTATTTCAAATGTTTATTCTGTGAGTTACCCATGTCAAATTCTAATAAACGGAAGTAAAAAACAAAGAACTGGCTTCATTTCTCATTCCCTTGTTCGGAAAAGAATCAAGGACGAGTTAAAGGGGTTGTGAAAATTGATAACCATCCAAGCTAAATAGCCGCAACTTATTTGTGTTTTACTGGAATAACATTGAAGCATATGCAATATATATATATATATGTGTGTGTATATATATATATATATTGTGTGTGTATATATATAGAAAAAAGCCAGTATCAAATTATTTTTTTCGTGTTGGCATCGAATTGGTACCGAAGTATCGGTTCTTGTGACAACCCTACCCCATATGCTGAACTGTTTGACAACGAAATCTGGCTGGCACGAGTTGCATATCTTGCTGATGTGTTTGAGCACCTCAACGCATTAAACATGTCTATGCAAGGAAGAAGACACAATATTTTTGAACAGTCCGACAAAATCGCTGCGTTCAAGAAAAAAATCACACTGTGGGTAAATCATTTATCCAAAGACATACTGGACATGTTTCCCAATGCTTGCCATGAAGTACAGCAGCTGGACACCGCGGCCAAAAGTGACGTGAAAAAAACCCTCAGTGCGCATCTTACTAAACTTCAAGCTCGGTTTGACCACTACTTCCCTGAGAAACACAGAGATAATGATGCTTGGATACGCGACCCCTTCCGCATCGTCATGGAAAGCATCACGTTGCCGAGCAACGAAGAGCATCAGCTGGTGGAGCTGTCATGTGACCAGACGATGAAAAAGAGATTTGGCGAGGTAACCCTTTCCCACTTCTGGTGCAGCGATGTGATGAGTGAGTATCCATCCCTCGCGACTCTTGCAGTCAAAACGCTCCTACCATTCAGCACAACCTATCTGTGTGAAAGTGGCTTTTCCACCTTGTTGCAGCTCAAGTCAAAGCAGAGAAACAGACTGGACACTGAGCCTGATCTGAGGGTAGCTCTGTCTACTGTCCTCCCAGACTTTCATTAAGAGTAAACCACATGCCCAGCTGTCTCACTGACTTCCCCAAATGACAGGTTAGGTGAACAGATCTTGTTTTGTAGATCTTAAATTATTTTTGATATTTATTTTATTATACTTTTTGTCCATGCAGTTGTAATGGTCCTCCTAAGTTCCTTATTATTTCTGAATAGGCCTACATAGAAGTGAAATATATAATTTTTTGGCCATAATTACTTTGTGCACTTTTGATTATTTTATTCACTTGTCATGGTACTCCTCACTTTCTTATTAATGTGTCCTGAATGCAGTGAAAAGACCTTGTTTGTTTTGTGGGTCTTTATTTTGTGCAATTTGGTATTCACTTTTGTCTGCATGCTGTTGCATGGTCCTCCTCAGGTTCTTCTGAATGTGCTTTGAATGCAGAGATAGAAGTCAAATATCTAATTTTGTTGGTCTCCATTTTGTTACTTCATGTTTGATACTTATTTCATTCACTTCTGTACGCAGTTGTCATGGTTCTCTGGTGCTCTGAAATGCACTTTGCTCAATAAAAATGAGTATATTTATGTTAAAGAGTTGAGTTTTCAAAGCCTTTAAAAAAATACATTTGCTTGGTTTGAAGGACTATAAAAGTGGGTCGCGAGTTAATGACCATGGGAAAATGTGGGTCCCAGAGTGAAACCAGTTGAGAACCCCTGTTTTAAACTAAACCAAACTTTTTGGTACCTAAGTCTGCGTCTATAATCCAGGAGAAAATACTTTCCCCTTGAAATGTAATTGAGAGTGCAGTTCAGTTGTATGGGAACTTTGTAGCAGACAGTGTTGGGCTCGCTGGTTGGAAGATGTCTGTTCTGTTCTCGTGGTCCGCTGCCCTTTATCCAATCCCAACGCTTATTTTTCCGACGCTGATGAGTGTATTCAGTTCTTTCACACTCCAGTAATAAAGCTGAAAAGACAACAAACTAACATAAAATTGCAGTGAACTTCATGGGGGCTACCAGTGGTGTAGTTGATGAGGTGGGTGTACTGCTTGGTAGATGGACAGGTTACAGAGGAGGAAGTGGGTATATAGGTCCTATTCCATTGGCTTTCTGGCTGATAGGTGGGTATACTGTAAACCGCCAGAAAAAGAGGTGGGCATACCCCATATACTGCCATACTTGCCATGGGCAAAGAGTGTCATCATTAGGTCAAATTCATATTTGTCCAACACTTGGACAAATACCTGCCAAAACCAATGACATTCCTCAGCTGCACTTTGTGTTAATTAGGAATAAAACAAATGTTGGCATGCTAACTCCTGTCTTCTAAACATCAGCATGTTAGTATTCTGATATTAGCATTTAGCTTCAGCAGCCTTAGTACAGCCCACCAGAGCTGCTGGCTTCGCTGTAGATTTTTCTATTGAGTGACATCAATAGGTTGTTTTGGGATTCAAGATGGCAACCTTCCACCCTCTCATATGTAAACCCGAGGCCACCGCCTGCATCTTCTCCTCTAATTTGGGTACTGATGTATTGCGTTTGACATCTTTTTTTGGGAAGTATGGGAAAGGGAAGAGGCCACGGTCGCAAACTTGACAACCACTGACTGTGTGCAACCCTTTAATCCTTCCGCCCTTCCTTTTCCCCAGAGGTTATATAAAAAGTCTCCCATTCCCAGGTTGTCTGTCGAGGGTCTGATAAACGACGGTACATGTGACCCGCTATCACGTGCAAATCAATAATGCACTGTGATACCTTCTTTTTTATCTTCCCAGTCAATTACATCGTACCTGACAGGCTAATCTAAAAGAAGGCATTACTGTTTGAGCAGCCCATGGCAAAAGGGATCACTCTCCGTGGAAGAAAAGGCTTTCTGGCTGCTCGTATGAATTAAGAGTGCAGAAACCAAGATGACTTCATATCAAATCTGAGACTCAATGAGCGATGTGGGAGAAATAATTCACTCCTCATGTAAAAAATCAATAGCGAGTCTATGTTTGCAAACTTCCAGTCAATTTCTGGGTCATCACAAGATGGTGATGTGTTGGGCAGCCTTTTTCCATAAAGTCTTCTAAGTGGACCGATTGATCACTTGTCAGCCCACATGTCAGAGTCAAAACAAGCTATTAAGACTTGAGCAGACTGTGAGCGTGTTTGCAGGATAAAAGGCAGGAGAATTACTCCGCTCTGCTCCATACAGTGCAGATGAACAGGTGGGGATACCGTTTCTCGGTGGGAATATACCTACATGTACCATCTGCTATTTTTTTTTTCATGAAAAACTTTTCTGCAAGTTGTTTTTTTTTTCTTTTGAAAGGAACAAAATCTTGTTTGTGTTTTTCTCTTTGCCGAGTATCTCTCCGTCTTGGGAATGCAGGATTAAAATATTAGCACTTCCTATTCAAACTCTTCCCTCTAGTTGAAAACAAAAATCAATACGAGCTCCATTATGTAAAAAATGTTCAAAGAAACCCGATCCCAAGGGTGGGGTCGCTCTCTGAGTGTTCTGGTGTTTAGACTTGGGGATATATACACCCCTCTGATACAACCACAGACTGCCTTTGGATTGAAATATAAAGAAGTTCATTTCAAGCTTTTTGTTTGGCGAGATTATGCTCTGTTTGCAAAATAGGAAAAAAAGCGTGGGATAATCCATTTTCATAGTTTTATGTTAAGTATTCATGATGCATATGTTTGCGTGTGAATGTCAAAGAAGGACTCCTGGCTCCCGGCTGTAATTGGTCCCGGCACACGGATGTGTTTTTTTGTCACTTTCCATAGAGCAGATGCTGAGAGGGCTGAAGTGGTCTGGTCCCTCGATGGTGGCAGTGGAACATATAAGAAAGTCTCTTATTAATAACCCACAGAAGAATTCAGTCATTCAGACGGTAAAACTTTTGAGGATGAGTTTCCTTCACTGAACAAAATGAGTGCTTCTTCTTGCTGTGCCTTTAACACGATTACTCCCGAATACACTTATAGTACAGTATATCTTCTTTTATGTCTCAAAATTGTATTAAAAACGGAGGCACAAAATGGCCCTCAAACACACAATTACTCTGGACATCGGTGGCAATTTGGCACCGTGCCAATTACCCCGCCCTGTCATTTGTGCCATCGGAGCAGTAATGTGCAGCCTAACAGGAGAGAGCAAAGGCATCTCTAAATAATTTTTTGCTATAGAAACGGAGGGAGACCACTAAGCAGGAAAGTGGCCTTGCTGTTAATTAAAAAGCCACCGCTCCGGCCGACCCGCTCCCTCATTAAAGCCTGCACTCCTCCCCAGCTCGGAGAAACGCCACGCTCCCCGACGGTATCAAGAGGAGACGCATGTCAGAGGTTAGGGCTGTGGAAAACCGAGGCGGCTTTGCAGAGGATGACATCCGAGCCCAAATTAAGTTAATTTGAGGTTCTGCAGCGTGACTGTCAAGTCATCGCCGCGTCAGGAGTCCAGCAGACATGCGGCTAATAGGCAGCCGGGAAGAAACGCCGTGAGCTGCAGAGTTAGTGGCTTCTCTGTCCCCTCGGCATGACTTTGTTGGTCATTTGTGTGAAGTGCGTCTGGTTTGCATCTTCAAGGTTTTTATCCTTACTGTGATTGACAAATTGTGGCAATTGTGAGACGAAGGTGGCTATACATTCTCATTTGGCAAATTAAATGATTTGCTGAATTTTGCTTGGACAACGGACGGCATCTTAAAGCTCTGGTCTACAATTTGAAATTTGTGTCAATTGAGCCAAAATTCATCCAATAGTAGCCATGCGGTCCGTTTTTGGCATAAATAAATTTGTATTTATACTTTAAGCCTTTTTAGGAGTCGGACAGTGTTTTCATCCTTATGTTATGTCCTTAAAATTCCCCTAGACAGGGGTTTAACAGCTAGCGATAGGCGAGCAGTTTGGGATCAGGGACGTACTGCAGTCGGGGTGAGAGAGAAATCCAACCGGCACCCGCTGCATTTACACCGATAATGTTTCATCATTCGTGGCCGTAATAAACACTATTACTCCTTTGTACATGTTGTGGAAGTCCCGGACACACCAGGAAAACTAAACGGCGTCCTGCCTGAGTTCATAGCGGAGAGAATGTTCTTATTCATTGTCTATGCAAGAAGCCGTGCAATGCCGTCGCGGAGCGGCGAGTTTCGAGAGATGGCGCTGCCGCCCGCAAGCTCTCGAAAATCTTTTAAACTGAGTCTGACTCTAAAATAAAGACAGATTCAGCAACTGCATAGATTATTTCTCGCCTAAAATGTTTTCAGAAACACATTTCGCTGAACTATTTTCGTAAAATAAGAGGGAGGTGGGAGGCTGCGAGTGGAGAACGATACGAGCTCGGAGGAGCACAGAGGGGAGGGGTGTGTGTGTGGGGGGAATGCTTTTTTCAAACCTTTCAAATAGTAGACCACAGCTTTAAGTCGACAGGTGATGTGTTGCCATGACAACATACTTGGTGCCAGTGTTTTAACAGTGGAGCCTTCGATGTTGTTTTCATCAAGGGGTCCAAATTCAAAACAACTACACAGCTGTCCAAATGTGGAAGAGAAGCCACTGAGCGTGATATAGACCTGATGTCTATTCTGTTTCTTATTACTTGTAAGGGTTGAAGACTGACAATATATTAAATGTGGGAGCTAAATGTTACAGTTACGGACACGAAAGAGGAATTCTCAAAAAGAAAAGAGCAGGAAAGATACAAAGACGCCATCGAAAAAAGAGTTTCAACCCTGCATCTGGTAGCAGCACGAAATAGGTAACACAGTGGTCTCCGTTATTATTACTCCTCAGTTCCGTCAAACAGCTGACAGCATTAGCACTGATTATTGATCATTGATTGATTACTTTTGAGCCGAGAAGCTGCTGTTTCATGTGACCAGCCGAATCAATGAATTTGAATTCGGTGGAGTGGGTGGATGAATGCGAAGGTCTTGACCCGGGCAATAATGAAGTCGTTTTGTTGCAAACCGTGACGAAACCAACCGGTGTCTCAGCATTACATTTCTGTTCAGTGTCTGAAGCCCGTGGAATTTGATGCCACACAGGACACAATTACTTGAATTGTTTGAATTGTTGAACACAATTTTCTACCTTTATGACAGAGGGTGTTGTTTAAAATAAAATATAATAAAATAAAGTACCAAAAAATATGATAAAATACGACAGTGGCACAACTGCAAATGGAGGACACAATCTGTTAGACATACATTTCAAAATCACAAACCTTAGATAATGTCAAAAAGTCACTTAATGAATTCAAAAGCACTTACATCTTCAACACACTTCCTTAGCGCCACGTGGACCTTTCACCATAGATTTCACCAGTCTTAAGTCTTTTCTCTAAACAAAATAACTGTTGTTAAAACAGACCGCATGGCGTTACACTAGCTAGCATGCTTATGAAATTGAACATTAGTGCATCTGCGACTCGCGCACAAAATCCGCAGATACCAAAAGTAAATACAATCATTGGTTACAAATATCAACAGGTACCTCTATATAAGGGTTTTATACACCGATATGTCACACTATTTGTCCGTTTTTTACCTTCTTCTTCACACAATGGCATCACATCACCGTCCTTCCTGGCTCAAATCTCTCCGTGGTCCACACGCAAACAAAACAAAACCCATAATGCACTTTGCGCAGTAACAAATCCCCAGGCTAAATGCTGCCCTCTAGTGACCATATTTGAGAACTGATTGTGGCGAACACTTACAGTCTCTATAGACATACAACACATAGAAATGGCACAATCAAAATAAATCAACAAATGGCATATGAAATAAACTTTACATTTCTCAGGGATTTAACAACACAAACACGCCGGGTTTTACCACCCGGTTACATGTCAATTTACAGCATCAATGTGTCTGTGAAAAACTGTAACCGCCATCCAAGAGAAAATAAGTTTCCCTCAAAAAGTAATTTAGAGGGAAGTTTAGTCAACTTAATCAGCATGCATTCCCTCGATGTGATCCAATGGATTTCATGTTAATATTCTGACACATGGGTTGGAGGTGATACCTTCTTTTGCCATCTGAGAAACGTACATCAACAACGCAGCACAAGATGAAATGAACATTGACTCCACTGTCCTTGTGGAAGCCTGCCTTCCCTTTATTTGTTGGTGATTTTCTAACAAATTTCCACCTGGCATTTCTCAAATTTACACTTGAAAGAGGCCTTTTTCACCCCTGTATTTCTGATGAAAGTGTTTCAGTATTAAACTTCAAAGCTGTATTAAACAAAGGGCAACAGTGGACGAGGAATAATCCACCGAACAAACAGGAAAAGTCTTCATCCAAACTACCAATCATGAGATCAGATGCTTTTCTCTATATGAAAAGTGTAGTTCCATGATGTTTGTTTACGTATTTTACTTACTTCATGCACACATTTTAAGCCCACTATGTTTTTCCTGGCATTAAATTGGCATTATAACACCACCTCATAATGCGCTGTTAATAAGTTGTGGTCATTTCATGTATTTCTGGGAGATGACGTTGATATTTTATATAGATCTGCTTTATGAAAAAAGACATGAAAGTCTCTGACTCTTTTTTACGAGACCTTCAAAAGTCCTGATGAGAAATACAGTGAATTTATGGAACAAACTGACTAAAGACAAAAAGAAATGAACAAAAGAGCACTTTCCTGAAAATAATGTCCCAGAGAGGAGCGAGTGACAGAGCAATCAAGAATTTATTTTCGATTTTTTTTTTCAACCACCGGCAATGAATAAATCATCAGGCCGATGATGATGATGATAATGTTATTCAGTTGCATGCTATTTTCCATTTTCGGTACACAACTAATGCAAATGGAGTGTTTCTGTGACTTTCACGTCCGTGCTCTCTGTTCGGTCCTCGTGGAGGAAACACTCACCCGGGTGGATTGTACACGGGTGTAATTAAGATGTGGTGCTATGATAAGAAATCTCTTGCAAAGTTTACAAACTGAGGCAACATGAAACGGCGATGTTTAATTTATGTCCGCGCCTTTCAACATTTAATGATGTCCTCAGATGTTCTTTAGGGGGAAAACACACATATTTCCATGCAAATGAGGAGACAAACACAAACAAATATGCTAGTCTCCTGCATCGCCGCATATCACACAGAACCAGGCGCTTAGATTATTCCAACGTCTGAACAAATTTGGCCTCTTCTTTGTTTGTTGCTTTTTCTGTTTAGTTTGTCGCCGTGTTTGTTTAATGCGGAGAGCTTTATTCTGCAGCAGCAGCGATCCCGCCCACAGCGGCCAGTTCACCTCCAACACAAAGCGTCTGCTGTGGAGACTTAGAAAGATGTGTTTAAATAAAATGAGCACTAATGTGCAATTAATCTTCTACGACAACAAGGGAATTTAAACGTCTCTACTCAGCATGAAAAGGTGTGATAGGAGGGAAGATAGCTTAACTGCTACAATGACACACCGCGTGCCGCGGGGGAAACGCCGCAGTTAAATCTGGTTGCCGATTAGCAGCGATTAGGTGATGTCTGATAAGGGAGCTGATTTGTTATTGCATCTGTTGATTGGAACATTGCAGAACTTAACTCTGTGTTATTATTCAAACATTCAAGGACTTTTTTTTTCTTTTAAACCTGAGCATTTCTGGAAAGTGTATTTTTTGGTCCTGTCTGAATATCGGTGGCCATCAGTAAACATCTCCCGACTAATACGCCCTGTCAACACTGAATCAATATTTTTCTTAGCTGTCAGAATGTTTCACCTTCAGACATAATGGCGAACTAATGACTTTTTCTTATGTTTTCTATTTTCAGTCCGGGCAAGAAGCCTTTCATTCCTGCACCCGCAAACTTGACAGAACATTGTGAGCCAACATATTGGACTCCAGAGGGATTGTGGGGGTTGGATCTTGCAGAATCATCCCTGGTGAGGCTGTGGCAACTTCCCAAAAGATGGCGATGTGTAGATTGGTGATAAATTAATCTTTGGAGTCAGGCAGGTGGAATGATCTTTAGATATCAAGCCTGCGTCTGAAACCATGCGTGCACACCCGGTTCTTCTGAATCCCTGGTAGAGTTCTTCCTGGAGCCTCTGCAGCTGTTCCACCTGGGAAGTCCTTTCTTGCCTTCGAATCTAAGGAAATCCAAACTCTCCACATGCCTTTCTTACCAGATAAAAGGGCGTCTTATGTTTGTGCTGTATAAATACAATTTGAGTTATTATAACTCAGTTGTTATTTTCTGTCACTCAATAAATACAAGTAACTCAGGTCTTTCCACCCTCACATATTGCCAAACTGACATAAACATCTGAGGAGAAACAATTTCCCTCAATCTCAACTGCAATAAATCAGAGATTATCTTTATTGGTCGCCAAATCTGTCACACCGCGGTGAGGGCCGTCCTGTCTTGGGTTTTCTGTCTTGTGGATTTTATGTTTTATTTTGAAAAGTAACTCTCCTCTCATTTCAGGTCACTTGCCCTTCCTCCTGTGTCACCAGTCTGATGTCTCCCCTAATCCCTGATTGTTCTCACCTGTGCTCCCTCTCCTGATGTGTATATAGTCTGTGTCTTCCCCTGTCTCGTTGCCAGAGTGTTTCGTCCCGTCGAGTACCTCAAGCCCCGTACCACAGCCTTGCCATAGATTTGTCGCCAAGTTCGTATCTCTGTAATCATTTTTTGTACCTCTGAAGAAGAGTGATTTTGTGTTGGATAAAGTTTTTGGTCAGTGTTTCTTTGTTTCAGTGTAGGGCTTTTCTCAGCCTTTTGATTTTCCTCCTTGTGGAGCGATCTTTTGTTTGTACCTTTTATATTGCATAATAGAGTAGTTTAAGTTTGTAGCCTGTTTACCTCGATCCTCCTTGTGAGCGCCTTTCTTTGTAATGTTCATAACGTATGTGTTTTTCTAAGTGTAGAGCAGATATAGAAGTTTTTCCTCCGTTGGAGTGTTTTCTGTTCAATTGCTTTCTTGTTGGGTTTTGATTTCTTAGCCCTCGTCTTCTAGACGAGTCAAGAGTTTTGCAGCAGTATTGATTTGTCACTACTTCTGAAGAAGACAAAAGTTGATTCAGAAATAAAAGCCTGTCTAAACCGTCCCTATCTGCATCTGGGTCTTCTCCTTTTGTCCAAGCCTGACAAAATCCCATACCCCATGTTTCCATATGTAGGGGCCACAGCCCCACGATTCTCGGATGTGACTTCTCAACGAACGAAAGATGAACTATTCACCTTTAAAAGATATACAGACAAAGGTCCCCTCGCAGCAGATGAGTAAACATTCTCCTTCAGGTCACTGGACCACTTGGAGGAAGTGTGAGTCCTCTTTATGGCTCTGTTAGAGTATTTACGAACCCTGAAATCAGAGCAACTACAAGCTCTCCACGCACCCCCGAACAAGGAGGACCAGACCTTCAGAGTCACCAGACTTTGAGGCACCTAAACACATCTGGAAACTGATTAACACCTTTGTTTGACAGAGAGCCTCAATTGAAGTATAAGGATAACACCATATCTCTTCCTCACCATTTGCTCCCAAGGCATGGTGAAGACCCCTTCCTCCCCTCTTGGGAGTCATAAACTAAATGACCTGGTCTGCTGGCATGCAGAGAGAGGTCACATGAACTCTGCAGGAAATCTTGTTCACATTTTGACCAATCCAAGAAAAGGATGAGATATGTGTTCAACATTAGTTTAAAACCATCCATAATAATCATTGAGGAATTATAAGCATACTGGCGGACTTCCCGTTGTTCTACGACGAAGAACAGAGGAGTTACCAAAAATGCTAAAAATTAACATGGTCATTGTAATGGACTTAACTACTGCACTCACGCAGTCAGACGAAAATATGTTTCCTCATTAATCTGCCCGCATCACCAAGGACAAAATGCTTACTAAGTTACCAAACTTGTTTGGGCTAGCTTGATAGGTTTGCATTGTATTTGTTGGATCCTTTGAACTCTACCAAAAATGATTTGTACAGAGAAATGTTTACAGTTCATGTTTTATTTGTTCATTCTTTGTGCCAACTTTGACCATAACGGCGAGATGGTGTTCAAACGTTCTAGTCATAGGATTGCATTTCGTTTTGTTTAACAGTTTAAATGTTTAAATGTGTTCGACTGTAACTCGAACGGGTCCCTCCTGGACACGCCCCCTCGGTCAGCATAAAAGCTGCGTGTTACAGACACCAGTTGCGAGCTTTGCGCGTTCTTCCCTCCCGGCTCTGGCCTCCCGGCTCTGGCCTCCCAGCTCTGGCCTCCCGGCTGGCCTCCGAGCTCTTGCATCCAGGCACTCTTGCCTCCCCGCTCGTGCCACCAGGCGCTGGCCATCCGGCCTTCGCCTCCGCTCTTACCCTCTTCAAGTTTCGTACTTTTCTTAGTTCCCAATTTTTACTCCTTTTATTAGAATAGTTCGTTCGATGTTAGATTCTTCAATTTTGCATTTTTAGCTTTTCTTTTTCCGCAAGCCTTTTTGATCAATGCTAATTCAACCAGCGGCCGCAAGATTTGGCATATTGACTAACGCTTATACCTAAGCCACCCAAGGCCGAATTCAAGGAGAAGACAGCTGTTTAACTAAGACGGATTACGACAAAGACGGTCGGACGCCCGCTACGAAACTACCGCAGATCGGCGCTAACGGTTCCCTCGGTCCACGGCAAGGAAGATCCCTTCGGGTCTACGTCACAGACGGAAGAGCGACCGCTTGGAGTTTCAGTAAGCCGAGAAGAAGCGTCCCAAAGTAAGACCGAATCCGCATTCAACAGTAATGACCGAGTTGCAGGGTGAAACTAAGTATAGCGTCTGTTAATATCTAATATCTGTGAGGTCATTTATCCCATTATTCACTTTTTCCTCTTACTAAGGAGTCCAAATTCTTAGGAAGAACACACTCGCCTTTATCGCCAAACATGCTAGATGAGCTGTTAATCACATTTCCAGTTATATTTCTGGCGTTGTATTTGGTGTTTTGTTTATTACATCTGTTATTGTTTCATTCACTTTTGTTTAATCCCTAGTTAATCAATAAATTCCCCTAAAGCATAAAGTCGTTGTCCGTGGATATTTCTTCTGTGCAGAATACAAAGATCCCTATTTCAAGAACTTATGATTTAAGGAAATGAGACTGATTTATTAAATTATATTGATTAATTGTTAATTAATGAATAAGTGGTCATTAGAGTCATTAACGTGAATTCTATAAAGTTCTGTCTGACCAACAGATGGTGCCCCTTTTACGAGAGCAGGTAATGAAATTGTAGATTGATATACATTGATATACATATTTTAATATCGTAGTTTCCTTACATACACAGTTTACGTAGGTACCATTAGGTATTAAACCTTATCTTCCTACACATATGTCATGTTTCCATACGTCATGTTCTCATACCCCATGTTTCTATACCCCATGTTTCCATACGCCATGTTTCCATATGCCATGTTTCCATACGCCATGTTTCCATATGCCATGTTTCCATACGCCATGTTTCCATATGCCATGTTTCCATATGCCATGTTTCTATACGTCATGTTTCCATACGCCGTGTTCCTATGCCATGTTTCCATACGCCATGTTTCCATATGCCATGTTTCCATACGCCGTGTTCCTATACACCATGTTTCCATCCCATCAAACCTACTGGGAACAGCGTGGGACAAAGACTGCAGTGTTACACAGATATCAAACAAATGGAGAGGACACTCAGTCTGTCTGCCTGTCAAAAGAATACATTGTGACTGGTGATAAGTTTGAATCATTACATCTCAATAGTTCCTGCCATGCATGGTGGTGCATGGAGGCTAATTTGGCAGCCAATCAGTGCCGGCTGCTGTGCATTAATAACTCCTCATGACGGGGCATTCATCAGTTAATGAGACAGCATTGTGTTTTCTTTTGCTGGTTTGATCATTTCATATTCCGTTTGGGGAAAGAGCTTCTATCTGTTGCTCACTTGTGAGAACTCCAGACAAAGTACCCTCATCATCCTGCAAAGCACAGCTTGCCTCTTCAAATCCAAAGTCCTGTCCAAACATTTACCGCGGACTCGCTGCATCTTGCCAAGGGAATGTAAACCAACAGTGGGATGCAACTCGTGAAGTGACACTTTAGCCTCCATATTTCAGCATGGGGGCTCAGGTGGTTTGCTCCCAAACAACAGTGATGGCCCCTGACACCTTTTCATCAACACCTGATTTTCATGCCACACTTCCCTCCTCAGTGGAGGTGCCTCGGGCCCTCTTACATCCTAACTGTGTTGTGAACGCAACATGGCAGCCCTGCAGCACTGTGTGCGGAGCACTGCAGAGGGAGAGAGCCCTCCAGCTTCAAATAAGAGATCACAAACCTGAGTTCCTGCCAAGACGAGCATAACGAATAAGGAGTGTGTAGAGAGCAACGGCAACAGGAGACGTGACAAAGGTTGACAACTCTGAAGACAGACGACGGCTCCGCCGGTTTCAGCGCTGAGCCCCCCTGTTAAGTCGCTGCAGAGGCAGGCCGCAGTATTACCTTTGTCGGTATTAGCGAAATCTACCTGATGGCACTTTTTCAGGAAAAGGTCAGGAGGTCCCAGAAAAGGAGACAAAACATGAATCACATAAAGAGGAAAGCACAAGATAAAACATATACAAACGTTATACTCATGTGTGTTATACACATCCATTTTAATATGGATCATCTGTATTAAGACATGTGTTGATAGTAGGGGTGACCCCGAATATTGGAGTACTCCACAATTCAGTCTTAGGAGACTGATTCCACTGTCAATCTCACAGGCGAAAAAAATGTGTTTTCAAAACAAAGGATAATTCCATTCGGGCTATAAATGGCCTCATTTATATAGTGTTTTTCTCCAAAGCGCTTTACAGGAATGACTGACATTCACCCATTCACTCACACATTCACACACCGACGGCGGAGTCAACCACGCAGGGCGACAGCCAGCTCGTCAGGAGCAATTGGGGTGAGGTGTCTTGCTCAGGGACACCAGGCACTCAGCTAGGAGAAGCCGGGTATCGAACCAGCAATCTTGCGGTTGCCAGATAAACGCTCTACCTCCTGAGCTAAACCCCCCCCATATAGGGCTGTATAGGGATGCTGAATGTCTGATTTTACATAGAACTGTATGGTTTATCACAATAAACCATGATAGCAGGCCATTAATAATACTAGAGTTATTTTCACATTACCCTGTGTTTTCAATCAGTCCCCTCAGCGGGATCACCTCATAACTGAGTTGCACTACCCAAATTTGCAGGAGCATTGGAGCAACATCGTAGCAATAGCACCATTCATACACACAGCAAAGTGCTTTAAAGAGGCAGATAAATACTTTAATAGCAAAGACATTAAAATGTAATAAAAACAGTACAAGTGCAATTTAAAAACAATAAAACAAGCAGATGAAATAGGTGAGGATTAAAATGATTCAAATAGGATCTTTTACATTTATTGCTGCAGTAAACAATAGTGTTTTCTGCACATCTCAGGTGTTCAGGGAGTTTATTCCACAGGTGGGAGCATAGAAACTAAATGCTGCTTGGTTCTGGTCCTGGGAACCCTGAGAAAACCTGTCCCCGATGACCTGAGGGGTCTGCATGCTTCATAGCGTAAAATAACTCTGCAATGTATTTTCATCAGTGATTTCAGGACAGGTGTGATACGGTCCATTTTCTGGCTGCTGCATTTTGGATTCAAAATCCAACTATAGATTTATTATTCAGAAAAATTAAGAAAACATAAGAATGTAGCACAAGCAATGCGCTAAATATACTTGAATGAACAAATCTTTCAAACCATCAGAGAGAGGCACGTGGAAACAGTCATTTCTGTCATTTCTCTTCCGGATTGCTACAATGTGGGAAAACGGAATTTCAAAATTCTTGCTGTAACTAACTGAAAACTATCTGTAGGCAAATTACCATACAATTTTCGAGGATCACTTCAGAGTAAAAGTCTACACCTGTCATCTATGTTGCAACAGCACGTCAGATGGAATCCAAATCCAGGAATCTGGCAACCGATTACAGGAAATTGAAATTGCACATAAAAAGAAGCATTTAATTTGCTTTAATATTAGTCACATCCATATTTTTAAAGAACGAAAGCTCGAAAGATTGAAATCTGTAACATCACTTGTGTATAAGTGACTGCACGTGGGTTTCACTTTGAGGAAATGCACTTTTATATCCTCATTGTCATTGCAGTCACAGTATATCTAGAGGGGCTCGCTTGGGTTCCTTCACACCTTAATGTCACCTGTGAGCTGTCGAGTTCACATGACACCGTGTGATATCTCATGTTACAGTTGTCAGAGTCACATGAATGATTGTGTTCACTGCTCACAAGCTGCCGGTGAGGGGAGTCAGGACCCACAATTCACACCTGCTAGTACGCTCAAGTCCAGCTCCGTTTTCTTTGTACTTCCACAATTAAGCTTTTATGACAGCTGCACTTAACCATTTGCGCAAAATTAGGTTTAAAGGGACAGTGTGTAACATTTTAAGTTATTTATTAGCTAAGATCAATATCTTCATTCATAAATAGGTCCTCATAAGTGTATAATTACCTCTGCCAATAATCTGATTTATCCTCGTAAGCAAATCATTTCTTATTTGTATTTACATTGGACGGGTAATTCCTCAGCAGGCTTCCATGTCGTTCCGCCATTTTGAAGACTATAGCCGCCGGAGATGGACACCTAAACGCGATTTCGTTCAGAGCCAGCGTGAATGAAAGGAGATCACATCAGCGAGAGGCGCTAGCAGACACGTAGGGTGCGTGCAGGACCGGCTCTCCCCCCTAAAGTGGACAGTGACTTTGACTGACTTTTTTCTTTTCGCCTGTGGGGCACAGATCTCGGATACTGGCGCACCCACGTCCCGCTGTTCCCCCTGGAGCTCCCAGAGAGCGACTTTTACCGAGCTTTGTTATTCGCCCGTGGTGGACGACCTCTTGCCTTTAACGGTCAGTGTTGTAGAGCAATATAAGCGCTTTAGTTACATTTGTTTGTGTTTGTTGTGTGCTTAGTTGTTAGCCGATGCTATAGGCTACTAATGGAAGGCTACCAAAACTAAACCAATATCAACTAGCAACATAAATCACTATCTTGCTACAGGAGTAATTACTTACTGGTGAAGTGGTATTGGATGACATGTTGTGCTTCTTGGTACATAACAGCTACCGTAGTTGCAACAAAGCGACGCGCTAGAGAGCACTATTCGTTTGAATGCAAAATACAATTTCACCACTAGATGGGAGTAATTCATACACACTGTCTCTTTAAGATAAAAAAAAAAGTATTACAAGCACAAACTGATTTTCTCCTAGGTTTAATATATCATCAATTACCAGTGCTTCGCCCGTCGGTGTGTGATCCCGAAGCCCTGGGGACCCTTTAGCGTCAGTATGAGACACACCGGGCTTTAAGCCAACTCCAATGTAAAAACATCTGCATCAGTATAAGACAGTCAGAGCAACTGACACAGGACTTTCACCTGTTTGTGTCCTGCTGTTTTTTATTTTGAACTCCAACCTCTTTAAAGTCTAACCAAGTACTTGCTGCCTAAATCTGACCTGAGACACTAAGGTGAAACCAGGTGAAAAAGAGACGTCCACATCTGACACTAGAGGGCGACCTGGAGAGTCACAGTTTGAAGCGTAGGGCCAAGAATTGGGAGTGAGAATGTACTGAAACTGAACTCAAACTACTAAATGTGGATGTAACCTATCCTGTGTTTTGTGAGGAAGTAAATGCATTCAGAGGATTTGTTAGAAGTCAAACACTGAATGTAACCACGACTCCAACAGGCAGCTTTAATAATCCCTGGTTTAACATTAAAGGAGAGAGCCAAAAGTCACTTAGCATAAATTTGCACCAACATTGCTGATATATAACTTATTGAGCCCCTTTATTGGATTCTACTTGTTTTACACTGCTTCCTGTCACCAACAAATACCACAGGTCAATCATGCATGAGTCTGTCTATTCATTTCTAATTACTGTAAGCCTCTGACAGCGATCCCCGGGCATCTTCAGCAGAGATGACAGTATTTGGAATAACAAGGTTCATGTGCCTTCTGAGGTTGTTGCTGTGTTTCTGTGTGTAAAAACAAAATGATGCACAAATTGAGTCCACGGGGAGCCGATGAAGGCCTCTAGTGCCGACAGCTGACGTCTCACTGAGAGATGGACCGTGTATTTTGTCTGCACTCTTGTACACCGCTGAAAGAAACTGCAGGCTAACGCTACTCACTGCATGCATTTTCACAGCTAAAAACCCGCCAGAGGTCACATAGACGGCCACGATATTTAAACCTGCTCATCCCACAACTTTGCCTGTGACCGTTTTGCAGGAGCGGTCACACGCCGGAGAGAAGTTTCCAGTGTTTTCAGCATGCAGATGGTGCATGACTTTCATAAAAGCTTTAACAAATGGAAGGAGTAAATGAAGTGGACAGTTCCTCCCGACCGGAACATCCAGGAGGTTCTACAATGTTGGAGAAAATAGGTTCACATTTAGTTTCACTGGTCCAAAGAAATAATGACACATGGGAAAGTATCCTGCAGCAACTAACTGTGTTGGTAGTCCGACTCAGAGAGCCCGATACCCTGCAGACTCAATATTAATCAGACAAGCTTCCCTCTGTGAATACAACAGATCTATTGTTATTTGTTTTACAGCTGTGAACCGTAGAACACAACATTTTTAAAAACAAGACAATCCATATTTCAGTGAAGCCTTTCAGGTTTTGAAAGATGAAACAAGCAGAAACACCAGCTGCTTTCAGAATCTGCTTCATGCTGCTGTATGTGTGATTTGTATTGCCTGATGTGAACTACTGAAAAAAAATTACACTGAGTCAGGCAGTCTGTTAATTAATCAGGATTTCAATTAACATAGCAAAAATGTTTGCATTATCTCTGCTGCCTCAGATAAGCTGGGAAGCAAATTAAAGGAGGATCAGCACTTGGATTTAAATGAGATGGAAGCTAACGGACATCGACAATCACAGCAATAGTAAAGATATCTATCAAAACATGAATTTGTTTAATTACAGCTCATTTTTGTATTTATTTGTCTAGATGATCATTTCTACTGAACATCTAGACTAGATGAAAGACAGGTGGGCCACATACAGATGCTAAAGGGGGTCTCAGTGCTTCGATGTCACCGAAGGCCACAGACCGGGCCCTTATCCGAACCATCACTGAAAGTGTGTGATGTCTGTAATAATCACTCCCTGTCAGTCTTTTTAGCAATTTTTGCTGCATTCCCAGATCCCAGTGTTGAGTTGTTATAACAGATAGGAATGATTGCTACGAAAATAACACCCACGTTGGAATAATCCAGAATTATTATTATTAAGATGCCGCAGCATTAGTTCGGATTCATAAATGCTAATGACGCACGATGCATAAAGATCAGATTAAAATGGGAGAAAATAGCTTAAATCCCGCCTTAGTAGCAGCGCCGCACACGTCTGAGGCACTCGTTGACTCGGCCGTAAACGAAAACACTGATTGGTGCGGTGAGCAGCACAGCCTCCAGAAGCTTACATTAGCCTAGTGATCAATACGGAGCTGTATCTTCATAGCGATCAATAAAACCAAACAAACTAAATGTTCATTAGGTTTCATGACAAATTTATGAAACGATACAATAGCTTATTGATTCTTACCGAAATTTTATATCAGGCGTTTTAAATGTGGGACCCTGGTAGAATTCATAAAGCGATAACAGTTAACGCATTAGACACAGTAGGAAACAAAAGTCTTGGAGTAGTTTTTCAGAGCTGTATAAAAGTCTCACGCTGATTTGACGGATATCAGCAACACTTGCAAAACAACATTTGATAAACTGCACGGCTGCACTCGGGGGGCATCCAATCAAAGCACAAAGGACTGGCGATAAAACTCAAAGGCATATCAATTAGGGTTAAAGGCTAAGTGGGAAGGCCTCTCTGCGGCGGACGTCTTGGTTGACCACATTGCTGTGCAGGTCCAGCCCGTCTGCAGCCGGCCAATCGATGCCGGCGGATACAGACGATGAGGGAGCAGAGTCCAGCGGGGGGAGAAGCTGAATCACATGGTCTCCGATCGATACTCAGCAGTGTATTTCACCTCTAAGACACTCGCCCACCCATCTCTGGAACACACACACACACACACACACATGAGATTTGTGGAGTGCTTTTACCTCCTTTGCAAATTAAACATTTAACGTCACTGACGTGCAGAGAAGTATTTCCTTTGTGTTTTTCTTCATGCATCTCTTCCATGGAATAGATTAGAGAAAAAAAATGGGTAAATTTCAGAATTTTTAAAGAGGCAGACCCCACAAGTGAGGATGTTATCTTCTGAGAAAGGAATCAATAGAGCCAATCTCACACCCAGGAGGGCTTTACCGCGGGCACTTATTGATGCGTTCACAGTCGGAGGGCCCTGCTGCACATTAAACCCTGCAGCTCCTCCTTCTGCTCCTCAGGAGGCAACACTTTAAAAAAAGCCCCAAATAAGAGCAGAGATACTGAAGGTTTTTAACTAGAGATTGCTTGACTTTTAAACTATCTTTGACTCGATACTGACACGTTTAGCAACACAGAACAGATGTTTGTTCTGCTCGCAGAGTGCAGCCGCTTCGTTTGTCCTTCGCCTTTGTCTGAGTCTCGGTTTATCGAGAGCGAAGTTTAAGGGCTGTTTGTGAGGAGTGACAAGAGGAAGCACCTAACAGACACCTTTATTTTATTTCTCCAACCTTTGATATTCTCTAATGGTATATCAATTAAACACACATGGGAGAAAAAGAATCACATCCTGGGAAACATTCTCGCACAACAAGCCCACACACATCCATGCAAAGACACGTCGGCGTTAAATAAACACGCCATTGCATTTCAGCCCACCTGCCCACAGAAGACATATATACAATTATGCATGTGCATGAACAAGTCTGTCCATGTTATTTTGTGGGATATCGATCCGAGGCTTTCCCATAAGAGAGGAGGCGGTTATAGCAGCAGATTCATGGTTTTGGAATGAGATGTTCAACAAACGCATTTTGCTGCAAAGTATGGGTGTCCACATACATTTGGCCACATGGTCTACTTCTCCTCTGTTAAACTGATTTTCTCAAGAAAAACAAGCTCATCCAGGCTATGGGGATTGAGGTTAATGTGTGTATTCATAAAGCTCTGGCAACACATTAGCGCATTTCAATTAACCATGTATATTATATTACCCCCTCACCAAATGTTGGAAATATTGAATCCAAGGAAAGCCGAGGACAACACCCCAATTTAACATTTTAATATTGGGTGAGACGCCCGAGTTACATAATGTTAAAAAAAAATAGATTCACTTTATTAGATGCAAGAAAATGAAAACTCTGAGGAGGATATCAAGGGAGCGTATCTAATTTTGGAGAAGGGCTGTGCCGTATTTCCTCCTCTGTCTCTATGCCTACGTATATCAGAGCTGAAGATCTGCCTCCTGCATTGCAGCTGATTCCACCGCAAATCAGCTGTTTGTCTGTTCACAGATTTACGCTCAAGCAGCTTAGCTTTATGTCTTTCAGATGAAGCTATGCAGATCACACCTAAAGGAAAATCTGTATTGGACTGCATGGCGAAGGCGGCAGGGAAACCTGGCTGCTGAAGACCTCGAGCTGAAGGGTTTTCTGGTGAACCTGCGTGCCGGTTAAAAGTTATTTTTAGTAACTTCAATGGGTGTGACTGATGTTAATTCTACAAGATATAAGGATGATGCCCAACCCATAATATAGGGCCTATTATTTAACTACCTAATTATGCTGTTCTTTAAAAGTCTCAGAATTTTTTAAAAATAATATTTTTTAGCAGTATTAGCAAAAACTATTAAAAGTAATAAAAAAGTATTTATTCCCTATGGACGGTGCCCACAGGAGAGCCCTGATGTTTAGATTATTGATCCTAAAACCTAAAATAATTATCTCAATACTGCATTGGTTACAGAAAACTGAAATTCAAAGCGAATCAGCTCTTTGATTTAATTATTTTTTTAATTTTACATGTGCCTGAAAAGAATACAGGATAAGCGGACGATGGATGGATGGATGGATGGATGTGTGCCTGAAAAGGTTGTGCCTCTCCCTGTTACGGTGTATTTTTTGTGCTCGTTGCAGTCACAACAAAACATTGCTCATGAGTTTATTGATATGCACATAAAAGAAGGGCATCTTGCCCGAAACGTCCGTGTGACAATATTAAAAAGTCAAATTGGGGTGCTGTCCTATCTTTAATTTTTTTTTTATCATCTCCATTAGGGATTCAGCACTCAGTCTTCAAGGTCTAATTGTGAGTTGATCACGTTGTGTCTTATTTTAAATTCTGTATCCAGTAATCCATCCATCGTCTTTATGCTATTCAAAGTTGTGGTGGACTAGATTGAGTTGACCTACAAGTCTGCAAGTGGATTGGTTGGCAAATTTACACATTAAAATATGTCTTTAGAAATGTTGTTTGGAGTTAATGTAATAATAGTTACATCCCTTGGAAAATGCTGTTGTTATCTATATAACCTTCCTTTTAATCCATTACTCAAAGAATTCCTCAATCCTGGTCCTGAGAACTCATAGCCCTGCTTGTTTTTGTCTTGTTTATAATTTTAGATTTAAATCAGGTTGATTTACACCTGAGATTTCAGGGGCACTTAACTGCTTGCTGTTGTAATACCCCTACCAAAGATGCAATTAATTACCTGGTAGGAGCAGCAGAATCCTGAGTCCCTCAGATCAGGATTAAAGGTACCGGGGCTAAAAGCCTCAGTTATGTTTCAGAGGCAAAGTTGAGAGTTGTTAAAGCGCCACAAAGGAGATAAACCATGAGGCTATTTTCTTTGGATATTTAATCTTATTTCACCGGCGATACTTTGTTTCTTCTGACATTAACAAGTTGGGATGTCCAGATCCAGATGAATACATTGGTGATGGCTAACCAACCGGACATTGTGGTGGTTGACCAACAATAGAAGGCTGCAGGAGTGATAGACGTAGCGAACCCAAGAGACCGCAAAATCAGGAAGAAGGAACACGAGAAGCTTGAAAAACACCAAGAGCTGAAAGAAGAGCTCGAAAAGATGAGAGTAGGTTAGAGGTCATGACATGTACACACGTACGCATATACCCACCCCGCTTTGAATCCCGGCCAAGGTCCGTTGCTGCATGTCACACCCTGATATAGCCTTAGGCCCAGCCTACATTTTTTATTTTCTTTTATGTACTTGCAATATTCTAGGATGTTTTCTTTATAACTGTACGTGCGATGTTCTGAATACATTTTAGAAAAATATGTTCTGTAATGTCTGTATCGGTTAGCCGTGGTAGAAATAAGCCCTTTGTGTTTAATGAACATACAATTGCTTAACAGACATGAACAAATATTGACACAAATGAATATGGACAATAATTAGACAGCACTCCTATGACATTTATTTCGATAATGATATTTTTTCATATACAGCAAACGTAAATGTAACGTAGGCACATAGACTTAATGGCCAGCCAGTCAATGAATGTGGACTCTGCAGGGGGGCCCTGGATAATTGAGCTACGCTACTGGATGTAGCTGGGATGGTGGCTCCAGCAGAGTCCAGAATCAACATCCCAGATCTCTGTCTGGAAGAGTGCAGTCCTAGGAACAGCTAAGATACTGGAGAACCCTCAGACTTGTGCTTTAAGGAGGAAGCACAAGAAGGCCCATGGGCGAGTAGGGAATTAAAAATATATATATTCCACTGCTAACAAACAATGCCATCTCTCAGGTTCCTTGTGTGGCACTGATCCGCTCTCAGAGGACACAGAAGGTATAACAGAAGTGGCATCATCATACTTTACAAAGCTGGTACACTGTCAGAAAGTAATGGGCATCCTGAGCTCCATCGTTTTTACAGTGTAATGTGAACAATTTGTATGTCAAGTTAAGTCGCCAGCGGGCCTAATGACCCACTGCTAGAACATCAGCAGAGTCAGACAGGGAAACTCTAAAGTGCCACATTTAGAAAAAGGGGACAAATATTCCCAATTTTCCTCCCGTGAAGCCTTCCTCCCCTCTGCTGTCCCTGTAAAGCAATTTGTAGTGCCAGATTGCCTCCGTGCAGTATGACAGGGAGAAGTGGCTGTTTATCAGACGAGCTGGTATTTAACTTTGTAGGACACATTTGTATTGATTGGGCTTTGTAATTTTCTCCTGAGTAGATTGAGCCGCTGGTTGCTGGCTGGTGTGCATTAAAATTAACAGGATCTGCCTCCAGCGTGGCTGAGTAATGCCACCGTGTAGACAGCCATGGAGGATTCTCGCAGCCATTTGTGTAATAGGGAAGATTGCCACAGGGGAGGTAATTTTCCTGGCAGAGAGAACTGAAATATGTTTTTTTGGTTTTGCTAAATTCTAATAATATACCTGGCACCTGGTACCACTCTCTGCACTCGGATTTAAGATGTAAAGTGAAATATTACTGATATCCACGGGGAAGGTTAAAGTTTCTATATTAATGTGGTAGTGAAAAAACCCCAACTTGCTTCTAATTTAGTGAAAGCACTGTGGTTCGGTGTTATCGGTTTGCACCTTTAAGAGCGATAACGAGTGTTTGTGTTGAAACCTGCCGACCGCCCGAAGCCTTTCTGCTCAGAGTTTGTATGTTTTCTCCGTATCTCTATGTGGGTTTTCTCCAGGTGCCTGTTTTCCTCCCACAGTCCAAAAACACAGAGCTTGAGTGATCAATATTGGAGGGAATAGTAGAGGAAGACACAGCCACTTCATTTTAGCATACTTGATAAATGTCATATGGTCATTTAGAGAGCTTTCTTAAAAACCTCATGCATCAATTAAGATATGACACGAGAACCGAACAAAATAAAAACAGTATCTTTCGGTGATTTGTATAAAATGTAGCAGTCTTTGTTTGGACTCGAGCTGCAGTACTTTCAATGAACTGTGAGAGAATTTTTTTTAGAAAGACTTCCAAAGGCCCAGTACAGTAGTTCAAGCTTTGAGAGATATGTTTTGGTAAATTATGAGCTCTCTTAGCCTTGCTCTACTTTTTGGTGGTAACATCTCAGACTCTGTTCAGACCCGGGATGTGAATACACCCAAGATGCATTGAGACCACATCTCTACTTTATAAAGGTATTACAATAACCCTGTAAAAGCCCTCGAACACAACAGCTTAACATACAATTACATAGCTTAATGACTCGTCAATGATGTGTCGGTGGTTTTGTTCCAGTTCCTCTGCACAGATCTGACACCTTCCTGCCTGCTCGCTCTCATTCCGGCTCTCTTCAGCCACCAGGGCAGTGTTGGTGTACCTCAGGGACCGTATAAAGACAAAAAAAAACTTTTTATGTTCAGAAAATGTACCTGAATGCTGATATGGTATGAAGAACTCTTTCTTCCCCGCTGCCATCAGACTCCTTAACAGCCAATAGGAGTACAATCAGGGACAATCAGGGACTACATTTGATAACTGCACTGTTTGCATTTACATTTGCACTGTTTTATTGTTGTTTTATTTATGTCGCAATCTGCCTTTTAAATTACTTTGTTTTTGTACTATTTTTATACTTAGATTTGACATTGTTTGGCATTCTGTGGACAGCAAACAAATAATTTCATTGTGCAGGGCACGCATTGTACAAACATGTTTCCTTACTGTGCATATGATAATAAAATCTTTGAATCCTGAATCTTGAATTTGTTGTGTTTTGTTTAGTTGTTTCTGCTGTTACGTGTCTCTTTGAGTTCCATTTTGCAGGTTAAGACCAGGATGGGCCCTGACAGTTGGGCCCCTGGGCCTGTGTCCGGTAGCCCCGAAAAAAAATGATGCAGGTTGCATGTTTATTTGCATATAGAGTGGGGAAGTAAGACCACAGGTGGTCACTCGAGACGCATGTGGAGACGCATTCCGATGTGCACTGATGGTGGAAGCTGCCCACTCGTCACCGGATCACACAATACGCATGTTGATGCTGGGTCATGGTTACGCCGCGTAAATGCGACTGTTAATGCGAGGCCAGGCAGGAGGCAGCAGGTAGAGAATCTGTGCTCAGACGGTGGATTCAAAGTACCGGTTGTCTTCAAGGACTCTGATATGAGACAACCAGACGCTGGCACGCTCCATTAAAAGAGCAGAGTAAGAGGAGAAAAGTAACCTTTTGGCTTCGTCGAGCTCTTTTGCCTCCAAGGCCCCGCTGCTTCTCTGAGCGATCGGCCTCTTTCACCTCTTCTCTCTTCTTGCAGACTCGTCTGTTCAAACTGTGAGGAGGCAGAGTACAAACCGATAGACCTCTGGCATCTAGTCCTCTTCACAAACGGCTCACTCAGACCCGTTGTGAATATTGTGAAGAAAGCTCAGTAGTCCGGAAGCTGCATCATCCAGCTATGTACATTCAGGATACAAAGCTGTTTCTGCCCGCCTGATGCTCTTGTTATCGCCTGATGCTCTTGTTATCATGTTCAACTCAGCGTGTTGAAACATCCTAATATTTCAGGAGATTTGCAAATCAAGACGACCCTCCATAGTTACAGGAGCTGTGACAAAACCCTCTTCTGTGGTGGCTCCGCCCTGCAAACCCTAGTGGTCAGGAGGGGGAAGATGCTTTTTGACAGCAGTTCATGTTGTTAGTGACACTTAGTTTACTTTTCCTCACTCCAGAGATCAGTTTGCCAATTATATGGGCTTGTCGCAGTTTTCTGCCTCATTTCAGCTAATTTCCATCTGAGCAGAGTGTGATTAACCTCTATAGCAAAGTGAGAGGAGGTCTTGATAAACACCCCGGACTCCCTGCTGAGGATCATTATCTCCGCTCATATTATTCTGCTAAAAGGTCAAACCTTTTTTTCTACACACATGCAATTCAACCAGTCAGATAAATGTTTTATCATCTCACTATGAACGTACTCTTGTAAAAAAGTCAGATTAAAGGTCTTTACTCATCATGAGAGTGATGGCCTGAAGAACGGCCTGCAAATATTATATGTCGCTTCTATTGTGAAAGGTCAAAACAGAAGGTGTCAAGGTTGAATGAGTAATAAAGTTTGCCATCTTGGTTGATGCAACTATTTGTGCTTTGAAAAAAATTATAAAAAAGTATTCTAGTAAATCATTAAAATGCATCACACATTATGGAGGTATCACCTATTGAATATCCTTCAAGCCTAAACCTGAAAAGAAAATAGACAAAGGAAATCAAATTTTTTTACTGTCAACATAAAATTGACATAATTTAATAAATCACTCATTTATAGTCATATAAATATGAATATATTCTGGTATAATAGTGCCAGAAAATGCAGAAAGACTAGACTTGAAATCTCTCCCCGTTTCATATCTGCATTTCCTCCTAGACCAAAACCCCGTGGGCTCACATTCTGGGGTTATTTTTGTTTGCTTGAATAAGTTATTAATTTTTCATTCCTGGCTGCTTTAAAAATGTAATCATGATACACTATAGGCTGTTTTTAATATATTATTAGTCCTGTGAAGAAGCTTTCTAACAAACCTACCAGGCATTTATTGGGAATTTGCATTCATAATCACCCTCGGTGCACCAGCGTAGTAACCGCCTCAGTGGGTGCAGGAAAGAAAGGGAAACTGACAAAATATATCAAAATGTGCTCGGGGGAATACAAATTGCTCTGAATTTTTTACTTTCCTCGCCGAACGCGTTGAGAAAAGTCACTCGGATCAGTCTCATGAATGTGCTTATGACAAGGTGTGGTCTACCTTTTCCATTCAGAGTGGTGTAAAGTAGCTTCGGTACTTGAACCAGACCTCCTCGTTAAACTGAAGGATTTAAAACATCACCTAAGAAAGAGGTGTGATTCTGCTTTGAGGACTGAGAGAAGAGAAGAAACAGAGAGAGCGGGGGTAAAGTGCAAGCATGTGTTTGTGTTATATGGGGCGTTTCATCGAGGCGAGGAAGGTAAATGAGCAGGACAAGGCCTGGATGCTGCTCAATCTGTTCGTGCCTGCACTCGATCATCCTCTGGCTCTCCGCGCCTAACAAGGGACACGAGTTCTGCTTCCTCAAAGCAGGTTACGGGAGTCCCCGAGGTCCCTGCAGTACCGGGGTGGTCCCTGGTGTAAATGTGTGTGTGTTTTCACTATGCACGTGAACGTATGTGTGCGTTTATGTATGTGCATGTAGGTGTGTGTGTGTATGTGTGTGTGAGTCGTCCAGAATGGAAAAGAAATTCCACTAATAGCTCTGTCGTCTCCCCGGGCTCTCTTCCAGGCTCGGCCGACCTTGAGCGGGGGGGGGGGGGGGTTCTTAAAAGATGACGTGCCCAGGTTTGCTGCTCGCGCTCCGGCCCCTGAAGTTGGAGAAATATCGTGTAAACCCTTCCATTAATCATGCAACTCCTGGGTCATTAAGCACCTCAAATCGCCTGCTGCAACATCTACCTTTACAGTCGCGCTATCCACAATAGCCAGGAGCTGTGACATTGCTCACACACACACACACACACACACACACACACACACACACACACACACACACACACACACACACACACCTGGCCTTATGTTGTTTGGGAGTCAGTAACTCTGCTTGTTATGAACGAGTCTCCGGCTGCTAATGCAGGGAGACGCGTGTAAATCAGGAGATAATGAAGTGTATGGAAGGCCGGTATGGAAGGCCGGGCCGGCTGCGCGTGATTATTCCTCTTCTCACTTCGCTGGAGGCAAAGTAGCAAGACAGATGTGATTTCATGAGGCACAGAGCAGTTTGCCTCCCTTGGCTGGTGATGATAAGCGGGTAACTATATGGTCTTCTAAAACCCTCCTTCCCATACGATGAAACTGCACTATGCTCTATGTTACAAGGGAAACTTATTTTGTTGTGGATTACGTTTGCTTTTGATGCATCACAAGTCAAAAGTCTGCGTTGGGAGGAAGTCGGGGTGGGGGATGGGTCAGACAACACAGGGCTTTCACCCAGGAGACTAACTTAACCATGTACTTCCTATTAAGCCTCACAATAAGTTTCTTCCCTAAATGTAACACAATAGATTCATTCAAACTGTTCAAAAGTTTCTGTTCAACTGTTCAAAACCGCAACTGTAATCTGAAAAAAAACGTATCACCTCAAAACGTGAAAGGAGAGTTACGTTTGTATGAGACGGTCGTTTTAGGAGACAGGGTCGGGCATGATGGGACATCTGGTGATGGAAACGAGGCTCACTGTGAGACAGTTTGAGTAACATTGGGCAACAATCTGGAAATTGCTGGTTTTCTCTGCGTAATATTAATTGAAGTAATAGCTAGCTACACAAAGACTACAACCCTAACCAATCTGGACTAGAGCTGGATACTGTCCGGAGAATTCGCAGAGGGCGTGTTGATGGCGCTTCCATGCGACTGATGCAAAACCCTAAGATTAGATAAGATAACACTGGAGAGTAAGAAGAGGGGTCATTGACATGAAGACGCCGAAGAAAATATCCAACTGAGATGACAAGATTTGGGGACTTCAGTCATTGATGACAAAATGATTCAGATATTTTCAAGGAAGGATAAAGAGATTCAGTTGTATACGACCATATTGTGAACCGGCCACTTAACCACTCGTGTCTTTGCATCATGTCCCGCCTCCTTCATGCTCTACCCGGGAGTATTTCCCATCCACCGGCCACGGATGATCTCTTGTGCAACGTTGTCTGGAGTTCATATGAGAAAAGTTAGAGTCTAGTGGTGATTAGCTGGCATTCAGCAGCTCCATGTGAAGAGGCAGATATGACCCTCAGGAGCTGTTGGAGACCAAAATGAATGCTAATGGTGTTCTGTGTCTGGCTGCCATCTTTGTAAACTGTTTGTTGGTCTATAAGGAAATAACACCAGGGCCCAAATAATGGTTTATGCAAATTTAGACTACCAACTTTAAAGTACAAAACGTCACAATAAACTGGTAAAATGTATTTCCAATGTTTTACCTTGTATTTTAGGGTTTCCTTTAATTGTCATTGTGCTAGTCTCACTTATTTCAGCCATCACTTCTTAGACGTAGTTTAAAGTTTAACGTTCCGGTTTGTATTTGGTCATGTGCATGCGTGTGTCAGTGTGTGCCTCTCTGAGTCTGTCCATGGCTAATTTCACATACTGCTGAACTCATCAGCCTGATATTTCATTGTGTTCATTTCTCACTTTATTCTCAAGGACTTGTGGTTCTGGAGTTTCACAGGACAATTGTGGTTTGTATTCATTCAATCATTACAGACACACCTGCTTTTCATTCAGTGAACCACTGCAGTTCGCTGAGTGCACTCACAAGCGAAGGCGTCTGACAGAATTTAGCCATCTTTTGAATCTGCAGAATTGGGTCAGTAAGTGAATTGTTGACGCTTTTTTTTTTATTGCCAGTCCAGTTGGTGCTCTTCTCTTTTTCAAGCAGGCTTCACCATCCAATTACTTTTAATTACTGAGGAGAGAATGGCGGTGCCTTAGCAACAGGCAGCAGCGGATGCTCTTGTGGGCTCGCCGGTGGGTGATGGGGAGCGACCGAGCAACAGGGCTGACGTGTGTGGTTTATGGATGACTTCTTCTGGGGCTCACGGGGAGACTGTCTGCGCCGAGCTCCTCGAGGGCTGTATTAGCCCACTGATCCTCTAATCAATTTGGAGAGGAAGAAAATTAACACAGGTTCTCCCACTCGGAGTCAAGGAGGAGGATATATTCCTCCTGGTGCCTATAATTTGCTGTCTGTGTGAAAAAGATGCCAATATAAAGAGTGGGCCATTTGTGTCATAGTTCCTTGTTATTATTGCCGTGTGATATATATATAGGACACAGTTGAGATGGGGTTTTTTTTTGTCTTTGTGGAATCAGATTCCTGGCAGAGACATCAGCCTAGAAAAATATTTGAGCACCGTGCCTGACCTGTATAAATCATATTATTAAGTATTATTGTGCCATAATGAAATATTCAAATGCCTGATTCCAGCACAGCGGAGCAGGTAAGTCTGTAATGATGACATAACGGCCCGGGAGGAATAAATGGGATTCGTGGGAAATGAATCTCCGGGACGCTTGGAGTGACTGATGAGGCCAGAAAGTGGGTCAGAACCGCAGGTTGGTCTGCTGCACAACTGGGCCGAGACACAACGGCCCGGGCAATCAGGCATCAGTGGACAGCCACTCTGATCACATATCCCCAGGTCAATTATAGATTGTGGCTCACCAAGATCAGGTCCCTGTGATGATAAAAAGGGAGACTGAGGGATCTGTTTTTTTTTTTATTATTATCACAGTGGAATAAAACTGTTTCTCACAAGTATCCAACCGAGTCTCCAGAACTCCAGCCGTCTCTCTCTCAGCTAGAACAAAGGACTTTCATTTGTTAATCAAGGGGAAACTCGATTTAGCCACCTCTGACTTAGTTCTGAGTTTCACACTAAGTCAGACATATTTTAATCACCCCGAGCCGAGCGATTAATCATCGAGCTGTTTAGTGTGATTGCGATGAATATTCAGTTACCTACAGAGGTCTTTCGGCGACCCTTCCTCTCCCCTCACCTTAATTATATTCCGTTTCGGTGGCTCCTGTGGCGGAGCGGCGCCTGTTGCCCCACCCCCCCTTAACAGTCATTAAGAAAAATGACACAAGCGCAGGTAGTGAAAGTACCCCAGTATGCAGAAATTAGTTTAAAAAGGCAGACGCCATGCAGCCCACCAGAATGAAACCCCTATTTGCTCTCGCTCGGCAGCGAGAGTCATAAATCACCTGCCGCTACTTCCTGACGGGCGAGAATCAGAGCGTTCTGTCTTTGAAAGTGTGAGACCGGGAAACCCTCACGCCTGCTCCGCCTGCCCTTCAGAACATTCATGCACTCGGCTTGATTATGATATACTGAGACTTAATATGGCAGTGAAGAGGAGGTGGGAGGGACGACGGGGGTGTACGGTTGAATTCCATTAAAAATAATGGACTGGGGGCATTGTTGCGTTGTTGAATAATCGGAACTCCACTGGCCTCGTAATCTGAGTGAATTATCATTTCGCTGAACTTCATGTTAGCCGACTTTTCTCTGGAAGCGGCCAATGCTGAGTGACATCGTTGCCGTTGACACGGAAGCCGCCGTGGTCGTCGCTCGGAGAGATCTGCAGATTTCAGATTTCTTTATTTCTGTACGACAATTTCCTGATGCAGCCACTTGTTGCCCGTTTCTCTGTTGCATCTTTTTAAAGATGAAGGTTGCTATGGAGCAAGATGACACCTCCAAAAGTTGTGATTCATCAACAGGGTTGAGAGGGTGACTTTAAAAATGTATTCCAATTCAAGTGTCATAATATTAAAGTACGTAACTTGAATGCTTTCCGTAACTTCATTCCCAAATACGTATATAAAGAGATTAGGATTTATAATCCCCAGATATTCCTTCCTGGGAGGGAGGTAACTGCACTGGACAGAGATGTCGTTTCCTTTTCCAGCTTTGAAGAAAAGTATTGTTCATATTTCAAGCCAAAGAAAGCGTTCTCTGATGTCGAGGCCATGACAATGAACTGAAAAACATTTCCCTCCAGTCCAGTCTTGCTAGAGCATGTGCACAACGTATAGCATTCTTTATTTTTTTATCTTGATATGTGGTGTGTTGCACAAAAAAATCACTGACTTTTATAATTTTATATAATTGTATGTTATTTAACATGGTAAACATGCAAATGATCTCCATTTTTTCAAAATGGATCTGTAATCTGTAGGGGGATATATATTTGTATATGTTCTAATTACTAAATACCTACATCTTTTTTTTTAAATCATGGGTGCCATGAAGAGGTCTGTTTTATTGCTACTTGTCATATTTTAGTGGTTTGTGACATTATTTATATTGATTTCAATAATGTTGTACACACCAAGTTAATTGCTGGTAACTAGTAACACATCGATGTTGAGCCTCTTCAGACTGAGCATTGTTGCCACGTTCCCAGATCTATGAATAACAGCAAAACTTGGATGAAACCAGAAATACCATTTAAATCTGACCTTTGATGGTCCAGTCATAGAAGAAGCTCAGAGAACTTGACTTTGGTACGGGAGCTTGTGTTCGTGCATGTGGAGAAATAAAGTTTCATCCTTGAGAAAGAATCTTCGGAGTGTTTTGATCTCATCCGCCGACTGGGCTTTTACAGATGAAGCCACACGTCGCTTCTCATTTCTTTTACTTTTCAGATCTCCGTTTGCTGCTCAGATTGTCTTTGTCACCAGCTGGTGGCTATTAAAATCCTTTCACACACTGTTTCCCACTGGCCTCATTGTGTTATACATACACAAACACCAATGTGTGTGCATGAGATGGCTGGTTTCTTTTATGACACCAAATTATAACTGAAAATGTGAATGCACTCAAACAAAATTATTTAGGTTTTTTTTTCTGTCTTGTCAATCAAATGAAATATCAAACAAAGTCCTTATTCTGGATTCAGATACGGAAAGTTGGTTTTGTCAAAACACAAAGAAAGGATATTTTAAACCTGTGCATTGGCGTTTCCTATAAACTCTTGTGATGGGGTCCTTTTCTGTAATTTAATCTCACGTAATTTGCTTTGAGTCTCATATTAAAGGTCAGAAATGTCCAAATAACAACAACAATGATGGCTTTTTAATGGAAACTGTACAATGCTTGGTCTTTAATTAATTAATTCTGCCCTTCAACATTTAACACAGCTGGAGATTTGATTCGATAATATTGGCATTTAACAGGAAACAAAAGCACATTTACACTCAAGGTCGGACAGTTAGTGCAGCAGTTTGGCCCGTCGCCATTTCTAATTGTTTTTATAGAGATCAACAGACAATACTTTGCTACAACTATTCATGGTTACACAGCATACTGTCTGTAAGAAACGTACTAATGCAGTATTTATTTTTTTAATGTAATGCCTAATTTTTCTGGCCTTCACTTGACATTTGAATATAAATTCTACACATAACATTGGTAGGCAACATCACCCGAGAAATGACTCACAACATTTTACAATAAAAATTCCTTTTACACCCCACGGATCTCGGAGTCATTTTTCTAATTACCCATGTTGGTCACCTGCAGGCAGATTTATTGATCTCCCACAGACAAAAAAAAGTATCCATTCATCTTTCCATGTAGTGTTTGGATGAAAAAGGTTGTGTCTGCTACTTCTTCAATACCTGCTGGAATCGACCAATTAGAGAACAGAATGGGATTAAAGTAAAATGAAGCCACGGTGACGATTTAAGACAATTTGACCGCTTAGTAAAACAATTCTTTCTTTGTTAATAATATGCTATTAACGTTGAATTAGAGACCCTCAAAGGGATCACACACTGCTGTTCTGTTGAGACAATCCTTTTTATAAAACCATCTGTTCAGTGAGGCAGGACGATCCAACACTTGTGACCGAGCGACTTTATTATGATAAATGAAGTCCTAATGTTTGTGTCAGTTCAAAAATGGCCGCCATTATGTTGCACTGCGTCCCAGCCTAATGATGCACAACAACTGATTTGGTAAACAATGGACCTGTCATAGGTAACAATGAGACTTTGGAAGGGAAATGTGTTTTCATGATGATGATTCTGAATATTTGTTAATGACTTCCGCGTCACACACATTCCAGGTGTGGCTCACGTGCACATGTGAGTGTTAAAGATGAGCTTCTTCATGCGATGGTGGAACGAAGCAGACAAATAACATCACGAGACAATTCCAGCATGATTGCTTTTTGTGAATGTTTCGTAACAATAGTCAGCACTGAAAGGTCTTTCTTCCTGTAGAGAAGATCATTCTCAAAGAAGAAAAAGTGCCGCTCATATTGCAGACTGAGATCCTCCCCTATAGAGAGCAGACGATGTATTTTTGTAGGTCAACCCCAGAAGTTTGTATCACACTAGTTCCCTCGAGACAAAGACAATGGGGTTTTTCTTTTGGATTTTAGATTATTGCAGAACATACTGTAGATTTTAGACACAGAGGAGGTTAATGATAAACATTTTGTTTTGCAAGTTCTTCACAAACCAGGAGCTTTATTGGCCAATAAGTGTGAACACATCAAAGGAATTTGACTCTGGCTTTTTGTCGCTATCAATTTCAATATACAGAAATAGACAAACAGCTAAAATGAGGATAACAAACTCAACTAAACAAAGACATGCAGGATGGGGATAGGTTCATTGGTGACTCTAAATTGCCCGTAGGTGTGAATGTGAGTGTGAATGGTTGTTTGTCTCTACATGTCGGCCCTGTGATAGACTGGCGACCTGTCCAGGGTGTACCCTGCCTTCGCCCAATGACAGCTGGGATCGGCTCCAGCCCCCCCACGACCCTGAATACAGGATAAGCGGTAGACAATGGATGGATGGATGACTATCATCTGTTCATCATAATGTCAGCCTGCAGGAAGAAACTCTTCCTGTGTCTGGTGGTTTTAGTGTACAGGGGAGGAGTTGGAACAGGTGATGTCCAGGGTGGGAGGGGTCCCGTTTCCTGACTCTGGAGGTGTACCGGTCCGGGATGGTGGGCAGGTCGGCACCGACGATCCTTCTGCAGATCTGATCCTTTCTGACGAACTACACCACGGTCACATGAGATGCAACGAGGGTGTAAAGGCGGTCTCGTCAGTCTCCTTTAGCCACCCATTAGTAACTGGCTTTTTTAAGACACGCTTCAATTATTTTAAATTATTTTAAGCATGTAACCAAAAACCCATCCAAAAAAACCCATTGACTTGAGACAAGCGAGCCGGAGGTGAACTAATGCTGATTAATTTTCATGTTTCAGGTCGTATCCCTGCACCATTCTGTTAATGTGTTTATATCCAGACTGTTATGTGAAAAAGAAAATGCTACGGTAAACACTATAAGGTGATACAGGTTAAAAATGTGAGACAAGCAGAAACTCTAAAAAAATACAAAGCTTTTCTTCCTGGCTGGGAGGAATAAACACAAGGTAATACTAAATGTTTTCAGTCATCAATGTTGAAGAGTCTTTCATCTTCATCTTCTATATTGGCGTTAATTTTATGAATAGGTGTGTTTTCTCCGGATGTGTAACTGCCCACTGTTCATAAGACAGATGGTTATCGATCCCTCTGTGGCCTGACGGAGGGAGGACTCAGAATATCTTTCCAGAGATAAGACGTCCTACAAAGCTCCAGATTTAGAGAGCTGGATCGATGCGTGAGCACGCCGGTAACATGCATCATCATTTCCCCGCCGTATGGGAAAATAAAAATATGTCAGAGGCAAATCCAATGACAGAGTAGACACTCGAATAGTGGAGGAAGAATGTAGAGATGCAACAATGCCGGTTTTTCATAACCGATGCTGGTTTCAAATACTCAGGAATGAAACAATACTTACTACTACTTGCTGTATATTAGATATATCAGCTGATGTACATACTTTCATTTGAGAACCATGTAAACATATGTTTAAAAAACAACTCATAATACATGTTAAAGAAGTTTTAAATATAATAAATTAGAAATAAATCATTTATAATCAATATTAGTGATGGGGATCTTCAGTCACCTCATGATTAGATTATTAAACAATTGTCATTGCATCAAAAACCACTTCCTATTTGTATGATACATTTGATGTGCTATTGCACATTTTATATTGTGATATATCACAATATAAAATGTGGAACGTCATATATTGTGTCAAGCCAGAGAAAGGACTTTCTTAAAGAAAGCATCTTTTCTTAAAGAACCAAATGAAAGGATGCCCAAACACCCCCCTTTAGTCTTGTTTTTTTGTTTTTTGTTTTATGTTCCTCACCATTACCAAGTCGTTGTGGGGCTTCATAAAACATTTTATTTATAGCACTTTTCTTCTTTTTTTTTTTTACAAATGTGTCTCGTTTTCTGTTAAACGAGACACATAAAACGTGATGATGGATCTAGATGAAATAAAAATGCAGTGAAGGTGTGGAACAGAACATACTGTCATTCTCAATCCTTGACACACTGCCATGCTTATTGTTGTCCAATCTCAACCGTCCCTCATTGTGGTGAATCATCACTGTCAAACATGCAGTAAGCCGAGGCTGAAGCCCATTCAGCTCCGCTGCTCTCTAAACTGATGCACAGCTCACTGGAAACTGTCTTCATGTCAATCTCACAGCCCCCCACTCTGATTGTTGCTTTATCTCCTTCGTGCATTTCACAAGATAGCAGGCCGATGCGTAATCCGTCCCCATTCTTTCATATCAGCCTGTTTTCGCTCCTTCGTACCTCCAATACAGGAGTCGCACGAATCTCAGAGCGCAACTGCCACGACCCTTTTCCACTCGTGTATGTCTGATGATCCGTGACTTCTCCTACTCCAGCGTGTCATTCTGGATAACAGCTAAATGACTCGCATAAAAATGCTAATTCAGTGCCACTCAAAGTCATTTTAATATTTTGTAGGAAGCGAGGGGGCGGCACTTTTCTTTTAGGGCTATATTCACACGCTTCTTTGACAGAGCGGTGATAATAATGATGTTAATGTCATAAAAAGTGACAACCTACAGATGAAGCACAAGCTGCAGTGTGTGTGTGTGTGTGTGTGTGTGTGTGTGTGTGTGTGTGTGCAGAGATGGTGTTCACTATGCAAATGACTTAAGAAGCTAATCACACGCTGGCATGTCCCTTTCAACAAAGAAACCATGTGAGTTTACACTGGATATGTTTACATGCAGCATAATAGCGTATGAATAATTTACTTTATTCCCAACGAGTCATTAACACCTGGACCAAACCTCCATCAGGACACAAAAACAAACCTCAAAGTGAAGCTGATTTTCTTGGACGAGTTGGACAGTTGTTAATTAGTTTGTCTTTTTTAATAATTTTAGGAAGATCTGAAGGCAACTTGCCCGTCATTGTTAATCACTGTTTTTTTTGGCTCCTTTTTTTGTTGACAGCTGGATTATTAAACATCGCTACTGATTACACCCAGGAGACAAATACAGTCTGGCAGAGTTATGAATATTCAAACATGATGTAACAAGAATATACAGTAAACAGTATATAATAATGTAAAAAGCAATTGGTTTGAATGAGAGAGGCCTGTTATTGTTAACTCCACTCCACTCGAAGAGTCCAAAAGGAACACACTTACATACGCCTCATAACAACCTTCATACTTGTGTGTACTTTTGGTCAGGCGCTGTTTTTTCATGAAGTGAATCTATTTCATAAACCTGCACCAGAAAAACACGTTTACTTTTTCAGACAGTAAGTATTTGCTTTTCATTATGACTTATTGGATAACTTTACTTAAAAAATGAGCAGCGCACAATCACAGACAGATGCAATTGATTTCAATTTGTAGTCCGAACAGAACTGACCATTCATGTTTGTGCAGGCTTTGGTTGAATGCAGGTTAACAGTCGTATTAGCTGAAATGCTATTTTTATTTTGCTATTGATTTTATATCAGATTGTAAACACGTCAAATCCAACTCCAGTCTCATATTTGAAGTTGCTAATCTGACTTCGAAATTCAGTTACCTTCCTGGTTTCGAAGAAAGAACATTCACAACACATTCACCCACACAAATGTCAAGCTAGGTTTGTCATGCATGTAACAGTAGAAAAACAAAGTTTGTCCTTTTTAACGCTACACAAGTGTACACCGTTCCTCAGCTGACATGCAGGTGACCTACCTTCTTGTATAGAAAGGATCTCCACCCCCTCCCTTTGTGTGTGTGGAGAAGCCTAAATCATTTGTGACATGCTTATAAATGTTGAATTAATGAACAGAATTGTATTCCACAGATCTTTGTGCACACACTAATGTGGGACTTTCCACTTGCATCTTCAAAGTTGTCTGAAAATAGAAACCAACACAGAGATACTGCAATGCATTCCACTTTAAACGTACACACTTTTTTAGGAATATTTTTAGATCCTCAATGGGCCCGTGAAGAGAAAGAGAGCTAATCACTGGTTTATAGACTTCCATTTCTGTCATGCACACGTAACAAGAAGATCAGATGCATCTTCGAGCTCTGCAGGCAGAAGATGGAGATTTAAGTTTTTGGGTCTATGACACCATAATAGGCACATTTTCGGGGCGGAAAAGAGATTCAAACAGTCCCTCCAGGAAGTTGCAATGTTGTGATCGCAACAATTAACGTAAATTGATCCAATCCCAGTGAAACGTTGTCCAATCTCTCGCAAATTTTGCGCAAATGTCCTAAATGCTGGCCGAGGGGAGATCGTCTCAAGTTTCCAACTTGCTGTTGGCCATATCGTCTCATCGCTATGTCCTTACCAGTAAATATCACAATTAAACATGCTTTCTTTTTAAAATGTACAAACTTTGAATAGGACTCACCCATCGGGTAAGTGGTTCCCCTTCCAGTCTGATCTGACCATGGACGTCACCACCATATATTGAGGGGGGGTCGGGGACCCCCCACCACCTTTTAAAAAAAGTTGTTTGGACCCCCCACGTGTGCCATTAAAAATATAAGTGCATGACAGGTCTAATTTCTCCAGCGCTTTTTCAACGCTTCATGATCAAATCCCTTCCATTTTATCAGAGAATACCCACAGCAATAGGAATCCACTCCGTGTTTTCCTGCTTTCCTACACACACACACACACACACACACACACACACACACACACAAACACACACAAACACACGCAGCACACATGAGCACCAAAGGAAGTTTGCTTCTTGCAGCTACTTGGTCAACGAGTTAACGCTGCAACAGGGGTGGACTGGCCATCGGTCATATTTCAATTTCAGATGTCAGTTTCCATCATGGCCGTATTAAAACAGGTGACATACCTGTTTAACGACAGTGTTAAATGCCGGAGCTCTGGCCCAGCAGTCGGACTGGTCCAGTTTTATCCTGTCATTTAGAGGGGGGGATGCGGAAACGGCCCCTCACAACTTGGAATTCTCCACTTTCTGTTCAATCTGATTGGCTCAGCCTTATCCTCGACCGGGTCACTGAATTCCCTCTGAAGAGAAGAGAAGAAGAGGAAAAAATGTTGAAACGAAAAAAAAAAGGTATGGGAGATGAGAAAGAAATGGGTGGCGTGGATATTTTAAAAGTAGCTAAAAAAACATAAACCTCTCAGATCAATATTTAGGCTATCATGAGTGCATTATTCCACTATGCGCTATACACTGTGCAAAAGCTTGCTATGATTCTGTAGTCAGTGGTATAACTACTATTGTAAAGACATTATAACAATGTCAGTATAAAAATGATAGGCCTATTTAACTCTCATTTTCATTTCTAGGAACAAGAGACATTAGATAGCGAAGAGACATCTTCTAAAAACATGTTAGAATGCACCAGAATGCAGGAAATTGCATCAATGTAATTCAAAAATGTCTGTCTTTTGTGATATTATAGTTTAGAAATGAAAAGTCTCAAAAAATTGTTTCAACCTGGTGTGGAAAACTTTAGCACAATATCAAGTTGGATGTGTAACGATGTGAGAGGTAGAGAGAGAACTGAAAAGATTTGGCTGGAACATAACAATAACAAATCAAAACAGAAATCCCAACTATTTTTGCAATTTTTCATTGCAAAGCTGGAAGTTGCCTATCTGCTCGAACACAGAGACAGACACATGGGAGGTCAGTCTGAACAGAGCAAACAAACCCAGGCAGGGACCTGTCAAAATCCACAAAACATCAAACAAGCAAAGTCCTAAAAGCTCAGAACCAAACACTTGAGAATTACTGGAATAACGAAGAACTGGTAAAACGACACTGGCAGAGGAACAGTGAAAACGGGGGAGTATCTAAATTAGGGGCAGATGAGTAATGAGGGCAAGAAACACATTGGGACTGAAATTCGCTGTTATAAAATTAGGAAGTTTGAATTCTCTAAAAAGGTCTCAACCTTCAATTCAACCAGGATGCCAAAAAAATGTTTCTTCCAACGATATTTCTGTTTTCCTTCTGGCAACTGGGCTCAAAAACAAAAGTTTTTTTGAAGCTTACAATTTAAACAACTTAAACTTTCTCAGTGAGTAGAGCGGTTAGGAAGTGATAAGAATCACTAAAACATAGCTCCTGAACACATCTTTTTAGAGCAAGAAAACTATGCAGGCAAATCTGTCGGGTCAGCTCTTTTGCCAGACTGGAAATCCAGATTATCCTAACTAAAGGTGACTGGCCCTGCATCTGCCGCCCTGGCAATTAATGAGATGGGTCTCAGGAGTCAGTGAGGCAGATCCCCCGATAGAGCTGTCCACTTTATCTTAGCCTACATGGAAACGTTGCAGGCCAGACAGTGATTTAGTGCCCGGGCTTCCTCGAAAGGTCACAGTTTCCTATACCGCACCGCAGGACCTCCCTTACTGTATCCACCAAAGAGTAATGGGGGCCGACTCTGCATGCCCCACAGCTAACATTAACATTTTTCTTTTTTTGACATGCCTTACAATTCCTCACACTTAAGAAGCTGTTTTCCTACAATCCAGCGAGACACACTGCAAACAGAGTGTTCTGTAACTTCTTTGGTGCCGGTGGAGGTGCTTCCTCATCTTGACCTTTATATGAACATATGAATTCAGTCTGCAGTAATGATACTGTTGTCAGGTATAAGGGACTCGACTCATGACTAGCAGTAAAGGCTGCAGAGCATACCGCAGAGGAACAATGCCAACTTAATGTAGATTTTGTAGATGTATATCAACATGTTTTCTATATGTCGAATTACATCCTAAGTGACACGGGTGTCAAAAAACCTTGAAAGTTGACTTTAACACAAACAAAATCACTGGCATTTCAGCTCCTTGGAGAAGAAGAAATAGAGGAGACCGATCATCATTAAGGGTTTGGGTGAATTAAACAAAAGGTCCTCAAAGCCAAGATCTTGTAGAAGACTGAACAGGTGTCAAAGTCACTTTTTTGATCCGACCAAGACGTTTTCTGACACTATAACAACATCACGCTACTTCTGTCCTCCATCTTGATGGATGACAGTCATTATTTGGGCAGCAGCGAGAGGTCCACCTCAGGTTATGGTCATTTGTTTTCTCGCATGAAACCTCTGTCCTTTTTCCGATAAGGTTCCTGATAGGTCTCCAACAGACAAGAACAAATTTGAACCATCAATGAACTTTAAGCCCAGAAGTGAGATTTAAAGTCTGACCAACCGTCTGTATACCGAATACAGTTAAAACTCTTTTTCCTCCAGAACGTTGAAACTTGGAAAACACGCTAAGAATGATAGACTCCTCCCCACGTGGACAAGTATGACTTCCTGTTATTTCTCTGGTGTGTCATGTTCAACATCATAGAAGTGCTCGCCCGCACTAGAAGCAGAGTTCTGGCTTTGTTAAACTGTGGAAATGTTGTGATGGTTACTTCTTTAACAGCCAAAAACTGAACACAAGTAAAAGTACTGTAAAAGTTACATTTTTTTGGCAAGTGAAAGATGGAGAGAGAGAGAGTGACTTGCAGCAAATGGGGGCAGGTCAGACTCAAACTGGAACCAGCTGCAGTAAGGACTTATCCTTTAGTACAGAGTGAAGAATTAAAAGTATTGTTACAAAGACAAATACTCAAGTGGAAGTAAAGGTAGTCATCATAATAACTACTTGAATAAGAATACAAAGGTATTTACTGAACAAAATACTTGAGTATCTTAAGAAATAAAAGTGATAATTAAAAAAAAGGATCTTTTTCACTTTCATCTGATCGGAGCTGATTGAAACCTTTCCTATAAAAGCCAGATGTTGGTGTCTTTTTGTCTCGTTACAAAGGGGCTTTGTTCGTGATAAACAGCAATTTAATTGTACTTTAGTTAAAGAACTGAAGTTAGATTTATTCTAACTATATAATTACATTCATGAAGTGCCAATTGTTCAGTTATTGCTCTGTATTTCCAATGACCCGAACTCCCTACAAATTCTCTGCAGTATAAGACCTTTTCATTCCTGTATTCTAAACAAAAATGTTTGCCAGTAAATGCATTCAGGCAGGAATTTGTTTCACCGGAAAAACAATTTTGGCAAAGAAAATGAGGTAGAAGGCACAATTTGAGCCCTCTGGTTTCTGATGTGACCACAAGAATATTGTTAGTTGCTTCTTTCTACAACTAATGCCATAAACAAAGACATCATTTTGAAAGATATAGAATGTATTTTGTAATATAAATAATTTTACTTTTTAGATGATTTTTCTGTCCACATTAAGACTACAAGTATGTCGAGGTCGCCATATTCATTTGACTTGAAGGCATCAGATAAAGACTAACATGCAGGAGTTCAGTTACTTCACTGAGACAGAAATCTGTCTGTGCTCTGGTAGTTTATCTCTCCCTGATCAGCTTTTGTGACAGAATAAGATGTCACAGAGATAATGTGCCATTATCATTGACATTCTGCTTCTGCTCTGCTGCTTCGTGGTGGGAGTCTTGTTCGTGGCAGCGGGGAGGGTCACTTCCCTCCCAGCACACTCATCAAACCGCTCACGTCAAGCCATAAAACAGGGACAACTTTCCAGGTTTTAAGAGGAAAACGCTCTCAGGAATGCTTTGCAATCAATTTAATGTAATGACTATGAAACACACACACACAATGTGATATTAGGGTAATTCTTCGGAGGCTAAACGAGCCGACTCACAGGGTGCTGGTAAGAAGAAGTCTTGATTGCACTGAGATCCTGGTATTGCCTCAGGCTACATAAGCACAGATGGTTGACAGTGTGGTGTAATTTTAACTCTTCAAGAGCGTTCATAATGGGAGCCAAACCAATCACCTTGAAGCATTTCAGAACAGCTTGCATTTCTTGAAAATTCCAAAGTAAACTCAAGATACCTTCATATTCTGTGATTTCAAAGCATCTCCTTGAGGAGGTGACCTTGAGTCCACATAAAAGGGTCTGTAGTAATTGACCACTTCTTTTTTTTTATCTCCGTCTTTAAATCGGCCTCCATCGATCTGCAGCTCCCTGTTAACTGAGCAAGACACGCCATTTATTCTGCAGCCTCTTTCATGGGATATAGATCAGTCGTCCAGGGTCATCGGACATGGTCCCTCCAGTGAGATCTGACTCTGGAGATACAGAGGGAAGCCATTAAGTGATGTTGCTCCCTTCTTTTGATGGGAAAGGCTTTCCTTCCCAATGTGACATGGCTCACATGTCGCCCAAAGAAATTGCGAAACCAATCATAAAACTAGGAAACAAAAACAGAATAAGGTTGATTAAAGGCAGGATCTCAAAAATAATAATTTGATATTTCGAATCAACATTTTCTGTAACTGTTTGTCAAAGCCAATCATTTTGGAGCGTTATATATTCTGTATGTGTAAGGAAGGAAAGCAAATTCTATTCTATTTGCCAATTCTAGAATGCCTTGAGTAAAAAAATATTAAAATAAGACTTGAGGTAAAAACTTGGATTGGTTGATTGAAAACAAGTTTGCGTTAAAAAAAAATTCAGATGAAAGTCCACTCTGTGTCTGAATAGGATGGCAGCTCGTCTGTTGCAGTTTACTTTCAGTAGTGTCACTGAGGTGCGGGTGCTCGGTGCTCTAACTGGTGCCCAGTTGTCTGGTCCCGCCCCTCCAGCCACACCATTTTCCCCTTGCTTGGTTCTCTGAGCCCCAATTGGTGGAAAACCTTGCCTGTTAAGGGAAAAAGTCTCCAACAGGTGCAGGTTATCAGGTATTGGCTGCGTTTCGGATCGCATGCATTTGCGCCTATGCATGCACGAGACTTGAGAGGATCCGCCTGAACTCGTCATAAACACGTCAAGTTCCCACCACGTCAAGTGATTTTTTTATTTTTTTTTTAAACTTCATTAATAATTATATAACAAAAACTGTCGCGCCAGGGGAAACTTCACGGACTTTGCACAAAGAATATGGTCTAACTAGTGGCACTGGCTTTCTTCGTCGCTGACGAGGCATTTGAACTCCCCTTGTTGATGGAGGCTGAGGAATTTTCCCACGTGGGAATTCTAACCAACTAGGGCAACGTTGAGGGGAGTGTCTTATGTCCTCACTTATTTCAGACAATCTGCACAGAAAAGCATGCAGAGGGAGGTACCCTGGAGATCCCGCAAGTTTTTAAAGCCATGTGACATGTCGCAAAGGGAAGTTATCACCAGCATTTCTGACATTTTTATCCCAGAATGCTTGGTTTTTGCGATGCAAATGCATGCACATGCATGAATGGAAACACGCCTATTGGTAAGTATTCACTTGCAGTGACAGGAAGCACGCGCAACAAAACCGTTAACAAAATAAAAGCAAGCAATATGAAACGAAACAATATATAAATCCATGCAACAAAACACAGCAATCCATCAATAAAGTGAAATACAAAAACACATGTCAAATCATCACTTCTGCCCTGTGGCGTATGCTATAACAGTTTGTAACTGAGTCTTGTTTCAGAGGGATGCAAAAGGAACATCAAACATTGACAGCATTTACTGCATCGTGATGTCAATATCTATGTGTGTGTGTGTGTGTGTGTGTGTGTGTTTGTGTACAAAGTGTTGCAGTGTACGTCGAAGTCAGCAGACAAGTGAATGTGAACATGGAGGTGTCTGCACTGAGCAGATATTCTCAGCTGGAGCAAACTGCACCACGAGCTTTTAAACTTTTGATTCAGAACCGAATCCCACCTTTATCTGAGACCCAGGAGCAGGATTTTTGCACTCACACACCCTCATCACATCCTGCCAATCAACGGCTCGACATTTTCAAAGAGGCTATCTGTGCAGATGGGTTCCCCCTCTCCTCCCTTCGCCTCTCCCTTTCTTCTCCGACTCTGCTTTCTAATCCACCGGAATTAGAAAGAAAACAGATCTTTAAAGAACTTTCTGTTCTCTAAATTATATAAAAACTTCAACAAAACACCAGCTGGTCTGGCTTAACCTGGCTGCCATTATCTGTCCGTGGCCAGAGAGCTTCGGCAGCACTGAAACGCTGTCAGATGAAAACCTTGTGAGTTCAGAAAGCCATGTGTCTGAAATGCAGGAGCTGGAAGACGGGCTTCATTTCCTCTGAGCAGCCATGCAGTTTTGAAAATCCACTGTGACTTCTTAAAGGGTTTCATGGTCCACAGAAAGATGTAACGTTGCACAACCAAAGACCTCAGAGACCTTTAATTTGATTGCTTAGTTTGTGCGTGAAATGATGCAGCTACTCGTGCTTTATAAAAACAATTTTTCACTAATATGCAGCACATAATATCACTTTCTCATAGTATTGACTCCATTACTGTCTGATGCTTGTATGGTATACTGGATAACTACCCTTGTGAAATGGACACAGATGTCAACTTGTGGATGACGCCATCTTGATGAAGCTAAGTAACATAGAATATGACATTTTAAGGTGTAGAATATTAACTTTCATGAAGTGAAAACACTGAAATAGTTACGTTCCAAGTTTCATACGTTTAGCAAGTTAAGTGTAGCAAGGATGTGGAGGGGGTTTAGCTCAGGAGGTAGAGAGTTTGGCTGGCAACCGCAAGATTGCCGGTTCGATCCTCCTCCTAGCTGAGTGCCTGGTGTCCCTGACGAGCTGGCTGTCGCCTTGCGTTGTTGACTCTGGTGTCGGTGTGAGAATGTGTGTATGAATAGGTGAATGTCAGTCATTCCTGTAAAGTGCTTTGGATAAAAGTGCTATATAAATGAGGCCATTTACCATTTTATGTCAAAAATGTATTCAAAGGCTAAGAGTGATAAGTAGGCGCCATAGAGCCGGCGTGCCATTCTCAAGTCCAATGATGACATGAAATTGCAATGACCAGGTTTCAAAGTGTTGTGTTCATTAAATGACACAAATTCCAACATGGCTGATTTCTTGTGAATCTTTATCCCAACAATGGTGTCCATTTGGGTGCGAATTAGAGCCCAGTGGCTGCTGCGAGAACCGACCAAATCTGAACCACGCAGTTTTTGTAACTTGTTCAATAATCCAAAGCGCCACAAGACTGTGATTGCGCAGCAAAATGATAATAATCTCTATAAAATAAAATAGGTTGCTTGCACTTTCAGAGCCAGGGTCTGTTGGGCCCCAGCACATTTGTGCTTGGGCTCTTATAAAGATGATGTTATTTCTCCACCTGGCAGTGACAGGCTGTACCCAGGAATCCATAGGTGGCCTCCATATTACCGAGTCTGCTTTTCCTTCTCTCAGGCTATCCGTGGCGTGCCTCATTAACCATTGTGAGTCAGAAACTCTGTACATTCTGGTTCTGTAAAAACAGGAGGATTGCTAGCAAGGTGGGATCTCCGCGTAGGGCACCATCAAATCTGATTCCTGTCGAGCCTGCACAATTGACGGAGACACAATTTATGAAAACAGAAATGAATGAGAAAAAGTACGTAAAATAATTATGTAGCGGGCTGACAGGCCAGCTCAGCAGTTAGATAATTGGGTAATATGGCTTAGATCAGGTACCGCAGTGTCTTGGTCACTAGAGCTGCTTGTTGTTTTCTCAAGAACTGGGCTGTGCAGTTCCTCAGTAGTGTGATCTTTGAATCTCATATGTTAAATAAAGACAACGTAGAGGTGTGTCGTTCTTGTAGTTCAAAATGTGGCTTAATCACTTAAGATTTGTTCACTCCAAATGAAAGAGAATTTTACATATAAAGTCAATATGAAAACGCCAATAATTAATATGGGGCGGTGTCAGGTGGCGTGAACGACACGTTGCGCCTGACACATTTTTTATTAGCACATTGATATATTTCTACTCGAGGGAAAAATCCATGCGACGCTGTGACGCATAAGCCAATCAGAATTGAGATTCTCTTCCTGTTGTAGACAAAACATATCATAGCGGTCTGGGGTCTCCCAGAGTTCTACGATAGAACCTCACATGAGTACAGAGACCGGACCAGACTGGGGAAACAAGAGACTCTATATGGGTCGCTGCTGTATTTATGCTGATGTTTATGACATTTTTAAACAACTGGAGCCATAACAAGAGTCTGCAAGTTCCTATGTGAAGACAGCATGCGCACACCAAACGATGGCTCCAAGGAAAATTCATGGGATCACCAATTCATCCTCTGGGAACCATGAACAGGATTAGTACAAACTTGCTTGTGGCAGTTGAGGCTTAATCCTCAGGCGTGGCTCAAAAGTCTCATTCCACAAGGTACACGATGCAGCTTGAAGAAGCTAATTACTGAATTTCACATGAAAAGTTTGCAAAGCTGGTCAGCCTCTTACCAAAAAAGTTGGCATGGTAAATTACATTTTTATCTTTTGCTTTGAGGACTATTTTCGGTGGTTTCAGTTTGAAAGGACTGAATTTCTTCAAAAACTGCAAAAATAATTTATTATTTCTATTTCCGTCAAATAAATATAGCCAAAAGTATTTATTCAGCCTGCACATGACCAAAAACACACATACATACATCATTCTTTAATTTGTTTTTTCCAAAAAGTTCTGTGTGTATTTTTGGTGTATGATAATGCTTTGGAACCCAAATTTCTCATGTCGCTTTGATTTTGTTTACTGTAATGCAATGTGGGATGTCGCCTGTTAATTTGACGCCTAGTCAACAAAATCACCAAGACTTTAATTTGGGATTTAGTGTCTTCTTGCTGAAATAACAAACCTCTGCATGCAGTCACTCTGCAATCAAAACAACAAAGCTGTGTAATAATGTGTTCCAATGTTCAGCTGTCAATCATTATTTGAATACTGGGTTTACAATATTTCAAGCACTTGATAATAAGCTTCTTTCAAATCACACACACCCTGCTGAACTGTACGACGGCGTCAGGCACACCTTCAGGCAGCTGTGAGTGAGTTGATATAAAAGCAACAGTCGTACATGTTACTCAGTGTTACTGTACGGCGGCCATATGGGAGGTCTCTCACTGTAATATGAATAGCTGTGACCTTTCATAGAAACCCAGGCATTAAATCATTGTCTGTGTTCTGTTTCTATATAAGCCAAGATAAAGTGGACAGCTCTGTCTCGGGATCTGCCTCAGCAGCTCTTGAGACCTCTCTCATTAATTGCTGGGGCAGCAGACAGTCACCTCGAATCAACTGATTAAACTAATTGAAAGCAGGAGACTCTATAACAAAGACTAGAGGGTTTGTGTGCGTGTGTGTGTGTGTGTGTGTGTGAAGCTGGTGTCCACTGGAAAGGCTTGGGTCATCCTAATTACAATAAAACTCATCGTCTCACCAATTGACGTTGCCGAATCAGATATGAGATGAAAACTATTGCAGCATTAATTTATTAACCCTTTAGGATCTATTGATGATTACCCTTATTTACACTTTATACACATTGTGAATGGAAAAAACAATACTCATACTCGCCCAGTTGCACTTTACACTTGAGTTAATGAGACACTTGAGCTTGTTTGTCTTTCATAAGCTTTGATAGTTCTGTGGGCAGAGTGGCTACAGCTGTTACCAGGCTGTTCCCACATTCAGCCTGCTCCTCTGCTTGGTTTTGATGTGTGTCAAAGCTGAGAAGGTCACACATATAAGTAGAATCCGAAAGGAAAATGTTCATGCAATGCACGTTTTCCCAGCTCAGGATATTCCATTTCAACATCACACCAAAACTCAATGAAAAGTGGATGACTTCAGCATTCCCACAGTCAGAGACAAATCCATCAGATTGTTATGCAAGGCTGCAGCTTTCATTCATGGGTTCCTCGCCCAATCCAGTGTTTCTGAATTCGACTCAACATCAGGGAAGTATTGGTTGAAATCATTGTCAAGTTTAGACAGAGTGGGCCCTTCTGTCAACAGTGGTGGCGAGATGGGCATCGCGTTTTAATAAAGTTTGTAAAGAAACATTGCTGTTGACTGTTTACAATGTATTTCCTCAGTATTCGGACCATCATAACTGAAGCTCTATTATTCTCAATTGTATTGGTGTGAAAGCAGGAATCTCGGAGGTGGACACGTCAAAACCTGGACAAATGCAACAAAAACGGTCTGCATGGCCAGATACCACTGTCACGGGTGTATTAAGAAGGAAGGTATGGACCCAAATGCAGTAAAAATGTTTATTTAAATAATTAGCTAACAAAACTCAGGGAAACCACAGGGGCAAAAACACTATACAAAAACTAACCAAAAACACCCAAAACTCAGGGAGGCCACAAGGGCAAAAACACTATCAAAAAACAAAGAACAGGAAAATCCAAATGGTGAACCGAACTCACAAACAGTAATCCAGACAAGACCAGGAGACGCAGGCAGGACAGATCAGGTAGTAAGGCATGTGACAACACGAGACAGAAGGACTACAAATAAAACAGGAAACCAACACCACAAAAACCCACTGTCATGACAACCACAACGTGATGTGTAGCCTACTGTGTGTGTGTGTGTGTGTGTGTCAGCTGTGGTCATATACATTATCAGAAATGCACCTATCATATTCATTAAATGTGATTGTTATGCTAATATGTCTTAGCGAGGCTTTGTGTAGCCGTCATCGAGGTTTATACATTATTGACACAGTTATTATGAAAGTACCAGCAGTAATTGTGAGCCATTTCCATATCTCTATCCCAGAATGACAAGGGGAACGAGGTTTATTAGTCCCATGGTTCATATTGGATTTGACATAGCATATAGTTATATATAAATGCCCACTTGTGAGCAGAAGTCTGAGAAAACATATTTGGAAAGATTTCTTATAGCATTATGTGCAATTTTCCCTTGATAACTTCATTGTTCAGTGAGGCCAGGCAAATTGTAAACCACAGAAGCACAAAGCAATGCAATTTCAGCTTCAATTAAAAGCCAAATTTTCAGAAGTCAGCGGAAGAAACGACCTTCATTACAAGTAGCCAGCCCTGATGGGGTCTTCAATTGACTCTTAAAACCAGCCGTGATGCCACCATTGAAACACACGCTGCTACAATGTCTCACAAGAGCACTTGAGGAGAAAGGGAATATCTGGGCCGCTTTACAAACAGAAATGGGCCCGTTTGCAGTGTACTCCACCTGAAATTAGGCCAGAAACTCATGCACTTTTATCAGCTGGGAACAGTTGAAGAGATGTGCTCCGGGACCATTTGAGCAACGGCGCTGCATGCGCTATTTGCCGTCTTTTAGCAGCCATTTGAACTTCCGTTTGCATCACAGATGGAAAAACAGGAGTGTTCTCCCCGCTGCTGTCAAGGCCACTTTAAAGCTGGCGACGTTAGCAGATCATCTAAAAAACAAACATTTGATGATCTGTCCTCACAGGGACTCCTTTCAATTATTTTGGCAGCATTTGAAGAAGGAAGCTGCCATGCTGTCTAGTCTCTGCCTGCGCTGGGAGATTGTTCTCATACCGCCTTGTTACACAGCCACCATGGCACATTTGAATTTCAAAGTTTGCTCTTCCCAAGGAAAGTTTCCAGAGTGACTTTCACAAAAAAAGGTATCTTTTTTCTCTCCATTATTCACTCAATGAAATCCCAGGAGACGTTGTTTGTCAGTGCCAATTTAAAGTGAATCCCCCTCACATATGGTGCTTTAAAACAGGAGAAAGGTATTCAAACTAATCTGCAATCAGGGGAAGAGACCCTTCCCTTCTATTCTGACATGACCTAACATATATGAATTAATGCACACCATTTTCAATGTCAGCAATTATTATTCCTAAAATATTTTTGCTCCATTTTATTTGGAGAAAGTTTTCCACATAAGATTTTGGTTCTGACTTACAATTATAATTGATTAAAAAAAACATTACTTGTAGTATTGTATTATTCATATATAAAGTTACTTAAAGTTGTAAACTTGACATTCAGAGCATTTAACAAATATTTGCTATGTTAAGTAGAGTAACGTCGACCTGAGCCGAGGATGAAGCCTCCCTCTGTGTGTGTTGTAATCTGAGCTTCTCTGTGCTTTGTTGATATAGCTTTGGTGGTAGATATAGTTCTTTCTATGGCGTTTGCCTTTCACATTGGCCATTTTATTTCATATGCAATGCCACATAACCTTTCAAAAAATAAAGAAGTGCATGCTCATTTGTCAATGATAATAATCTGTAATTAAATGCCTGTACTCCAATAATGTATGTTTAAAAAAAAAAACGAATCCAAGAATTTAATGCAAATTAAAACAGCGTGTTGAGTTGAACTTTTTTTTCACGTTTGTGACATATTGTACAGATGAAGGCATTGAAAATGTTGGTATGATGTCAATACACTGTCAAGAAGATCACTGTCTTTTTCCTGTGAACTGCTCGTCACATGTGGAATAAATAGCCAACAGACCCTATGCCAAGCCATGCCAGAGCTGCGCTGCTCATGCTGGCTGTGTGGATGCGCTAGCACTGTTAGCTGCTAGCAGGCAGGTCAGCTACTGCCATGTTGAGGCAATTTATCTATGCTCTTAATTCTGTATAGAGAACCTTTAAACTATTCAAAGCTAAACTAAAAAAAAAAAAAAAAAAAACTACTTCAAAGGGGTTTTGTATTCAACTAGCTTTTTGTTGAATCTAAGCATAGCACTGGATGCGCTATCGGACTCTAACCCAGATCTGACATCAGAGGCATTGTGTTGAATGTCAGGTGGCTCAGCAAAGGGTCGATATGCACCACTGACTAGGAGCAACATTTGCCATAATTGGGAAAATAGCCCTGTATCCTCACACCACAAAGTCCCATTGATTTTCTATTTATCCCCGCGTGTTTTCCTGAAATTCAGCTGCAGAGGAGAAGCAGCCTCCCTCAGCCCCTCTGGGAGCAGCTGGGATCTGAGGAAGTGTAGTTCCTGATGGAAACGGGGGGCCGATGTGGATGTGTGCTCGTTATCGCATGCTTGTATTTACGCACCCTGACTCCATCCGTCTTGCTCTTTATGTTGAGGGCAATGACTTATGCTATGGCACGGGCCAAGAGACGGGAAAGGCACAAGCTGCAGACCACCGGCTGGGCGGGAGAGCAGGGCGAAGGGGAAGGAGCTCACCCTGACATCTATCTCGCCTCTGATTCATTATCGTCTTTATATGAGCAAAAAGGTTGCTGTGTTTGGATTCTGTGGAAAGAGCATGTGATGCATGTGTCCGTCTACTATCCCCCCAAGGCTCGACAAGCCTTTCTTCCCTCGCTGCCAACTCCGAGCACTGTTATTTAGAGTGATGCATTTCCCTCCGCCTTCCCGCTGGAGTGGACTCTCCATCACCTACACAAACACAAACTCATACACACCACCAGGAGGGTCACGTGCACATGCCCACGAGTGTTCGAATACACATGGATGCTAACACAAACAGACGCTCTAAGACAAACCTACACACACACACAAACACACACATACACTCACACACACAGACTCCTGCCACTAGTGTTTAATGCAGGAACTGGAGCGGACACGTCACAGTATCCAGGGGCAGCAGAACTTGCTTTTCGACAGGCTGCTACTCTGCTGAGGCAAAGGTCTGTCAGTCTGGCTCTCTCTGGCTCGGCTCACACTGAAGCTGTTGCAGCTAATTGTTTTCCTCTATGTATGCAAATGTGATCAGTACGTAGAGAAAATGAACGGGAATAACATTTTTGGAATAAAATCAAAACCTGAAGTATCAGTAAAAGAAAAATATCCGTTCATACTCTCCATTGGATAATTGTAATCCAATGCCAGAAATCTTCGCCAGCACAGGGAGTAACATGTCCTTTACGGCCACATAGGGTCCTTTTTCAAGCACAAGTGTCTTTTTCAATTGTTCCAAATGAGGAGGGAGCATAAGCTGCCTTTTTGTGTGGCCAAAACACAGAAAAGGCCATTTTTGGAGCATGTTGGCTGGAGGTCACAGAATGTTAGTGGTGATTGTTGTGCTTTAGATAGTAGCCCAAATAATAAAAGCATTGGGGGATGCTAGTCTGTCCCTAGTCTTCTCTAGGGCAGTGGTTCCAAAACTTTTTCTGCAGCCCCCCCTTGTCGATAAAAACAAATCCCCCCCCCCCTCTATGAAATCAGTTTTAATTTTCCAGATTCTGTTTTATTTTTTCCCAAATTCCGTGTTTGCCATCTGTTGTGGAAATATGTATGAGACAAAGCAAGGAGACCTCTGGATATAGTAGATGTCTGACGCAGAAATATTTATTTGATGCCTTATGTGCAGTGCCAATCAATTCTGCCTCCTGCCCCTCCTGGGAAACGACTTTCACTGTGTCTAAAGTCTGTCGATTTACTCGCCGCTATTGTGAATCAGTTCATTTCTGAACGTTTCTGATGTGAGATTCTGTTTGTAGCTGCTCATCACATGGATTCTTGAGGGTCGACTCATTCTTATGTTCACAAAACTCAGAGAAAAGTCACGTCTTTGACATGACTATCGATCACTGTATGTGTGTTTGTCGGTGAAACAGACAGAGAGACGCTGGATGAAGCGGTGTGCCCGTTAATTACACTAAAACACAGTAGAGACTTATAATGTCCGTCTGCATTTTCCGCATCGCGGAAATCATAGGGCCCTACTCAGCGCACCCCCCTGTCATAGCTCCACACCGCTTGGGGGTGCGCCCCCCAGTTTGAAAACCACTGTACTAGGGAGTGAAGTGTCTGTGTGTGTCTGTTAGCATATTACATTACATTTACATTTACATTTAGGGCATTTAGGAGACGCTTTTGTCGAAAGAAAGAAACCACAACATATTGCTGATAAAGTAAGAGCGAAAAATAGAAACAAGTGTTAGGTCCTCGTCTGAGTAAAGTAGTAGCTGTTCAGCAAACATACCTTAAGAACAACAGTGCTATGATCAAAGTGCTATAGGTAAGAAGATAGAAGTGCTTTTTAGTGGGTCATGCTATGCAGAGTCGAGGTGAAGTCTCAACAGGTGGGTCTTGAGCCTTTTCTGGAAGATGGCAAGTGACTCTGCTGTCCTGACATTGGTCGGGAGTTCGTTCCACCACTGAGGACCAGAACAGGGAAGAGTTGGCCAGCTGAAGTAGAGGAGCGAAGTGCTTGCGTCGGGGCGTGTGGTTTGACCAGTGTTTGAAGGTAGATGGGTCCGTTCCATTGATGGCCCTGAAGGCCAGTGCCATCGTCTTGAATTGGCTGGGGCTGCAACAGGGAGCCAGTGGAGGTCACGGAGGAGGGGGGTAGATTGAAGACAAGGCATGCTGTAACGTTCTGGATACACTGCAGTGGTTAAGTCGGCGAGGCCGGGAGTCCAGCCAGGAGAGAGTTGCAGTAGTCAAGGCGGGAGATGACCAGTGCTTGGACCAGGAGTTGGGTTGCGTCCTTTGTGAGGAAAGACCGATTCCTGCGGATATTGTAGAGGGCAAATCTGCAGGATCGGGCCACAGCAGTGATGTTGGGGGTGCAGAATAGTTGGTCATCAAGGATTACATTCAGGTTCCTCGCAGTTGACGACGGCAATACTGTGATGCCCTCGACAGTGACCGACAGGTACATGCGAGGGCAGTCTTTCCCCGGGATGAAGAGGAGTTTGGTTTTATTCAGGTTAAGCTTGAGGTGATGCGCAGTTGTCCAGACGGAGATGTTTGCCAGACATTCTGAGATGCGAGTTGCAATGTGAGTGTCAGAGGACTGGGGAAAAGAGAGGAACAGCTGGGTGTCATCTGCGTAGCAATGGTAGGAGAATCCATGCGATGTGATAACAGAACCTAGTGATCTGGTGTATAGTGAGAACAGAAGCGGTCCTAATACTGAGCCTTGAGGGACATAGAGCCATTCCATGTGACCTAAAAGGTGCGATTTGTCAGGTATGATGTGAACCAGGTTAGAGCAGAGTCAGTGATGCCAAGTTCAGCCAGAGTGGAGAGGAGGATTTGGTGGTTGACTGTGTCGAATGCAGCAGATAGGTCGAGGAGAATGAGAGCGGAGGAGTGGGATGAGGCTCTGGCGTCTCGCAGGGACTCGGTCACTGTGAGGAGGGCCGTCTCAGTGGAGTGAGCAGTCCTGAATCCTGATTGATTAGGGTCAAGGAGGTTGTTCTACGAGAGATAGGATGACAGTTGGTTGTAGGCGGCACGTTCCAAGGTTTTAAAGAGGTATGATAGAAGAGATACAGGTCTGTAGCTTTGGATGTCAGCAGCGTCTAGGGGGGGTTTTTTAAGGAGGGGCTTCACTGTAGCTGTCTTAAAAGCCGCTGGAATGACACCTGAGGTGAGGGAGGAATTGATCAGGGTGGTGAGGAATGGCAAGATGTCGTGTGAGATGTCTTGGAGAAGAGAGGAGGGAATCGGGTCGAGGGAGCAGGTGGTGGCACGGTTAGATGCAACAAGTGCGTCAACGTCTTCATAGGTGAGGGGGCTAAAGCTGGTAAGGCCATCAGAGTTGAGAGTTCGGGGAGATGGTTTCTGGGAGGGTATAGGAGTGAATGAGAGCTGATGTCTTTTACTTTCTTGGTAAAGTAAGTTGCAAAGTCATCGGCAGTAAGGGAGGAAGGAGGGGGAGGGGTAGGAGGGGTGAGGAGGGAGGAGAACATGAAGAAGAGTTTCCTGGGGTTGGAGGCAGAAGAGTTGATCTTTGCCAGGTAGAAGGCAGATTTAGCTGCCGAAACAGTTGAGGTGAAGTCAGAGAGGAGGTGGTGGTAGTGAGCAAGGTCCTCATCCTGGCCTGATTTCTTCCATTTTCTCTCTGACGCTCGCAACAATGATCTGTTGGTTCGCAGAGGTTCAAACAGCCAGGGAGGGGAGGGAGATGATCGCGCAGGTCGTGAGATGGGGTGACAGAGAGAATCTAAAGAAGAGTAGAGTGAGGACATCAGGTTGGAGGAGGCTTCCTCAGTAGGCATTGGTAGAATTATTCTGTGGATGGTAGTGAGGAAACGTTACCATAGCAGCTGTAGGTTTTTCTGCTAAGATGATGCACGACGCAAGACTTCTGTTGACACCTTAATATAAGGCGCTGCCCTAAATACTTTGGATTGGTTCTGCTTTGCAGCGTTTTTTGGTTTTCACCCAATTTTAGCAACAAAGCAAGGGAGATTGTCTTCAGTCTCTAGTTGTTGCCGAAATAAATGATGGGAAATTACATAAAATGTTATAGAAATGATCCAAGGTATTGTAGAACCACCCAATATTTATTAACTGTGACAGTACATTTTGTAATAACAAAACATCTTGGATCTGACTGTGATAAAACACAAAAGAAGTTGCTTCTGACAGAACAGTAGCCTGATTCCACATCAACGAACAGTGTGCAGTTGATATGTGCTGGAATATCAAAGCTTCTTGTACTAAAATACACCTTCGCTGGGATCCATCGTCATTGTCTCTTCTTAGTTACAAAGTGCTTTAAAACACACATAAGAGATCACAGTTTAATACAAATGGAATGATGTGATGGGAAGAAGATAAGGAAAGGAAAGAGACATACATACTTTGTTAATGTGACACTCAGGTGTGGAAGACCACAGCTGGAACAGCCAAGCGATCAGGTAGTGCTCACACCAAAAAGAGAAGCACATTTTTCCGGCTCCATGTAGACATGAACAGCGTTTCATCCATCATGGCTGAAATAAATACTATTGTACATGTTTTGCACACGTCCCAGATATGCTAAATACGCAGTCTTGTCTGGGTTCATAACACCAAGCTGGATTCACTGGCTCTAGCAAGGTTTATCACAGCTGGATGAACCCAAAGTGAACTATTTAACTGTGGTTTGATTGCAGTAAAAAATAATACCGAAATAATTACCTAATGATACAGATTCATAAAACGTCTTAAAGGAGTCATCACCTGGAAATCGCAATTTCTCTTGTTAAAACATGCATATCTGTGTTTGACCTCAGTTGAAACTTGCCTGAAAGGCTGGAGTTTGAAAGTGGCGCCGTTTTTTCGCTTCTGCTCTTTTTCCGAACAGGAATAGCACACAAGGGTGTGCATTCCTAAAGCACGAGATTTTGATTCTGCGCCTTCGGTGACGTCACCGTGGCGGCTACTTGCATAAGCCCACCCCTCTTTCACCACCCAACCGCGCCCCGTCCGCTACCTGAAATCGCCGAAGCGCCGCCATTATGTTTTGGAGTCTGCATGCAGGCAAGCCCCCCCGGCTCTGTCCTTCCTGCGGCGAATCAACGCGCGCCTCATTACATATTATACAATGCACATCCGGACCAGTCAAAACCTCGCGCGTAATCTCGCGTGATAAAATCGCGGTACGAAAAAGGGTCAGAACAAGCTCAATGTTTGATTAAATTTTTTTTTTTTTTTCTAATAAGTTTTACGAATTGATCCAAAGCGATCCAAGGGGGGCTGGATACGTATAAAACCAGGTGATGACTCCTTTAAGTCGTTCTTTGTTAGGGCTGTAGGGAAAATGCTTGTTTTCTCAATGGAGTCTGGATTGATGGGTGCTAGGCTATGCTAGCATTGTAGCTGCTCCGTCAACACTCCAAATAAGGTCATCTGGATATAAATACAGCAGCGACCTTCTTTGTACAGTTTATATACATAGTTTCTGTAATATGGTGTACTATTGTAGATCACATGATGACCACAGATGGCAACAATCTTCAGCAAACATCGGGAGGAGCATCTCAACGCTGATAGGGTTTTGCGTCGCACAAATATGTGGAGATGTGGAATCGTGAATAGGACGCGTTTAGATCTTCGGTACTGAAAGTGATATTCCTCCAACCTGTAGGGGGCATGCTGGACCCCCTTGCAGAGGTGTGTCTGATGGTGTGATGTCACTTGCACATGCATATTTTGTCGTCAGCTCTGCATCATCATCTCAATTCAACAAAAACTCAAGAGCTCACTGTGAAACCAAAAATGTGTTTCATGTACCGGTAAGTGTAAACAAAGTGTAGGTCCAAAAACAAATATGACATCTTCCATTAGTGTCTGTGAGCCTTTTCAGTATCGCTGTCAGCTCATATTGGTCTCGGCTACGGTTTGCATGCTGGGATAGAAATGGACAGCAGCACAAAATAATTCAGATGTGAGTGGAAATTCAGCGCTGAGCATGAAGACCTGGAGAGCGAATGCCTGTATTCGTTCCACCCTCCATCCTTCCATCCCGTCCTGGTGGAGGATCCTCCCATCTTCCTCAGCAAGCTTCCTCCAGCCACTTCATCATCATCATCATCATCTGCATTTCAGCCAGTGAGACACTCTGAGGATCCTCCTTTAATGTTTCAGCGCTCAGTGGCCCAGCTCCATAATTTCTCAGCCAGCGTGGCCAGGGGAGCTAAAGCGCTAAATTGCTATCTGGAGATATTCAGCTCAGCTCTTAAAAAAAGTGACCCACTAAAAATGTTCTTGTGCAGTACTGTGCAACCGAGTGCATATTTAATCCCTGGTTAATCAGCGGGGGCGATAGTGTGTGTAAACAGATTAATCCGACCCTTATTCATCCATAACAGGGCAGATCGATGTCTGTCCACTGACACGTGACCAGCTATTTAGTTTGTCATTTACTCGCCAATAAGAGGAAAACAATTTAATCCTGCGTACTTTAATCCATTCTGACATTATTGAAAAAGTTGCGGCATCCTTCTTTCAGACATTTTGTGGCTGCCTCAACGTTGTGTCTCTAAAGTATTTTGGCAATATGAAGAAGTTCTTGTCCCTTTTTTTAAACCTTTGACCAAACCTTGTGGGTTCTGAAAGGGTTTCATGAAACCAAGTGGTCAGAAAATATTCTATAATTATAGAAAAATGCCAAGTAAACAGCCATCAGAGCTGAAATTGAATGATTGTCAATCAATAATGACGTCCTGGACCGTCCCCTTCGGTCTTGTTGTCATAGTAACGTGTTCTTGGACTCCACAGTGAAACATATAATAAGAATGTGATGCTTCATCTTAAGAACTGTACCCTGAACAAACAGTCTTACATCACCGATGTTTTGTTTACTTGTCTGAGTTAATCTGCATGCTGGTAATCTCCTTATAGTCTTTCAGGTGCAGGCTCGGAGAAAACCGCCTTTTAGGGAGCATGAAGGTGACGGTGAAATGCTTCTGTGTCTGACTACTCCAGATCTGATAAAAGAAACACAAAACGCATTTGGAATGAGTTTTTCACAGTATTGGTAAGAATAATACTGTAAAAAAGTGGCAGCTCTCCAAACAACCCCGACACAGAGGCCAAGGACGCATGGCGAGCTTTACGTTTCTTTTTACACAACAACAAACCTTAAAAAACAAACTGTATGACTTCTCAGTTGGTGTCACATTCCAGTTTAGATAAAAACAATGGTGTTCATGAATGCAGTGCATGATGGGTAATCTGGCTAAATATGCAGATTTGACCCAGAAGTAACAAGATTTATTTTTAAAAAAGTAAGTAGTAATAAAAAGGAATAAAAATACAGTAATAAAAACACCATTCATAAAAGACACTGAAGAGATAACATTTACAGAAATATAATTTAATAGATTATGATCATTTTCAACAATTATTCAGCATTTGATATGTTTGAAAACGTGTTTAAGGACATTTTATGCCGGTTTAAGTTGGCTGAGAGCAGAGAGATGACCAGAAGTCTAAAAGTAGTAGAAGTGTTTTTACTTTTTATTGTAAAGATCATTCCATCAGAGAGGTCACGTCCACACTTATTACATTTACATGTACAAGTCCAAGAATAAAACATATGTAGAAATCTATTTTTGGTCCAGAACAATCTAGATTCAACAAATCTGTCGTATGCAAAAATGTACGATGCTAACATGCATAGATGCTATCATGTTTTAACCCCTCGTGGTGCTTTTGCCGCATTCCCAATTAGGTTTACACAACAATAGTACTTGGGTTAGGATTTGTAAATATGTTTTAGATGAAAGCAAGTGTGTTACCTTTGGTATCGCTTCGTTTGGTATCGCTTTGTTCTGGGAAAACAAGGGTCGGGTTGTAATGTGCCTTTAAGTACGGGTGTTCCCGAAGAGGAAAGCCCTGTCAAAGAAATGAAGTGGCAAGCCTGTCTGTGTGTCATTGGCATAACCAGATAATTCACTGTCAGCTATTTTAATGAACCTCATAAAGCACACATCATAGTCGGCATCTGGTTAAGGAGTCATTTGTCTCGTCTCTTAGAGACTTAGATTTACTCTTATTTGTTTCTCCCGAAGCCTCGCGGGTGCTCACACCACACAGAGCAGAGGATGAATATGCAGAAGGCTGCCAACTCCCTTTATTCTACTTTCATGCCTCTTTGTTTCCAAAAATAGAGCTGTCACATTTCTATTTTCAGATGTTTTTTTATCCCGTGAAACAGACCAACATGTTTCACAAATAAAAGCAGCGACCTTGCAGCGGTATGACGCCGCCCCTTGGAGATTACAACCGGCAGATGAAGCACAATATGCAAGAATATGATTAAAAAGCAACGCAAGCAGCCGAGGTCAGAAGTCGTTTGACTTGGCAACTGAATATTCATCAATTTCACCCTTAAACCGTGCAATGATTAATTGAGCCTCCAGTGTGATTAAAATAGGAATGAGTTCCTTTAAAAAGCCTCAACACTCAGTGACGGCACATCCAAACTGAGCAGTTCATGTTTAATGCATGAATCACTTATTGGTTTATCTTAGCGAGACCGCGCTCTGCTGGCAGGTATTCTCTTCTCACCGTTCGCCTCCGTGAACCTACAGGTTTAGGAGCTCCTGGAATTTATTTCAGACACAGATCCAAGATTTTAAATCATCTCTACATACTTTCACTCACTTTCTCTGGTCTGGTGTATGAAGAAGACAACAATCAGTGATGCCAAAGAGGGAAACGGTGTGCAGAGTGACTCTTCTTCATGGCCCGGGGCGTCGTGTCTTGGCCCAGTTGGCTGCAGACCAACCTGAGGTTCTGACCCACTTTCTGGCCTCATCAGTCACAGTCAGAGTCCCGGAGACTCTCATTCATTTCCCGTGAATCCCATTTATTCCTTCCAGGCTGTTATGTCATCATTACAGACTTACCTGCTCCATCCTGGGCTGCATTTGAATATTTCATCATTGCGCGATAATACTTTAAATATGCCACAGGATATGATTTATACGGGTCAGAGAAGACGTTTGCACACCTCTGTACCGGAGTGTAATCGCCGCGGGGTTGCGATCAGCGACCTGACGTGTATTTTTATATGATGAATTATCAGCAGTGTGTTCTTTTCGCAGGTGGCTGGTGAAGCAGGCGGAAGACATGAAGGATTTTAGTCTGTTGTTTTAAACCTTTAAACCTGCTGGTGAGTTTGGAGAGTTTTAAAATGGGCCTTGTGTTAATTTCCCCCCTCCTTCTCTAAATTGATTAGTGGATCAGAGGGCTAATTCGGGCCTTAAGGAGCTACACTTAGACCCAGACTCCCTGGCAGCCCCCAAACAAGTCATCCATAAACCACACATCACCCAGCGGTTAGGCAGCTCGCCCCCCGCTCCACACGTGTCAGCTGCTGTGGGGAGAAAATGGACCTTGAGGTAATTGAATGCTCTTAATTTCCAAGAAGCCGAACCGAGGAAGAGGGAAAGATGAAAAATAAGAGATGATAACGAGGTAAATCCAATTAAATGCTCGGGTTTGTTGTTTCAAAAGAGGATGTGCTTGTTGAATACTCAGCTGTACGATTCAAGACTTCCTTTCACATCGCTCCCATTTAAAAAGGGAAGGCATTTTTTTTCCTTTTCGCTCTTAAAATGCAAATTGTTTTAAGATGGTGTACCCTACACACTTATTCAAATACTGTGGTTAGTTAGCTCAACGTCTGTCAATCAAACTCTTAATGAAGTGAATCGGCAGAAGACAGAAAATCCTTTCCATCGAGAAAAAAAGCCTTCAGTTCCGCTCTTTGCTCTTCTCGAAATGAAGCAATATTCTCCAGTTCTGATGAACCAGATGCTCCTGCAGCATCTGTGCGAACCTGTCCGTGCTAACCAGCTGGCTAACCAGACACAAACGCGTTACTTGAAGCCTGACAAGATGGATCTTTTTGTGATATATGATCCCAAGATTCTGCCTTGCAAGGTCGTTTTTTTGTTTGTTTGTTTTACATGAAAGTGAGGCTACTTTGATGGGGAACCCTGCCTTTGCCCAATGACAGCTGGGATCGGCTCCAGCCCCCCCCGACCCTGAATACAGGATAAACGGTAGACAATGGATGGATGGATGGATGGATGGATGGAAAGTGAGGCATTTGTCTTGCTGCCTGTTTGTTGCTGAGGGGGTTATCCCATGTACCCCGGGTTCCCCATTTTGCCCAAAAAAAGGGGAACCTTTTAAAAAAAAGGGCTTTTAAAAAAAAAAAGGGTCCTAAGTTCCACGGTCACATACAAAGCAGGGAACATCGGACCCGGGAACATTTGACCCCGGAACATCGGACCCGGGGAACATCGGAACGCACGCTTGCTGAGCGCCTCGCGTGTTTTACAGTAACACCCTGGACACGTTGAGTTGAAATACGTCAACTCGGAGCAGAAAACCAGCCGTTGTGGTGACTTTTGTTGATTACCCGAAGCTACACTACTTTACCAGTTTACTAGTTAACATAAAGAGAACAGAAACTAGCAGGTCTGGAGTCAGATTAGTGCAGAAATAGTGTGAATAACTTTTAGGTAGCGTATAGATAATCTCAACACAAATTGTAGGCCTACATTTTGTTTTTGTTGCTCAGCTTTAAAACGAATGCATTAAAATTGGAAGTATCATTCGTGCCCGCTCCAGTCAATCCTGTTAGTCATGACAACTGCTCTACAAAATTAAAGTTAATAAGGGTTCACGAAAATGTAATAGTTGTGCTTAAAATAAGTACGTTCAGTTGGGTTGAAGCAACAACAGGAACGTTAGATGCACTTTGGGACGCGCAGTTTTGAGAATCCTGCTGTTGGACCGCCATGAGTGGTCTTTCTCAATATACTACGTCACTAACTGGCTGTTGCAGAGTCCTGTGGCGTGACCACCTCGAAAAAAAGATCCAAATTGACCATTCCATTGTGTGGCATCGTTTTGACAATTTGTGTTCTTTTACATGAAAATGATAATTTTTCTTTTGTGACAATTTCATGAATTGAGTTGTCTAAGAACACCGTTAGGAGGCGACAACAAAAAATGGTCACATTCCATTTTCAGTAAAGAGCAAAGGATTTTGTGTTTTAAATGGAGCGAAGCCTGCGAGCTAGTTCAGGCAGACAACTCGAGCCGCGCCTTCATAATCATGTGACATACCTCATAGTCCAATAATCTTCTCCCACTCACATCCTCCCTATTTGGCGGTCTATTTAAGCTATGACGTTTCCCGTGTCCCCTCTTCGGCTGTCATTGCCTCTGCTGCACATCAGTACTGCTGTCAACTGCGTACAAACTCATCTCTGCTCATGCGAATAATAGCTTACCTCCTAGCTCTCTCGATTGCTATGTCTGCCGCCGTTTCAGACTCTGACAGCGACTCCTGGTCCTCAGGAGAAGATCTGGGTTTCATCCCTGAGACCCAGGGTCAGGCCGTCGAAATCCAATCTGGAAACGAATCGGACGCCCACCGTCCGCGCCGTAGCTCTCGTATAAACCGTAAACGACTCGCCGGATGGCCAGTGCACCGCATCCTCGAAGAGCTTTACGCCCGCAACATCTCAGTTCCATCAGGCCTTAGTCACGAGGAACTCTGCGATTACCTCCTCAGTCAGGGAAACAATGCCGAGGCCCCAGAATTGAGCGCATCCACCGGTAATCCAAGCAGCCTCCCTCCCAAAGGGAAAGGGAAAGCCCCAGCAAAGAAGCGCTCCGCTCATCAGGTGGCTTCTCCCAGACCAGCGGATGATATCCACTCAAAAAGATCGAAGAAATCGGATCCGGGCCCCTCGGCTGAAGCAACCATCCTGTCTTCCCTCCAGGAAGTGACAGCCTCATTAAATGTAATGAACGCGAGGATTAAATCGCTGGAAAACAACGCCTTTGCCCCGCCAACTAACATAAACAACCCAGGGCCATCTTCCGCAAACGTTGGCTCGGCACCCGCTTCCGCGTTCCACGCCGAGGTCATGCCCCATAGGACTCTGGGAAGTGCAGTTCCCGCACCATCGATGGGCTCCAGGTTCCTTCCCCCTGCAGCAGCAATTCCCGATAACATCAGGAACCACATCCTAGCAGGTATCATGTTCTCTGATTTTTACTCGCGTAATCATATTATAAATGATCATATTAATATATCATATGCTTTTATATATTATAAAAAAAAAAATGTGTATATTATCATATATAGTCATATCTAATGAGTCTCATCCTGACAGGCCATGACGTCAATCTGGTGAAGATTCTTTTGTGTGGTTCGGATTGTGCAGACAAAAGATTTGTGGATTGCAGAGATTTTTCAGTGTTACTGAAAGACAGTGATCCAAGACTATCCAAAACTCTTACACTGGCAGAGTTCAATGTGGCATTCGTCGTTTTCAGAGATACTATATGTGAAGTTTATCCTCAGCGCAGGGAGGAACTTGACACTTACTTGGCCATAATTTCCGACCTTGCGCTCTCATATGGTGGCTCACTCTTCTATGAGTATCATAAATCCTTCTCTGCTAAAGCGGCCATGTTCATTCAGAGATTCAATCAAAGAGTAGATTGGTCTGTAGTCGACCTAGCATTGATCAGCCGACATTTCACCGGCCATAAAAACCTGTCCTGTTCCATTTGTGGTTCCTTCTCCCACACTCCCTCCCTGTGTCCAAGATCAGCATTACAAGAATTGTCCACTCCCAAACCTCAGCCTCAGAAACCATTTCCAGCGTTCAGTTCCATTAATCATCCACCAAAGCGACAGGTACAATTTATTTCAGGCCATAAGTCTCCCGTCTGCATCAATTTCAATGAGAATGTTTGTACATTTCCTAAGTGTAAATTCATGCATGTGTGCAGTTGGTGCGCAGACAGCCACCCACGTTCGGTGTGCCCCAGGAGGTTCCGTCCTGCAAAGTCGGGGAAATAAACTTGCAGCATCCCTCGACTCCAGTCAATGTTCCGGCTCTCTCCAAAGCCCTGTCAAAGCATCCCAATAGATGCTTCATCAATTATCTTCTCACTGGCTTAGTGCAAGGATTCCTAGCAGGTCTATGCTGGCTCCCAAATGTCACCCACGTCAGTAAAAACCTGCAGTCAGCACTCAAGGAGCCAGAGGTAGTAGATGAGCTCCTATCAAAAGAGGTCAAAAAAGGATACATGATAGGTCCACTGTCTAAATCCCCCTTTTCCCTCTTCAGAGTTAGCCCCATAGGTGTCGCCACCAGGAAATATTCCAACAAAAAGCGCCTCATTATCGATCTCTCAGCGCCTCACGATTCTTCCATTCCAAGTATCAACAGTTTAATTCCCATAGAGCAATTCTCATTGTTCTACGCTTCCGTGGATCATGCCGTGCAGATGATCAAGTTAGCAGGAGTGGCGCATGGCTGGGGAAGGCTGACGGATGCCTTCAAAGTCTTCAAAGTCATGCCACTCCACCCGTCCCAATGGCATCTCTTCGGCGTCAAATGGCGTTCAAAATTGTACTTTTCCGTTAAACTACCATTCGGCTGCCGCAGTAGTCCTAGCATCTTTAACTCTTTATCGGAGGCTTTATGTTGGATTCTCTATAATTCCTGCAAACTCCCTTTCGTCCTGCATCTCCTGGACGATTTTTTTAGTAGTTGATTTTCCTTCATCTCCGCCAGCATGCAGCATCTCTGCCGTCAAAAGCCTGTTTCAAGAATTGGGCATACCTCTTTCTGAAGAGAAAACTGTAGGCCCTTGCACGCATCTGGAATTTCTCGGCATAACCCTCGACAGCGTTCTCATGCAAGCGTCTTTACCACAAGACAAGCTGTCTCGCATCAGAGCAGCCATCAAATCCTGGTCTGCCGCCACCGTTGTCTCCAAAAGAGACCTCTTATCTCTGCTAGGTCACCTTGACTTCGCCATGCGCATAATTCCCCACGGTCGTCTTTTGTATCACGCCTGCTAGTCATGGCAAACTCTGTAAAAAATCTTAGAGACAACGTGGTCTTAGATGAAGGCTGTCGCTCAGATCTGCATTTCTGGTCCTTGCTTTGCGACAAATGGAACGGCATCTCGTTCTTTTATAATGACCTCGTGGAGTCCTCGGATTCCCTCCAGTTCTTCACTGACGCAGCCCCTTCCATTGGTTTTGGGGGGTTCTACAGGAATTAATGGTTTGCAGATGTCTGGCCAGCCGAAATTAATTCGCTAAATGATCAAGCCAAATCTACAGCCCTTTATGAGCTTTATCCCATCATCGTTGCCTGCTCCCTATGAGGCAGCAAATGGGCCAGGAAACAAATCACAGTGTTCTGTGACAATGCAGCCACTGTCGAAATAATCAACAAGGGTCGTTCAAAAATACCAATCATCAACAGTCTAATGCGACGATTAACCTGGTTCTGTGTTCTGCAGAATTTCATCTTGCGAGCTACCTACATTCCCGGCCATGAAAACCGCATAGCTGACGCTCTTTCTCGCTTCAAATTCCAGGATTTCAAAACGATGTGCCCCCAGGCCAAATCCGTGCCCTCCATTCAATCAGATGGTTCTGAATTAAGCATGCCTGGGCTCCTGCAGGGCCTGCTGAACTCGGCCTCCAAATACATGAGAATGGGTCTAGCAAAAAGCACCATTAAAGCCTATGATTCAGCCTGGTTCTTCTACTCCTCCTTCTGTGCTAGCCTCCTACTTAGTCCACTACCAGTAGATATCTCAGTAGTTTGTGCATTTATTACATTTTCATTCGAATCCCGTCACCTTCAAACGCAAAGCATCAAAGCCATGCTGGCAGGAATTCAGTTCCACATGCGATGCCAAGAGCCAGCATCCCAGAGTCTTCTTGGGAATCCCTACATCCAGCTACTCCTCAATGGCCTAAAAAAGGCACGTCCCACAGGTCTTGACAAAAGAATGCCTCTCACTGTCACACTGGTTCAGAATTTGGTGGCAAGGTTAAGGCAAGGTTGTTTTTCACCATACATTGACACTATGCTGGAAGCAGTCCTATTAATGGCTTTTTACGGGTTTCTCAGATGTGGTGAATATACAACTAGATCACGTTTGTTTAATCCACAGCATGACCTTACCTTCTCTGATTTAACATTAGAAGAGCACATGTATACTTTATTTCTAAAACACTCCAAGACTGACAGATCATGCCAGGGCACTCAGATTGTCATTGCCAAGAATAATACTGCTTTCTGTCCCTTCTCTTCCATGATAACATTCCTGAACCTTTGCTCCTCAACCCATCGGTTAACTCCCCTGTTCATCATTGTTACGGCCACTGTTTGTTTGTTGCTGCCTTCTTGTTTCCCCTCTGTTATGTGCAGGTGCGAGTCATTAACAGGTCATCGTCATCCCGCCTCTGCCAACCGGCTTTCACCAATCACCTCATCAGTTTCCAGCCAGGGGAGGCCTGCCACATGCATAAAAGCCTGTTTAACTTGTCACCCGCACTCTCTCCTTTTTGTCCTGGTTGTGGACTGGTTTTGCTGTGCAATGCTTAGAGCCTTTTTTTTGTATACATCTCCAAGAGTGATACATATAGTGTCCCCTAGTTTTCCTTTCTCCCCCTGCTTGCACCAATTGTGACCCCCATTGTTAGTTCCCCCATGTTTTGTTGTCTTTGTGGTTACCTTGCGGCCTTGGGACAGGTAAGACAGAGGCCTCTATACATTCACACGTAGTGTCTTCTTTGTTTAGTAACACTAGGCTAGGAGTGTTGCTACCCGCTGTACTTTTGGCTTGGTTTAGTTAGGTTAGCGGACGTGTGGTCCACCGTGTTAGCTGTTAGCTTAGCTTGTTTTGTTGGGTTCTTTTCTTTAGCAACACTCAAGTCCCAAGGCCCGCTGGTTTTGTCGTATGTTACTGTTGTGTTTTGTAATTAGCCGCATTAAACCTATGTTCAACCTTATCCGTTGCTGTTGTCATTCCTTTATTGTTTCACTCACCAATTGTTCCTTCATCTACACCCATAACCCGGTTAATTTTAACATCAGTTACCTCCCCCGCTACCCCTAGACAGTGGGAGTTGTAACAATCATGGATGATGGCAAACCCATGACAAGATCCTGGTTCTCCTCCAAGCTGCGACATCTTTGTCTGGGATGCGGCCTTCCACCCGAACGTTATTCCCCACACTCCCTAAGAATTGGCGCAGCCACGACCGCGGCCCTCCATCTGCCAACTTCAACGCTCAAATCCCTGGGCCACTGGTTGTCATCAGCTTCCAGCGTTATGTCAGACTACATAGAAAGGAAATTCTAGCAGCACAAAAGCTCATGAGTACTTGTACCCCCTGATGTTTTCAATAAATGTTTGTATATGCATGCTGTCCAAGATCGTGACCGCATATCAGGTGGTTGCTGGGTGGAGAATTCTAGGTAGTGTATGTTCTCCGACTAGCCAAGATGCTTACGGGGAACAGCCACACAGCGGCCGGTTCCAAGGTCCACACATAGCAGTCACTAGGTAGTATATTCTCCTACTAGCCAGGTGCTAATGGGGAATGGCCACACGGCGGCTGGTGCCAAGGTCCACACATAACAGTCACTAGGAAGTATATTCTCCTACTAGCCAAGGTGCTTACGGGGAATGGCCACACGGCGGCTGGTGCCAAGGTCCACACATAGCAGTCACTAGGAAGTATACTCCCCTTCTAGCCAGGTGCTTTTGGGGGAATGGCCACACGGCGGCTGGTGCCAAGGTCCACACATAGCAGTCACAAGGAAGTATATTGTCCTATAAGCCAGGTGCTTATGGGGAATGACCACACGGCGGCTGGTGCCAAGGTCCACACATAGCAGTCACAAGGAAGTATATTCTCCTATTAGCCAAGGTGCTTTTAGGGGAATGGCCACACGGCGGCTGGTGCCAAGGTCCACACATAGCAGTCACAAGGAAGTATATTCTCCTATAAGCCAAGCTGCTTATGGGGAATGGCCACACAGTGGCTGGTGCCAAGGTCCACACATAGCAGTCACAAGGAAGTATATTCTCATACTAGCCAAGGTGCTTACGGGGAATGGCCACACGGCAGCGGGCACCGAGGCCTACACATAGAAGTTTTCAATGAGCAATGATCTGTTACCGTTTTGGGGGGTTAAGATATTTACTCATCACTACCCATTGTCTCTTGTAAGTTTAGCTGGGGAGTGATGAGGCCGGAGCCTAGATGCCAAACTCTAATTATGTGCTGCTGCTACAATAAATATGTTAAACGTGAGTTGTCTGACTGAAATGGAGTGAAGCCTGCGAGCTAGTTCAGGCAGACAACTCGAGCCGCGCCTTCATAATCATGTGACATACCTCCTAGTCCAATAATCTTCTCCCACTCACATCCTCCCTATTTGGCGGTCTATTTAAGCTATGACGTTTCCCGTGTCCCCCCTTCGGCTGTCATTGCCTCTGCTGCACGTCAGTACTGCTGTCAACTGCGTACAAACCCCTCCCACCTCCCCAGCATCCACCTGTAGGCTCCGGAGGGGGGGTTAAAATATTTACTCATCACTACCCATTGTCTCTTGTAAGTTTAGCTGGGGAGTGATGAGGCCGGAGCCTAGACGCCAAACTCTAATTATGTGCTGCTGCTACAATAAATATGTTAAACGTGAGTTGTCTGACTGAAATGTTATTTTTAACACCATGCTGAAGATGAAAAACATTACAAAAGCAACCAAAAGCTTTTCCAGATCTTCTCATATGAAATCATGAATATCACAACCAGTCGCCCACTTCTCACCACCCACATCTCTGTTCTGATCACTGATTCAGATGTGCTGCACATTGATGGCGCATTCAATTTACATCAAGACTGTGTTTGAAGGCATTTATTTAAAAAAAACAAAAAAAACACATGGTGTTTACAGACTCTCTCTCTCCTAGTGGCTTGTTTTGAAGTAGTAGTGATGCCAAAAACATCGTTTGCACCTGATCGTCCGATTATCCTGATAATAACGTCCGAGTCGATATTCGTGACGGACAGAGATTGGAAGTGTGTTGACCGTTAAGCTACTCCTCATAGACGGAGCTGATGCACTCTGGGAAACTCACCGGCTGAGCGGAAGAAGGCTCGTTGGTCTTGCTCAAGGACACTTCCACGTGACAAATTTCCGCTGATAGATGGATTATTGTTTTTTTGTAGGGACCAGACCTGAATGTCGGTCACTTAGGCCAAGCTTCTCCGTTGAAAATTTAACTGCTTTTTTGTCCCCCAATCAAAAGTATCAGATGATTAAAAGGGAACGATTCCCTATTGATTTCCCGTTGGAAGCACTCGGAGACATGTTATGTTTATTGCTATTCTGCAAATCAGCGGAGCACAGCGGGGAAGAGAGCAATTACAAATGCAAATTCACAATAAGTGCCTGGAAGGTATGTTGAAAGGTCCTCCGAAGGATATAATTACAGCCTGGCTTGATTACATTTAAAGGGAGATGAGGAGGAAATATTCCTGAATTATTCAAGCACAAACACACACACACACACACACGCACACACAAAACACCCTGCGAGCGTGCAAGAAGGAAGATTTAGTTTCAGTCTGATGAGATTCTTCACCCGAGAGATTGACATCACAGGGGACAAAATACAACACCCGTTTTGTTAGCTTGCCTAAAGCACCGCCAGTGATTTCTCTCAAAAAACATATGCCATCCCTCATCAAAATCCTATTTCCACTCTGTGAAATGATATCCCTTTAATGAAGGCCAGAACAGCGATAGAGTGAGGCCAGTGAAGCACATTATACATTTTTTATTGCCAGCCTCTCTGACATTAGCTGAGATTAATGTGGAGGGGAGTCATTGATTAAACTGCATTCTACCTGGTCAGATGTCACCATAGACCTCTGCACCGCTCTCTTAAGAAACTCATTGAGGTGAGCTGGGTTAGACTGAGGGAGTAGTGATGCATTTGTCATCGCGGGGAAATTCCACTTTCCTGTAACACCTGACAGCAACATAAACCGCCCCCACATTCTGTCTGAAATAAACCAAAGCTGTTCTAACTTTAATATAAATGTGTATTTATCCTCAATATGATTCACAGTACTCAGCCTCTCCATAGAAAACCTCATAATACGATCAGAGTATTTCCTCCATGAGACCTTATTTTGGAAGAAATATGATTTTCTTTTTGTCCCGTATGAATTGTACCACAATTTATGATACTAGTCAATTCAAAAGATAATTTTGCAAGCAAAGAAAGCACTCAGTTTGTCATAATATTATTTAGTTTTGTGTGAAACCGCTCAGTGAAATACATCAATAACCCATAACCTTGGCTTGGCTTGCTGTTAGCACAGATAGCTGCAAGTGGCCGGCTCAGCTGTCACCGTGTTGAGAAAAGCAGAAGATAAGCTCTGAATTTCTAATATAGGAACTTTATAAAGGCAGCATATTTTATGTATACAGAGAGTGGGTTACATCCAATTTTATTTTTATTATTATCATTTATGTGGATATGACACATTAATTCATTAAGTTACAATAAACAGTGTTTGTGCCTACTTATTTTCCAGTTAAATTAATTTAGTTGCTGACATATGGGACTTTAAATTCACGGTTTTCAGTTATGGTAATTCATTAATGAATTCATAGTATGAATACATTTTAGGAAACATGTCTGAGTTAGTATATGAAGTATGACTGAGGTTGGAGATTCTCATGAAGGACTCTGTCTGTAATTAAGACTGACTTTTGATTAGTTGCTGATGGAGTAACCATTCATTCAGGGCCGAGTCCTCCATGAGTCTTACATAAGTTCTACATGAACTCAGGATGAACTCTTGTTCTTACTGAAATATGCAAAATTACTGTATGTAAAATGCATATTAAACAGTAAACGTGTGTGTGTGAAACGTATTCTCATGAATTTTCGTATGGAAACGTACGAAAAGTTATATACAATTTTTTCGTGTATTATCCTACGAATATCAAAATGACGCCAGTGCGCATGCACGATTCCCTGCAGTGAAAAATCGCTTCCATTCCTTTCATTCATTATGGAAAATGCAGCATAATGCAGCATTTTAAAGCTGTTTCGGCATTAAAGTATGTTTTGATGACATTCCTAGCGAAAAATATGCATTTTGTTCTCATATTAATCCTTCAGTGAATGTATACGATCTTTCGTTCATTTGTTAGGGTTAGGGTAAAAGCTAAGGTTAGGGTTAGAATTGGAGGAGCCTGGTAGTTAAGTCCCTCTACCTCGTGAGCTAAAGCCCCCGAAGGTTTTGGTCAGGTTTAGGTCTAATGGTCTCTAACTACCAGCATAAAGCGCATCGTTTACGTGACTACGGCTCTGTGTAATACGTATGAAATCATACAAAATGATCGTGCTTTACTTTTCATACTTTTTAGTACGAAAGCTGAGTGAGAGAAGCCTGGTGTGTGTGTGTGTGTGTTTACTCTATGGGACTCACAGCAGATTATCAGTGTGTTAGAAATTGGTAATGGTATTTGGACTTTGCAGCCAGAACTAAAATATCTGCTTGAAAGTAAAAACAAAATGTCAAAAACATAATTGAGGTGCTCAAAAAATGCAAACAAAGGTGTGTAAATCCAGTGCCTTAATGTTATTATAGGCTATCACTCTTGTATCACTCTTTGAACCCGAGGAGAGACTACACAGCCGCTCTGTTACCATTTCCCTTTGACACTCTCACTAATGTTGACAGAAGAATCAAAGGGCCGGTTTAAAGGACTGGACTGCCCGGGGGAAATTCAATTACAGAGAAGAAACGAAACCACCTTCCAGTTGTATCGCAGAGCAGAAGATAGCAGCCTTTTAATTGCTGCTCTTCACTTCAGCGTCCGACATGGACGAGGAAGTGGGAAGGATTCATCCCCATGACCCGTTTGGAGTGGCGTGTCTGTCTGCACATGACTGAAGAAATCAGTGTGACCTTTGCTGTGACGCCAAGATTGCAGGTAATGATTCGCTGCAGGGAGGCTGGAGTGTAAATTAGGGCTGTTTTTCACCGTATTATGAAGCATAATCAAGACTCTGCTCCGACGCCTCTGGATGGGAATTAGCTCGAAGGAGCGGTGAACCGTGAAGGGCTGGGGCATTATGAGGACAGGTGCTCGCTCTTACAGATAAGCTGACTCGCCAATACGCTTCCCATGAGCCGGTGGACACGCGTCTCCACGCCGGTGACTCTGATGTACAGCTGATGGGTTCCTCCGTCCGGGTACAAACGCGTTTAGTATCGAGGGAGCGAACCAATAAACCCGGGTGGTGTTAGTGCTGTCCTCTACACGGGCGCGCCGTCACCGGATCCAATCGGTTATCAGCACAACGCGGCGTTTCAAGTCCTTACACAGCACACAGAATAAATCATAATCAGGTTCCACTCGGGGGGGGGGGGATAGATCTCCCACATGGATACTGGAATAACCGATTCTGTACTGTGAAAGCTGGCTTTTCTTCGTCATCTCGTCTACTTCAGCAAGAGGTTCAACAACCAAAGATGGCAGAGCGGCCAGACGATGTCCACCCTCTTAAAATAGTAGCAGTAACTTTAGGTTATTTACATAACCCCGGTTCTCTGAGTAATATGAGTGAGATGTCTCACTATGGGATGCACACCTCGCTGCAGCCCTCAGAAGCATTAATCTCATTACGCCAATCCTGATTGGCTGGTGAACGTGTACGTCCGCCTCAGGTAGTCCCACCTACCATAAATAGTGCAGGCGGACGGCACCACGCCATTCAAACACCTCTTCTCACTCGCCCAAGCAAGAAGGGTTGTCTGGTGAGACATCTCACTCATATTACTCAGAGAACCGGGGTTATGTAAATAACCTAAAGTTCTCTTTCATAATATTTCGTTCGATGTCTCACTATGGGATATGGTTGCTCCCGTATTGCCAGACAAGCTTATCAAGCGTCCACCAACCCGCAGGGAAAAAATGCTCTATTCTTAATCAGGACAGCAAAACCGCCCATGCCACGCACGGAGCAGAGATGTCCAACATATAGAAACGGACAAAAGTGAGAGGCGAGGACCAACTCGCTGCAGCACAAATGTCCTGAACAGAAACTCCCCTGAATAAGGCCTAGGATGTGGCCAAGCCCCGAGTCGAGTGCGCTCGCAGACCCACAGGTGGTTGCAAACCCTGACTCGTATAGGCCAAAGCAATCGCCTCCACCACCCAGTGGGATAGGCGCTGCTTTGTGATAGGTTTCCCCTTATGAGGATTAGCCCAGGAGACGAACAGCTGATCGCCCCTCCTGAAGCCCCCCGTCTTATCCATATAAGTGCGCACCGCACGGACTGGACACAACACACGCGACCAAAGGCCACGAGGTCAATAGGAGAACATGAGCCCACCACCTTTGGTACGAAGGCGGGGTTGGGCTTCAAAATCATCCTTACATCCCCCGGGAAGAGCTGAGCGCATGACGGATGCACCGAAAGCGCATGGATGTCACTAACCCGTTTAGCTGAAGCCAGGGCCAGCAACAACACTGTCTTGAGAGACACGTGTTTCAAGTCCGCTACCTCCAGTGGCTCAAAAGGAGGACCTTTAAGCCCCTCTAGAACCACAGCCAGATCCCACGGTGGCACCAGTGGTCTGGACACAGGGAGAAGCCTGCGCGCTCCCTTCATGAAACGGCAAACCAGTGGGTGCTTCCCAAAACCCACGTGACAGGCGGCGATAGCAGCCAAGTACACTTTAACCATGGAGAAAGCCTTTCGTTTGTCAATCAGGTCCTGCAAGAATGACAATATCACCCCTACTGGACACTGATAAGGAATGTGGCCGTTTCTGTGACACCAACCCTCAAACACTCTCCACTTACAGTCATACAGAGACCTAGTGGAGGAGGCTCAAGCACTTTGTATAGTGGAAATCACACGCTGTGAGAGCCCCACAGCTGACAGATTGAGCCACTCACAGTGCCATGCGTTCTGGGTGCGGGTGGAAAACCGTCCCTCCCCCCTGTGACAGCAGGTCCCTGCGCAGCGGGAGCCGCCAGGCTGAGCGTGCAGCAGCCGATAGATCGCCGCCAGCCAGTGCATCGCAGGCCAATGCGGAGCTATCAAAATCAGTGCGTGGCCGTGCTCCCTCACTCTGGACAGAGTGGGGGGTATCAAGGCCAGCGGAGGGAACGCGTAGAGAAGCTCGTGCGGCCAGGCGTGCGCTAGTGCGTCTACGCTGAGGGGAGCAGTCGTGCTGCGCAGAGAGTAAAACAGCGCGCATTGCGCGTTCTCTCTCGACGCGTACAGATCCACCGTGGCCCGACCGTAACGGGCCCATATCTGTTCCACAATCTCCGGGTGTAGAGCCCACTCCCCGTATACTGGCGCACCCCTGGACAACAGGTCCGCGCCTGTGTTCAGGGCTCCCGGGACGTGCGTCACTCTCAGGGAGAGGAGACGACCGCAGCTCCACAGGATCAGTTTGCGTGCCAGCATATGCAACTGACGGGAGCGTAACCCGCCCTGGCGGTTGATGTACGCCACCGTCGTTGTATTGTCCGTCCTCACCAAGACATGATGACCCATGAGAGACGGAAGGACATTTTTCAGGGAGAGGAACACCGCTGAAAGCTCCAGAAAGTTTATGTGAGACCGCTGGAGGTCCGCACTCCAGTGGCCCCTCACAGACCGGCCCTCGTGAATCCCGCCCCAGCCTGTCAGGCTGGCGTCTGTAGTGACCACCTTCCTGGACAGGACGGCGCCCATGGGCACCCCGTGTGTCAGAAAGGACGGGACTCGCCAGTGGCGCAGCATCCTGGCGCATCCCGATGTGACCAGCACTCTTCGTGCGCCGTGACGCACGGGATCCAGCCCGCATGAGGCCACCCAAAGCTGGAATTCCCTCATGTGGAGGCGACCGAGATGGACTACGAGGATGGCAGACGCCATCAACCCGAGTAATCGAAGACACAATCTGAATTGAACAGATTTGCCCGGATGAAAAAACGCGAGACATGCCCTGAAAGTTTTCACTCGTTCCGCCGAGAGGCGCGCTGTGAAAGTCACCGAGTCCAGGGACAGTCCCAGAAAGGTTATGTCCTGTGCCGGGGACAGCATGCTCTTTTCCGCGGACTGCAGCCTGTATCCCCTCGAGATCGTCTGTAACACCAAGGGTGAAGCTGCGAGCGCTGTCCATCTCTCGCGTCTGAGGGAGAGACTGGACACACGCTGCAGCCCCTCCACCATGAGAGGCTCCAGCTGCGGTGCGGTGGCGCCCTCTCTTGGTGGAATAGTGATACTGCCCCCGGTACTCACGTCCCGCGCCCCGGTGAAGGCCGTGGCCTTCCGCCGAGGGGGGACAGCGGGTGTCGCCGCCGTGCTGCTTATTGTGACAGTTTTCGCTTTCATTAGCTGCGCCCTCGGCACTCGGCCTGGATGCGGCAGCGGAACACATTTTATTCGGTTTATTGAAACATATGTGTGTGTGCGTGCTTGTGGACATGAGAGAGGGGCCACAGCTGAACCCTCTGCCGTCAAAATGTCCGTCTCTCCCGGCTCGCTCTGGCACGGTCCGTGGCAGCCAGGAGGTGGGGGCGTGGGTGGCCCCCGGTGAGGCTGGAGAACGGGGAACTTCCAGCTGAATCACCGATGGAGAGAGGGGCCGCTCTCTTCTTCTTCGTGGCCTGGTTGGGGGCAGCTTGCGCGGGCTGTGCCGGCGGAGCTGCAGCCGAGGCCGAGGGTTTCCTGGACCAGCTGGCCCGACCGGGCTGAGACGGTGGGACGGGCTGGTGCTTCGGCAGTTTAGGGATCCTGAACCGCAGGCTTTCTGAAGCAGCCTGCGCAAAGGTTTTGCGCTGTGCAGGCGGAGAGGGAACTGGGGGCTTCCGAGGGAGGCAGAGCTGAAGTGCTTCGTCCTCCTTCTTTTTGGCTTCACACCGCTGTTGCATGGAGGCTAACGCGGAACCAAAAATCCCCTCCGGGACAATGGGCATGTCCAGGACGTCATCCTTCTCCCTGTCTGACAGGTTGGCGAGGTTGAGCCACCGCGCCCGTTCCTGCAGAACCATGGCACCCATCACTCTTCCCGTGGCCTGGACCGCGCAGCGTTGGACACGGAGACACAGATCGGTGATGACCGGTATCTCCTCCCACGTGGCTGGGTCCCGATTTTGCGCAAAATCCTTGCATAACTCAGCCTGATAAGCCGTGAGCAGGGAGAGGACGTTGAGCGCTCTGGCCGAAAGCGCAGCCGCCTTGTAAGACTTCTCAGTCAGCGCTGACTGAAAACGGTCCGACTTGGATGGCAGGCTGGGGCTCCGGGAGGACACTGCTGACAGCTGGGGATGAAGGTGCGCTGCAACGAGTGGCTCCATCGGAGGCATGCGGAGCAGACCCAGGCTCTCCATTGCCTCGCAGTCGAGGAACGAGGCACCGGGAATCGGGCTCCTGCTGCTGTAAGGGCGGTCTCTCCACGAGCGCGCTACCTCGTCCAGCAGCTCTGGGAAGACGGGGAGAAGTTGCTTCGTCGCACTCTTGGCCAAGGGCAATTTCTTCCCCTCGTAGCGGGATCTGGTGGTCTCAGCTACGACAGCGGGCCAGGGAATAGCCAGCCGGGCAGCGGCGCGTTGGCACACGTCAAACATGTCCGAGCTGGGGAGAGGAGAAGCTGGTGTGCTACTCTCACCTCCATCCCAAGAGGCGGCGGAGGTCGCGGGCTGCGCAGCCCGGGCCGGAGTGATGAATATGTCGTCCTCTTCTTCATCCTCTGATATGAGGAGTTCCGAGGTAACGTCATCATCGTCCCCATAGTCCAGTTCAAGGACGTCTTCCTCCAGCGGGGGAACCGCGGCTATGTCGAGCTGGGAGCCCCAGCTGGCACTAGCCTGTGGTGTCGCCACCACGGCGACCCCCGTCTCCTCTCCCGCCACGACGGCAGTGCCGTCCGAACGGAGATAGGGGTCATGTCCAGACAAGGGGTCATGTCCAGACAAGCTAGCTTGGCGGGCTAGCCGTCTGCGGAGACTCTTAACGGTGAAAACCGCTCAGCACCGACACGAGCCAGGGACGTCGATAGCCAGCCAGGCGTGTTCCAGCCCCAGGCAGCTCGAGCAGACCTGATGTGGATCCTTACTCGATATCTTATTCCCGCAGCGACAGAATCGGGCTCCGGAGTCTCCAAGTCCTCTGGTGTGAGGGGTTTTAGCCTCCATTCCCCGCGAGCTGGTGTGCAGGCAGTGAGTAGAGGCAGTTAGCTGGTGTGCTAACCGTGAAGGTCGAGAAATTAGCTGGTGTGCCAAATCTCGGTGCTCGAACAGCCGTGGTGAGGCGCCGAGAACAGTGCTGGCCAAGCCGTGGAGGGGCAAGGAAAGCACTGAGTTCGATCTGGTGTGACCGACGAAGCGAAAATAAATCCAAGGCTAGTAGCGCCCGGCGACAGAAGCTACATAAGATCTGTCTGTGGACAGTTAAGCTAGCTAGCCCTGGACGCGAGATATGCTCCGAGTGAGAAGAGGTGTTTGAATGGCGTGGTGCCGTCCGCCTGCATTATTTATGGTAGGTGGGACTACCTGAGGCGGACGTACACGTTCACCAGCCAATCAGGATTGGCGTAATGAGATTAATGCTTCTGAGGGCTGCAGCGAGGCGTGCATCCCATAGTGAGACATCAAACGAAATATTATGAAAGAGAACTAGTAAATACATAAATATTAGGGCTGTCAAAAGATTGATTTTTTTAATCGCGATTAATCGCATTTTGTCCATAGTTAACTCGCGATTAATCGCAAATTAATCGCATTTTTTTTTTCTTCTAAATGTACCTTAATGTATTTTTTTCATATTCTTAATACTTTTAACAACATAAGGCAAATATACTTGATTTATGAAAATGTTTATTTAACACTTCAAATATCCCCTTACCAAAACATGGGATCAAAACTGGGTTATAAGAATATATCACAAACAATTAAAGTGAACATGTCACAGGAGATAGTGTAACAGGAGATAAGTACAGTTAGGATATAAGTGCATTGGCTTGCAAGTGATATCTCAGACTGGACGTACTTCTATGGTAGCTCATTTCATACCCACAGTACTGACAGGGTGGTCGGCACAGACCGGAAGTGAACCCAAATGCAAGACGCAAACAAAGTTATAAAAATAAAGGTATTTATTTATAAACAGAAAACAGAAAAACTCAGGCACTAGGCTAACTACAAACAAAAGATCACTGGCAAAAATCCGGGCAGAAGGGAAGAAGATACTAACAAAACAAGGAAGTATAAACACGAACACAAAATCACTCTGGCAGAAGGCACAGAGGAGAGCTGGCGAGAGAACGAATAAACCTAATCTAAATCTACTAACAAGCAAGAAGAACTAAACCTAATCTAACAAGAAAAGTATGAACCAAAATACAAAGTAGCAAAACAAAGCATCAGCTCAACACTTACAGGCAAGACACATGAAAGACAAGATCGCTGGTGAGTCATGACGGAACAAGACAAACTGGCAAAGGACAGGGGAAAGACACAGACACTAAATACACTGGGTAATGGGGAACAGGTGGAAACAATCAGGGCGGAGCAGACAATCACAAGACGCGGGAAACACAGGGGGCAGGAAGTAAACACACCTGAAACGAGAGGGAGACAGGGTTACTACAAAATAAGACACCGGAAATGACAAGACAAAAACGTAACTTGACAGACAGATATCATGACAGAATCCCCCCCTCAACAGGCGGCTCCAGAAGCCCTAATGGCACCAGGATTAACCCGGTAAAAGTTCCTGATGAGAGACTTATCGATGATCAGAGCAGGCTTAATCCATGACCGTTCCTCGGGACCATAACCCTTCCAGTCCACCAGAAACTGGAGTCCTCTGCCTCGCCTGCGCACAGCCAAGAGCTTCTTCACCTGGTATGTGGGACCTCCATCGATGATGCGGGGAGGAGGTGGTGGTCTGGCAGCGGGAACCAGGGGGCTTTCGTTGACTGGCTTGACGTGGCTGACGTGGAAGGTAGGGTGCACCCTGAGAGAGCGAGGAAGGCGGAGACGGACGGCTGCGGGGTTGATGACCTTGGAGATGGGAAATGGTCCGACGAAACGTGGACCCAACTTCCTGGAGGAAATCTGGAGAGGTAAGTTGCGTGTGGATAGCCAAACCTTGTCTCCTTCTCGGTAAGCTGGAGCTGGACGGCGGCGATGTTCAGCTGCCCTCCTGTAAGCCCCCTGGCTCCTGAGAAGGATCTGCCTTGTAGCTTTCCACACCCGCTTCATCCTTCTGATCAGAGCATGCGCCGAAGGAACCACCACCTCCTTCTCATTCTCGGGGAAACCTGGAGGCTGATATCCATAGACACAATGAAAAGGGGAGATGCCAGTGGCTGATGAAGGGAGAGAGTTGTAGGCATACTCGACCCAGGTTAGTTGCTTGCTCCATGAAGAGGGATTCTGCGACACTAGGCACCGAAGGGACGTCTCCAGAACCTGGTTGAGGCGTTCCGTCTGTCCATTAGACTGGGGGTGGTACCCGGATGAAAGGCTGACAGTGGCCCCTATAAGGGAGCAGAATTCTGACCAGAACCGGGCTACAAACTGAGGACCCTGGTCCGACACGATGTCCACTGGGAAACCATGAATCTTGAAAACTTGGTGGCACATGATCTCTGCTGTCTCCTTAGCTGATGGGAGTTTGGGCAGAGCAAAAAAGTGAGTCATCTTTGAGAATCGGTCAACCACCGTGAGTACCGTGGTGTTCCCATTGGAAGTGGGAAGTCCAGTGACAAAGTCCAGAGAGATATTGGCCCAGGGACGTGAAGGAACAGGAAGCGGCTGAAGGAGCCCTGCCTGAGCTTGGGAGGAGGTTTTGCTGCGGGCACAGACAGTACAGGCATTAATATACTCCTTCACTTCATTTTCCATATTGGGCCACCAAAATCTCTGCTGGATCATGAACATGGTGCGTTTCACGCCAGGATGACAGGTAAGGAGCGAGGTGTGTGCCCAGTGAACCACCTGCCCCCGTTTCTCAGGGGGAACAAACAAACGATTCTCCGGGCAGCCAGCAGGTGGTGGGGCATCACCATTAGCTCTCTTTACCTCGTCTACTATTTGCCAGGATACCGCTCCTACCACACATTTCTGAGGTAGGATGCTTTCAGGTTCCATGGCGGCAGGCTCTGGACCAAACAACCGGGAGAGGGCATCAGGTTTGCCGTTCTTAGTACCCGGCCTGTAAGAGAGAGTGAAATTAAAACGGTTGAAAAATAACGACCAACGTGCCTGCCTGGAGTTCAACCGCTTGGCGTGACGCATGTATTGCAGATTCTTATGATCTGTCCATACTAGAAACGGTTGCTGGGCTCCCTCCAGCCAATGACGCCACTCCTCTAATGCCACTTTTACCGCTAGTAGTTCCCTGTTGCCCACATCATAATTACGCTCAGCGGAGGACAATTTGCGGGATAAGAAGGCACAGGGATGTAATTTACCGTCAGCGGACGCCCTTTGTGAGAGCACCGCCCCCACCCCATTATTAGAGGCGTCAACCTCAACCACGAATTGTTTCTCCGGGTTAGGTAAGGTTAGAATGGGGGCGGAGCAAAACATGGATTTGAGGCGGTCGAACGCCTCCTGAGCCTGGGGCGTCCACTGGAAGGAGTGCTGCGAGGAGGTCAATGTATGCAGAGGTGCTGCGATGGCACTGAAGTTCCGGATAAACCGACGGTAGAAGTTAGCAAAACCAAGGAATTGCTGAACCTTCTTCCGATTATCCGGAACCGGCCACTCTGCAACCGCTTTAATCTTAGCTGGGTCCATACATACCTGGCCTGGGGAGACGATGAACCCCAGGAACGAAATGGTCTCAGCATGAAACTCACACTTCTCTGCCTTGACATATAGCTGGTTCTGCAGTAGACGTGTGAGTACCTGGTGTACATGGGTCTTGTGGGAGTCCAGGTCTGGGGAATAGATCAGGATATCATCAAGATACACGAAAACAAACTTATCAAGGTATTCCCTCAGAATGTCATTGACAAGGCTTTGAAATACAGCAGGAGCGTTCGTTAGCCCGAAAGGCATCACTAAATACTCATAATGACCAGATGGAGTGTTGAATCCGGTCTTCCATTCGTCCCCCTCCCGAATCCTCACCAGGTGGTAGGCGTTGCGTAGATCCAGCTTGGTGAACACATTGGCGTGCTGGAGTTGTTCGAAGGCCGAGGACATCAAAGGGAGGGGGTACCGGTTCTTCACAGTGATGTCATTCAGAGGGGCATAATCAATGCAGGGGCGTAGTGAGCCATCCTTCTTGTCCACGAAGAAGAAGCCCGCCCCCAGAGGGGACGAGGAAGGGCGAATGAGTCCTGCCTTGAGGGATGAGGAGATGTACTCCTCCATGGCTCTTTTCTCAGGTCCAGAGATGGAGTAGAGCTTACCCTTGGGCAGGGGCGCTCCTGGAAGGAGATCGATGGGGCAGTCATAAGGTCGGTGTGGGGGCAGCGAAGTAGCCTTAGTTTTGCTGAATACCTCCTTGAGGTCGTGGTAACAGGAGGGTACATGGGTTAGGTCCGGGGAGGTCTCTTCATCTGTAACAGAATGAGCCAGGTTATCTGAGTCTGTGACCCTCCCCACCGTCATAGGCCGTGAGGCAGAAGAACAATGTTCGTCACAATCTTGCCCCCACCCCAGAATACTCCCTGTGGTCCAGTTGACATGGGGATTATGTTGACACATCCAGGGGTATCCTAAAACGAGATCATGAGTCTTGGAGGCATAGACCTTTAATTGCAAGGTTTCAGAGTGGTCCCCAATCTGAAGACAGATAGGACTAGTCTGGTGGGTGATCCGAAAAATCTTTTTCCCATTCAGAGAATTAGCCTCTAAGGGCCTGTGAAGAGGGATCTTCTGGAGAGCTAGCTTTCTCACTAAGGCTTCACTAATGAAGCTGTCGTCTGCTCCGGAGTCCAATAGCGCCTCTACCTGGACAGAGGTAGAGCCAATGGAGCATATGACAGGTGTGTGAGCATGAGGTGCAGAGTGAGCTGGCGGACTGTGTTCCCACCTCTTCTCCGTAGAGTGGGGATTCCTCCGTGGACAGTCCGTGAGACGATGGCTCAGGTCTCCGCAGTAAAAGCAACGTCCCTCCTTACGTCGGCGCTGGCGCTCCTCCTGGGTCAGCTTGGCTCTCCCCAGATCCATTTGTTCCGCCTCAGTCTGTTTATATGAGGGGGCAGGGAAGATAGGAGACACTGACCTCTGGCGGCGGCGTCCGGAATCCTCTTCTCGCTCTCGGCGGCGTTCCCTGAGGCGAGTGTCCACTCGTACCGCCTGCGCGATGAACGAGTCCAGGTCTTTGGGTAAGTCCAGAGGAGTGAGTACATCCTTAACTGGGTCCGACAGTCCCTTATAGAATGCGTCAAACAGAGCAGTGGCGTTCCATCCGCTATCCCTAGATACGGTACGGAACTGGATAGCATAATCCATCACCGAATTCTTCCCTTGCACTAACCTCTGGAGATGCCTGGCTGCCTCCCTTCCTGGGGTGTTGTGGTCGAATACTCTCCGCAGCGCCTCTGCGAAAACCTCTGGAGAATTGCATGAGGGAGAATCATGCGTCCACTCCGAGGTAGCCCAGTCGGCGGCCCTTCCCGTGAGGTGGGACATCATGAAGGCCACTTGGGCTCGTGGTGTCGGGAAACTGCCGGGTGACATCTCAAAATGCATTTGACATTGCGTTAGGAAGGTGCGGCTCCGATCGGACTCACCGGAAAACTTCTCAGGAGGAGCCAGCTTGAGAGGTGCAGCCGCAGGGGTCTGAATCTGAGCAGGTGCGCTGGGTCCGGTGACAGCGAGTGGAGGAGCGCTGGTGTCTGACTTCAGGAGCGTCAGCATCTCTCCCATCTGCTGCGCAAGTTGATGCACCTGCGCAGTGATGGAGAGCTTGAAGTCATCCTGGCGAGTGGAAAGGTCGGCCACTCCCCCGGCGATAGCTGTCACCTGCTCATCGTGACGGTGAATGCTGGAAGTGTGGGAGTTTAACACCTCCCTGAGCTGATTAGCGTCTGCTGGGTTCATGGCTGGCCAGTTTGTACTGACAGGGTGGTCGGCACAGACCGGAAGTGAACCCAAATGCAAGACGCAAACAAAGTTATAAAAATAAAGGTATTTATTTATAAACAGAAAACAGAAAAACTCAGGCACTAGGCTAACTACAAACAAAAGATCACTGGCAAAAATCCGGGCAGAAGGGAAGAAGATACTAACAAAACAAGGAAGTATAAACACGAACACAAAATCACTCTGGCAGAAGGCACAGAGGAGAGCTGGCGAGAGAACGAATAAACCTAATCTAAATCTACTAACAAGCAAGAAGAACTAAACCTAATCTAACAAGAAAAGTATGAACCAAAATACAAAGTAGCAAAACAAAGCATCAGCTCAACACTTACAGGCAAGACACATGAAAGACAAGATCGCTGGTGAGTCATGACGGAACAAGACAAACTGGCAAAGGACAGGGGAAAGACACAGACACTAAATACACTGGGTAATGGGGAACAGGTGGAAACAATCAGGGCGGAGCAGACAATCACAAGACGCGGGAAACACAGGGGGCAGGAAGTAAACACACCTGAAACGAGAGGGAGACAGGGTTACTACAAAATAAGACACCGGAAATGACAAGACAAAAACGTAACTTGACAGACAGATATCATGACAAGTACGCGCAGATGACTTTGGTCTTATTGACTGAACCATCCGGCAGTCTTTTGAAGGTGAACAGCTTTTCACATAAGGTGCGTGTCCACAGGCAGCGGCGAATGTCGAGAGACGGCGCGCGAGTTGGCCGCTCCTCATTTGCCTTGAAGTCGAATCTACTTTATGTTAATCAGAGGCGCCGGGCTCGACTCGCTGCCTCGGGAACGCTCGCGAACGCTCGCGAACGCTCGCAAAAATCTGTTGTTTGAAGGAGAGCGCCTGTCAATCATCCTCTAGTGGCAGCCCACCAAGCCTGCAATACTGGGAAGCGGCCCGTCCACACGCGTTTAAAATCGCCCCTGTGGACACGTACCTATAGACAATGAATGGGACGCGGGGAAACACCGCTGCCTGTGGACACGCACCTTCCCTCTGGATCAAGACTACAGGTGCCACCGACGGCCATAAATCATACAATGCGCGTTTTTTTTTTTTTTTAATACCGAGCGTTAATCGCGCGTTAAAAAAATTAACGGCGTTAAGAGGATGTTGCGTTAACGCGTTAACTTTGACAGCCCTAATAAATATATAAATAAAACCATTGACCATTATTTTTAATTGTGTACACTTACTTACTTACACTTACTTTGGACTAGAATCCACAATTGGTTTCACTGAAAATGAATAACGTTCAATAATTTATATACTTGGATCACATTTAGTTTATGGACAGTGTCAAAGCCCGGCTCAAGGGAATGACAAAGAGGAGACCACACATGACTTTAAGTTTGCCAAAATAGTTTATTTAACCCAAATTAGAATAAAGCAAGTTAATGTTGTGCATGTAAGTCAGTAATCAGTAACGAGTGCTGTGTCTGGATGAGTGGAGCATGTAGTGTATGTCAGAAGCAAAGCTGAACCAAAACCCTGAACAAACCATCCGTCCAGGCACCGAGAGCCAAAATGGCTGATTCCCACAGCTTATATAGTGTAGGTGCTCAGCCCACATGGGTGTTACCCATTACACTGATCACCTCCTGGAAGCCTGGCAATCAGGAGGTGCCAGAGGGCTGTCACACCCCCCTCCTTAGGAACGGGGTTCACCACGTAACCTGCAAGACAACAAATGTTACCTGGGTGGAACCATAGGTTACATAACCAATAAACAATAACCAAGTAGCTAAGGCAATGGTGCACGGGAAAGAGCGTCAGCGGCTACGTTATTCTGGCCTTTGATATGTCGAATATCCAGGTGATAAGGCTGTAGAAACAAAGTCCATCGCATCAACCGCTGGTTAGGGTTTTGGAGAGAACTCAAGAATGCCAATGGATTGTGGTCCGTGTACACCACCAGCGGGGCCCCTGCTCCAATGTAAACATCGAAGTGCTGGAGAGCCCAGATCAATGCAAGAGCTTCCTTTTCTATCACAGAATAATGCAGCTGGTACTGCTTGAACTTTTTAGAAAAGTAGCATACAGGTCTTTCTAAACCGTTACCATCTAACTGCAATAGAACTGCCCCAGCCCCAACATTGCTGGCATCCGTCTGCAACAGGAATGGTTTCCCAAGCTGAGGGGCAGCCAGGACAGGAGCTGAACCCAGTTGCTGCTTCACCTTCTCAAAGGCTGCCTGACACTCAGGTGACCAGTTGTACTTAGCTCCAGCCTTAAGCAGGTTTGTCAATGGGGCCACTACAGAAGAAAAGTTAGCACAGAAACAACGATAATATCCTGCCAATCCCAGGAATCGCATGAGCTCTGCTCTAGTGGACGGGGCCGGGTATACTTCAATGGCTGCGACCTTTGCCCCAACAGGCCGCACCTCACCTTGTCCCACCACCTTTCCCAGATATGTAACAGTGGCTCGAGCAAACTCACATTTGGCGAGGTTGATAGTTAACCTTGCCCAACCCAACCGTTCTAAAAATGCTGTCATTCGGGTTAAGTGTTCCTCCCAGGTGTCGCTGTATATTACCACATCGTCCAAGTACACCGCACAGCCACACAATCCAGACACAACTCTATTCATCAATCTTTGGAAGGTGGCTGGCGCGTTTCTCAATCCAAATGGCATAACAGTGTAAGCATATAAACCTGAGGGGGTAATAAAGGAGCAAACCTCTTGAGCTCTTTTTGAAAGGGGGACCTGCCAATAACCTTTGAGAAGGTCAAACTTGCTGACATATTTTGCTGCCCCAACTTGATCGACACAGTTCTCCATCCTTGGAAGGGGATAAACATCGGGCTTTGTCACAGCATTAACTTTACGAAAGTCAGTGCAAGGCCTAAAAGTGGAATCCGTTTTTTTAATCAGTAGACATGGTGAAGACCAGGCAGAGAAAGATGGCTCTGCAATACCATTTTCCAGCATATAGTGTACCTCAGAATCTAGTACCTCTCTTTTGTCAGCAGAAAGCCGATAAAAGCGCTGTTTAATGGGCTGAGCATCCCCAACGTCAACATCATGCTCAATCAGGTGAGTGCGAGAAGGTGTGTCTGAAAACAGAGATGGATAGGACTGAAGGATGCTAACCAACTGATCACATTTACTGTCATCCAAATGTCTCAATGAGTCAGACAAGTTACGCAGTGTCTCTGAATTCGTCAGACGAGGTTGTAAAACCCCATCTCCTGACACATCTCCTCCCCCCTCAAGCTCTGCCATTACCTGTGAAGTACAGGGGTTAACCGTGCTTACCAAAAGAGTGGGGTTGCCGCATGCTTCGGACTTACCCACATTCACAGAGGACTCAGACGACAAACGAGCATGATAAGGCTTCAACAAATTAACATGGCAGATTTTTGATGATTTCCTTTTGTTGGGCATGTCAATGAGATAGTTCTGCTCTGTAACCTGTTTCAAAACTGAACACGGACCAAAAAACTTGGCATGAAATGGTGATTCAACCATTGGCAGCAATACTAAAACTTGATCGCCAGGACAGTACTGGTATTGTTCAACCTTACGGTCATACAGCCGTTTCATTTTTTTCTGAGCAAGTTCCAATTTTTCCTTAGCCAGCGCACCTGCCTCATAAAGTCTCTGCCTAAAGCCATTGACAAAGGTGATCAAGTTTTGCGGGGGCCCTTCAGGCTTCCACTGGTCTGACACTATAGTTAACGGACCCCGCACAGTGTGTGCAAACACAAGCTCGTTCGGACTGAACCCTGTACTTTCCTGCACAACTTCTCTGGCCGCCAACAGGAGCCAAGGCAACCCCTCTTCCCAGTCTACCTTTAACTCCGTACAGTAAGCACAGAGTAATGATTTTAAATGTTGATGGAACCTTTCCAGTGCACCCTGACTCTGTGGATGATATACTGATGATTTATTATGTTTAATATGAAGTTGCTGGAGCACCTGGGAAAATAACCGAGATGTAAAATTTGAGCCTTGATCGCTCTGGATTACTTTGGGGATTCCAAACACCGAAATGAACTTGCTAAGGGCTCTAACCACTGACTTGGCAGAAATCGTATGCAGTGGATAACAAGCCGGATACCTAGTTGCCTGACACATTACAGTCAACAAATACTGACTACCCGATCTTGACCGAGGTAGAGGGCCAACACAATCAATGATCAAATGTTCAAATGGCTGACTTATCACAGGTATAGGGTGTAAGGGAGCAGGTGTAATGCACTGATTTGGCTTGCCTGTCAACTGGCAAGTATGACAGGTCCTAATGTAAGCTGCTATCTCCCGTTTCAGATGAGGCCAAAAAAAATGTCGCAATACACGATCATAAGTCTTCCTCACTCCCATATGTCCAGCTACATTATCATGAGCCATCTTGATCACAGATTGTCTATACTTCCCTGGAAGCACAATCTGCTCCACTACCCCCCCAGCCAAATTCTCACCATGAGGGCCCCACCGCCTCATCAGCAGATCATGATGGAAAAAATACGCTCCAGAGTAGTTTCCCACCTTACGAGAAGACGTGGCCTGCTCAAACAGTTCTTTTAACGAGAGATCATCTTTCTGGTCCTTCACAAATTCTGAATGAGAACCAGACACAAGATCAGTTGGCCACATGAATGCAAATTCAGCATCATTACCTTTACCTGAATCAACGTCTGACACACTGGGCAGCACACCCATAGAACGAGTTACCGCACACACCGGAGATATTGACTGCTCAGGGACCTCGGAACCCTGTGCCCTTATAGGCGATGACACACAAAACCCCTGTGAGGTCACATCAGAAGCTGATACATCAGGCCACATACATGCTCCTGCAAAATCATTGCCTAAAATGACATCAACACCATCTACTGGTAATTCCAGACGCACACCAACCTCCACGTCCCCCTGTCCCAAACTGCAAGACAAATGCACTGTATGAACAGGCACAAAAATGGTGTTCAATCCCATTCCTCTGATTGGAACACAACTCCCTGTGTCCGAGCATGGGGAGAAATGTAAGACTGACTCCCTGATAAAAGGTATTTAATGCCCCAGAATCTCTCAACATTTTGACAGGAACCTTCTCACTGCTGTCAACTAGGGACACAAAACCATCCGATATAAATGGAGCATACCCTGAATCAATTTCAGCTGCACCCAACATTTTAGTTTGCATCTGATATGGAGAGACAATTTTGTCAGTACTTGACCTTGAGTTACTAAGCGGAACAGCTAACCCAGCAGATTTAGCAGGCCATGTATTAGAACCCTTTTTGGATTTTAGCAAGGGGCACTCATTCTTCCAATGACCCTGTCGCTGACAATAATTACAAGCTGTAATAGATTCGTTGCTCCAAAATATGCGTTGCTCTCCCTTTGCAGAACCCCGACTGGAATCCGATTCATCTTTCTCCCCCCTATCTCTGAGTCTAAACCGGTGTTGACTCTGCTCCCCAAAGATGCGTTTGTGTGTCAAAACATATTCGTCCGCAAGTACAGCCGCTTCCTCAGGAGTTTTAACTTTTCGCTCATTGATATAAGTAGATATGAAGCTAGGCACCGACTGCTTAAATTGTTCAATAACAACAAGGTTACACAGTTCTTCAAAGGAACCGACACTGGATGAAGAACACCAACGACCAAAATGTGTCACTAACTCCCTTGTAAATTCCACATGAGTTTGCTTCTCTCCTTTTTCCCCAATTTCTGAAGCGCTGCCTGTAAGCTTCAGGAACTAATTCATAAGCCTTTAAAACTGCTTCCTTTACAATTTTATACTCTTTGCATTGTTCTACTGTCAATGATGCATATGCCTTTTGGGCTTTACCTGTAAGAATGCATTGGAGCAACAATCTACGTTCACTATCAGGCCAATGCTGTGCATCAGCGAGACGCTCAAACATAGGAAAAAAAAGTGTCTGGGTCTTTCTCATCAAATTTAGGCAGCAATTTCAGATTCTTAGTACAATCCACCCTAGACGAACCAGCAGAACTAGTCATATCAGTTATTGACATTTTACCTTCTTTAACCAGATTCAGTTTACATTGTTCTATTTCCAGTTTTGCCTGTTCCGTTCTTTGTTTCATTACTTCACACTCCAACTCCTTTTGTTGTTTGAATTTCTCATGTTCCATCTGTAACATCAGCAGCTCTTTCTGCTGCTCATAAGTGAAACTACCCCCTGCTGAAACAGTTGTACTCGGTAAACCCTTGTCTTTATCAGAAGTCAGAACCCCTTCTTCCATTAAAGTTGCCTTAAGGATGCGTTTTATTGTGTCCTTCAGACGAGTGGCTGCAATCTCAATTTTGAAAAAATCAGCAATTCTCAAAAGCTGATCTTTAGTGCAGCTATCAAGCAACGCCTCTGAAGGAGACCGAACAAAATCTACTACAGAAGCCATACTGCTCCACCAAAATGAACACTGGAGCTTCCCCTACCCTAGACTAGATAATCCCCAAACCCTAGCTATATACCTCATCCCTAGTCTTCAGGTGATTAGTTGCAGTGGGTATTTATTCACTGTAAACTAGTGGGTCTGAAAAGCCCCTGCTATGCAGTTGCCCTCAGAACACCCTAGACGTGATCCCGAGCATATAGCTCCAGCTGCTTTCACCACCACATACAAAAAAAAAAAAATATTGACAAAAAAATACAAATACAAACAAACTATTAGAGCAGGTTGCTAAGCCTGCCAGGAAAAACTCCAGATATACCCTAGACGTGATCCCGAGCATATAGCTCCAGCTGCTTTCACCACCACATACAAAAAAAAAAAAATATTGACAAAAAAATACAAATACAAACAAACTATTAGAGCAGGTTGCTAAGCCTGCCAGGAAAAACTCCAGATATACCCTAGACGTGATCCCGAGCATATAGCTCCAGCTGCTTTCACCACCACATACAAAAAAAAAAAAATATTGACAAAAAAATACAAATACAAACAAACTATTAGAGCAGGTTGCTAAGCCTGCCAGGAAAAACTCCAGATATTCGCAAAGCGAAGAACATACTAAAATGCCAGCACCTGTAAACGTACCCAAAACAATCTTAACAATCCAAACAATAAACGAAACAAATGCTCTCCCGAAAGAACTACCAAACTGTCATGTGTGATACTCCTCCAAAATTTCCAATTAATCAATCCAAATAATCCCGGACGAGCCCCCATTTGTCACAGCCCGGCTCAAGGGAATGACAAAGAGGAGACCACACATGACTTTAAGTTTGCCAAAATAGTTTATTTAACCCAAATTAGAATAAAGCAAGTTAATGTTGTGCATGTAAGTCAGTAATCAGTAATGAGTGCTGTGTCTGGATGAGTGGAGCATGTGGTGTATGTCAGAAGCAAAGCTGAACCAAAACCCAGAACAAACCATCCGTCCAGGCACCGAGAGCCAAAATGGCTGATTCCCACAGCTTATATAGTGTAGGTGCTCAGCCCACATGGGTGTTACCCATTACACTGATCACCTCCTGGAAGCCTGGCAATCAGGAGGTGCCAGAGGGCTGTCACAACAGCTTGGATGATAATAATGCCAACAACTTTAAGTCACTGAAATATTTGTAATTATATATATATATATATATATATATATATATATATATATATATATATATATATTCCTTACGTTGCTCTTTTGTCCTCCTCATCTTTTGTCCAAATGTTTTCTTTTTGATCGTTTTATTTATTTTTAAATATCTTGTTTCTCTTAAATGTCCACATAATTTTATCCTTATCATTTATCATTTTGTGTATCAGTGTTTTGAAGCTTCATCTCCACCTTTGATGGTTCTGTTCTTCATTGTTGTATCCATAACTTTTTGTCTTGTATTATAAATGAGCCTTGTACAGAAGAGGATTGGGGCCACGTTTGAATTGTTTTTTCTTTCTTTTCAGTTCTGAGTTTGACGTCATAAGTCTGATTTTAATTTCAGAATTCGGACTTGTTTCTCTGAATTTTAACGTGAATACATTTACACATGGCTCTTATCCTCTTCCACATCCTTGTGCTATTAAATAAATTGGAAAAAAATAAGAGTCAGCACCTCCCTTTATCCTTGTGCAAATGTGCTTGTTAAATGCTCCTTTATAGTATAAAGAGTTATTTGGGACATTGCAATTTGTGTTTAGTGCTCTCATGTAACATTATTCCTGTCAGATGAGGTATACCGTACGATATAGTTCATGCATCTGACAATGTTTTCTGATTTGTTTGGGCATTATTGGTTTTTAAAAGCAGCAGCAGCAGCACCTTTGACTCCCTACTGGGAGGATGTATTAGTATTCTCCATGTTGTTTGTTTCACCTCCAAATCTTCAGCTTTACTTTAAAAACCTTGAACTCTGTAAAAAGAAATGTTTTACCTTGAATATGCGCATAAAGAATATTCCTCTGGAATCCATTATGGTGAAGTTTTAAAAATTAAGAAGACAGATATAATAAAATTATAATAAAATAAGAAATTCACTCCCATGTTTTACCACTATTATGTTTACACAGGGATCTATGGGAACTGCTGAACATTATTTTCCATTAAAAAACTAATCCTGTATATTCAGCATGGTCTAGATAATGTTTTTTTCTTTGATTGCTTTGAAAAACAAAGCTTGCTTTAACCTGACCTTTTCTTTTTCCCATCCTCTCCCACCTCCAGTCCATGGCAGCGGACTGTTAACCCGTTTGTGCGCTCGCTTGTCTCCAAGCTTCCACATGCAGCTTCCTCACAGCTGATGGAGCCATGACATTTACACAGGCATCTCTGACTGTACATCACATTGAACAGATTGTAGGGCTCTACTCTCCCAGCAGGCCCGCCCACGGAATTGACTGGGCCCCATTAAAAGGTCTCAAACCTGCTGTACTATATGTCAGTGCATGCTCTCTCTCTCCTACTAAACACATTTAAAGTGAGAGACACTTACTCACTGAGGGGGCAACATACACTTCACTCCAGCATCAACTTATTTACTGTTATTTTAATGTTATTTTAAGTGTTGAAGGAGCAGCTACAGTGTAAGCATAGCCTCCCTCCGATTGATGCAAACTTCATTCAGAAAACTTTTTAAAAGCGGTTTGCTTGTCGTCTGGCAGACAGACTTACCAAACCAAGACTTCAGACTTTTTACAAATCGTCATAATAACTGTAATGCAGTTACTTCAGTATCTTTTTTATCCATTTGTTGCAATAAAATCCCAACAAAATGGTTTGTATGTCTTCACACTGTGCATATTTTATCTTGTGTGGGCAGTACATTTAATTTATTTTAATTTTATTACTTTTACCTTTCTATTGTGTACTTCATCTTTTTATTGTGCTTCTATTGTGTTATCTTTGTATTGTGTTTTATCTTGTGTACTTATTGTTAATACTGTGCTATTTAAATAAAGTGGATGGATACTGTGGCAGTAAAACGTGCTATTCAAAGTGAAACAGCTCAGTGAAATTCACCGTGCACCTCTGGGTGATGCTCTGACAGGATGGCGTTTGATTATTGGGCATATCTGGAATGTTAACAACAGCTACAAAGCAGCAATAGTGGTGATTTCAGCCATGATTGATGAAACATTTCCAGTGTCTACATGGAGGTAAGCCCCGCCTCCTCTCTGGTGCTACAGCCAGTGATGCAAATAAACACAAATGATCCTGCGGTCAAACTCGTGCAAGTAACGTCAGGTGACAATTTGCATTGTGTTTGATGTGAACAAACTGGCTCACCCATATTTCCTTTTATACATTAAATATGAAATACCTTTTATACTAGGCTGTTTCCTCACTGAGAGAGGTGCATCCATATTTCACGGTATGTCCAGCTCATCAATATTTGATCAGTGGTCAATGTCAATGTGTCGCTTTCCATCTGCCATTGCAGTAGAGTTGTGAACCTTGACCGACAGACGAGATCATTGTGTTATTTAGAACTGATGTGAGCCATCACTCACATATACTGTCTAGACTGGTCGCCATGGAGGCTGCAAGAAAGTGAGTTTCATTTCATGCACACTCATCTGAACGCAAACTCACGTGTGATGCGGTTCAGGTTACTTTACCTCCTGTTGGAGAACATTACCCGGGGCGGATTAATGCTCTGGGAGGATGGAATGTCCCTCTTGGCTTTTAATTACGCTGCCATCGAAAGAGTTGGTTAACTTTTAGTAATTACAAGCAATCTATTAAAAACCTTGTTTTGCTGTGTCAGCACAGGTTTAACTTAAAATTGGTTTTGAGAAATCTCGGGGCTTGAAATGTTCCCCGGTATTAAACGGCCGTGTAAACTGTCAGTTCAGGTTAACTCTGTGACTCCCAGGTGTGGGTGCGTGCAGTATGAACACGAAGCATCGCCGGAAAAAAAAGCCATGAAACGCTCAGCTGACTTACTGAAAAAAGTATAAATAAAGCTTGAGAGGGAGATAGACAGGATGATAAACCAACATCATTCACACACATCGCATCCATCTCATCAGCTGCCAATCAAGAGTAGACCCCCCTCCTGGATCTGACACAGCCTTGCAGACCCCCCTCCTGGATCTGACACAGCCTTGCCAGGGATCAAATATGCTTACAAGCCGCCCTCCTTGCAGCACCCATCATGTGTGTGTATGTCCGACCCCTGACCCCCAGAGCTTCCGTTTCTACACTGCACGCATCTTCAAGCACAAATCGCCAACCCCCAAACTCGCCCGTCCCCCCGTCCTCCCATTTGAACCTGTTATATTGCTGTTTTTTTTTATCAACTGCTTGCTGAGCTTGAAACACATTCTGCTCCAGGGTTACAGCTGCCCATCTGCACCGTTTTGTCATCCATCCGAAAGAGGGCTGATTTGGAAGAAGGAAGTGCATTCAGCTGATGTTCACTCGCACTCGGCATACTGGTCCAAAGTAGCGGAGGAGATGGTTGGTCTGCCTGCCCTGCAGCGTGTTGCTCAACGGGGGACGGAGGGACGCTCTGTCGCCTAGAGTTGTGTATGAAGCTGTTGCTTCCAAAAAAATAAATAAATTCTTTTGTTTTTGCCTTTTCTTCTTTAATCCTTTTCAGAGATAGTAGTACAGCCGAGAGGCAGGCAGGCACACACACAGCAAAGTAGAGACCGTTAATAGAATTTTTTTTTGGAAGAAATCAATTCCAGAGCAGCACGAGGATCCAGAGCTGGAGATTTTAACATTGCATTACAAAAGAACAGTGGATTAAGAAAAGCCCCAAACACTGCCGAGGCAAAGAGGTTGAACAGAAACCTGTGCAATGTAATACAGTATTATAGAATAACATTGAATACTATTTTATTCAAAATGTTGTTGCCACACAAACAGCTGATGGTAGATTTCGCCTTCTTCTTCTGTGGTTACTGATGTCGTAATAACACTTTTCAGTCACCGCAACCCATCCTCGTTCCCAGCTCGCCACATACGGTTGCTTGGTCGCGAAAATACAGGAATTGAATAGCAAATTGCAATAAAAACTAGGTTGATTGAAGTTGAGAGAATTTCCATGATGAGATGTGAAAAATAGAGCCTGATTAAAAGAATACAGGATATAAAAATACACTTTATTTATGCAGAGAGACTGATTTATATATTTCATTTTGTTTATTATTTGTCAGTTTAAATAAAAAAGATTTTCACACACAAATACTTCCTATTTGTGATGCAATGAGTCAATAAGTATTTATTTCTCAACACAATGTAAAGTGATGCCAGTATGGTGTAGTATGAGTTTTTTATCGCAGTTATTTTTGCAGGATTATCGTGGAATTTGACACGTTGACACGTTCATATCATACCATGTTAGGACCCTGTAGCGTTGCAACAAACCTACTTTGTTAGCTTTAGTAAAAGATTGTGGTTTGGTTAAAAATATATAACTTCAGTGAATTACGTAGGCTACATTACGCAAAGTTAATTACCAATTTAACCAACTTGAGCTACTTAAAATAGGCGAATGTTGACTTTTCATTTCACATGGGACATGAACTGTGACCTCCTAAGTGAAAGTCCTGTTTGTCGCCCCTGACCTCCACTCCTGGTCTTGTTGCTTGCTGGCATTTTAACAACGGGGGTCTACAGGAATTGACTCGCTTTTGGATCTTGCCTCAAATGGTCATTTTAGGAACTGCAGTTTTTGGTACTTCCTTGTTGGCTTCATTTTTCAACACCAGAGGCCGACACTAATATATACAGACACTAAAGGTTGCCCTGTGCGTCGGCATCACAGGCCGAGTGCCGTGACAAACAACGGTACTTGATGTCCTGGATATTTGGCATCTGGGCTCTGGCTTCAGTAGGAAGTGACAACAACTATAATAATAACTTTCCCCCCGAGGAAAATAGACTCAGAGCTTCACTTTCATTTATTACAGGGCTGTTGTATTGGTTTGCATTAAATTTTCATGGTCAGTCTTGTACTGCAAGTAAAACTGCTCCTGTGTTCTTCAGTGAGACTGGAGCTGGGTATTTAGTATAAGGGACAAAGATAATCACCATTCCTTTTATCTGTATTTAATTTATTGTTCTCTCAGTTGGGTTCTTTGCTCAGTGGTTTACTGGGAATAAACAGACATGACAATAATACCAAGGACACCAAGCTGGAGAAAGCAAGAAAAATACTGCAAAAACAGCAACGTGATCACGACAGGAAGCAATATTCAGGAAGTACAATGCTAAAATATGGTATGATTTCATCACTTGATTATTATTGACTTGTTTCTAAAGAGCAGGGCACTCATATAACAGACATAAGGCTTTAGCAGTAATCTGCTTTCAATGGGCTGACCTAAATAGACACACAGAGGAGAATAATACTTCAGGATGTTAAATGTTTAAGTGGTACTATCGTTAGCTGACACTTTGCACATTAAACTTTATTGAAAAGAAAAACCTTCAGGTTGGGTAATGTGGCTATATTGCTTATCTGTAAACTAAATGGCAGCTGTGCATTATGTTCAAGAGTATGATCAAGAACCTTTTACATGATGGTCCGAAGTTCAGATAATGTTATATGGGCAGTTTAGGGAGCCTGCGAGAATAATGCTGGTCGATCTCCCATGGTTAAAGAAAGATTTAAATACCAGTGGGAAATAACAGACATGAACCCAACACGACCTCACCTGACCAGCTAGTCAACCACCCTCTTTTCCTAAACCTGTGTAGTGGTTTTGTTTCCTAAACCTAACTTCCTGTGAAGATGGAAGTTTATTTTCAAAAGACACCATGCAATATTTACAGTATACTGACACCGTTCCTGACACGCCCAGGCTGGAGGGATAAGTCAGTGATGTCAAAGAAAATATTTTGATTGATATCTGGGTCATTTCAGTGAAAATAAAATGTACGCATCTCTGTCAAATATTACCTAGAGGTCCATATGAATATTTAAGTAATAATTAATTAAACAAATATCATTGTTTGAATGACATAGAAGACGCAGCGCGTGCTGACCACAGATACTTGCGTGAGTGGAGAACGGATGTGGAGTGGGTGCAGGAAAGCCGGTCGGGTATCATTTTGTCTTTATTGCTTTTCGTGGTTCCAGTGGCGGTCGGGGTTGAATGACGGCATCGGGCGAGGTCGGGTCACTCGTGAAAAGACCCGCTCATCACTGGTGTACGACACGTGGAGTGGCATAGTTGAAGCTGAAGCACATTTGAGGCACCTGGGTGAGAATGTGCTGGTCTGGCAATGCTCAGCAACACTTGTGAACCCCTGCCTATAAAAGAAGGCAATCTTGTAAAAATGGTAATAAAACATAACCGACTACAGCGATGACCATGGAATATCTACAAAATAAGTTAAATGATGTCAAATAGCGGGTCATAGTTAATCCAGTGCTCTCTGCTACATTGCAATTAAACTTATTTTTCATTATGTATCATAATGCCCAGCACCCTTGCTTAAAGGTCTCCACACAGAAACTCTGTTAGCTCTGTCAGCACTGTTTCCATTGTTTACACAGTTTGTGCTGTTAGAACTGTTAGCTGCTAGCAGCCGTCAACATGTTGCCATGTGGAGGCGATAGACCTGCACTGAATTCTCTATTTTCACCTTTGAGAAATACATTTCCTTTTAGATGAGAATTTGCCCTTCAAGGTTTTTACATTTACCCTTTGTCCGGAGCAGAACTGCCTCAATAATTACAGTTATCTGAACCTGCGTTTATTCCTCCAGCAACACTCCTGCACTCTCCTAATGTGCTCACCTTCCTAACCTGACGTCCTCGGCGTCATCATGAGTGTTCTTTCCAAACAACACTTTGAATCATTAGCATTTTTATTTAACCGAGTTACTGAGTACACTTTACAGAGCGGACGGTATAATAGATTTACAACAAAATGGAAAAGTGAAAATGAAAAGCTTTAAAAAAACATGTTTTTTTTTTAATCAAATTTGCTAGTATATGTTGCATTAATGTATGGCTAGCATTAAATATGACCAAAACTCTATTTATATACACTAACATAGTATTTAGCTATATCCACCTTATTTCATAGCCTCTATGAGATTTATAGAAATACAATTTTGATCACATTGAAGAACACATGTATTATATGTTTAAGCCTGATCAGTTGTGGTGCAAATACAATACATTCATCTTCCGTTGTAGAAATCTCCTAAATCCATTATTTACAGGTGGATATTAAGTGTATTTCTTTTGTGGCATATTCATTAGTATGTGAAATGCACTTTCCCGTTTTCAGAGAAAAGATTCGTCCTCGAGTAGGAGGACAAATGACCAAAGTCATTCTGGCCACACACACACACACACACACACACACACACACACACACACGCACACGCTCAGTAAGGAGCTGTGAAGGGTGAGCAGATTTGGAAGAAAGGGTCATGGGTCAACGGGTTGAGAAAGATTGCTTCTTAGCTTGAGGTGAGCTGAGATTTTGACTTCGACTGTCAACACTGCAGCGGTCGCAAACACCTGAGTCACACTGCAGCGGTGAGGCAAGTTTTTAGTCTGGCGTCCAAGTTATCCTGCATTACTGTGAGGAAACTAGTTTTAATTCAAATGAGAAAGGAATTATTTAAATCTTGAGAATATTAAGAATGATATCTAGAATCAACCTCCAAAACTATTGCGAAGGCTTTGAAACAGCATTTAGATGAACATAAGAAAGATGTAACATTTGCAGGAAGTACAATGCTTAAGTGCAATAAAAAATCAAATAGGATGCCTTAAGTGCTGTCTCTTCAGGGTTATAGGATTTAAAACAATTGTGCCTATGGCTTCGTTCAATGTAAATTGAATTAATGTCTTTAATCTGTGTTTTGTGTCTAAATAATTTAACTGTATTAATTGTATTGTTTCTTTGCAATCAAAATGCTGGCCACGGACAAAGACTGCAAATTAGCTGAAGCTAGACGTCTTATATACACATCACATTTTTCTAATTATTTGTGGCAATGTTGTATGTATTGTCCCTGTGAAATAAACAATTAAATACAAATTAATCATTACAAAATAATTGTATTATGGTGACAAATGAAGGTGGTTGATTGGTTGGTATTTTTGCAGCATGTTTTCTTGGTACGGTGTACATGGAGTGGCCCGTTGTGCTGATGTTGTAGGTCTGAGTGCTCAGCAGAGAGCCGTTTCTGGCTCCAGCGCTGAGTAAAAGACTCTGAATAAACAATATCAACTTAGTTAAATCATCAGACTGATTTAAAGCACTTACATTAAGAATATTCACTTTGATACAGCATTTGGAAATGAACATTCACAGCCCGACATGAAAGGTTTGAGAAATAATGCCAAAAATGGATTCTCTCCGACGGGATGATTTTATTGCTGTACAGAGACGAATCTACATCGTGAACGCGTGGCGTCCGTTATCGCTGCAGCAAGCGACTGCGGTCCTGAAATTATCCGTGTAACGGCATCATTCGGCGTAGTATTGTCGGGATGGACAATTACGACTCTATTGTATTGATCCAACGACGGTATTGCCACGCCTCAGCGCCTCCTGCCCATTCATAAATGGATGAACGACTGTAATGGTCCATCTGCTTTGCACACAGAGTGCAGAAGGAAGAATCCTGTTTCAGTAAAAAGGTTTTATTGGTTGCAAACTGCAAATAAGTTTCAGCTCGCTGCAGATGCTTTCGTCACAGGTTCAATGAAGTGATGATTAGGAAGATGTGATCAGTGAACACTTCAACCCATCACCAGGTCAGTCTGGCTGTCTGCATGTTCTTCATTGGGAAAGAGTGTTTTAAGTATTCAAAATATCAGTTTTCAAGCTGGAAATGTGCTTCCATGTTGATCTTCATGGAAGAACAGACCCTGTGTAATTGGCCCCCACACATGTACATCAGAAGCACAGCAGGTTAAACCAGATATATTATGGTCAGTATTAAAACAAATATGCAACAGGAAGCCGGTCAGACACTGAACAACAGAAACCACCAACAGGAAACTAGGCAGCACATAGGGAGGCTTGGAAAGCTATGCAAGGCACAAGACCCAAATGATATCTGTTGCAAGCCCATATATATGCAGTGGGGTTGATGAGAGGCAGGTTTGGCCTTATTTGGGAATGAAGGGCAGGTGTTCAGGTGGGTGTGGAGGTCAGGTGACTGGGAATGTGTCCTTTCTGGGGGAAATTACACAAAGAATCTTTGAAAGCAAAACCCGAGGGGTATTCCACCAAACTCGCTAATTAAGGCGGCGCTTACCTGGTTAAGCCTGGTTAGAACTAACGCCAACTTCCACTTGCGGCTAAAACCATTCCATTAACGCATTTGTTAAGGCTAATTCAAGCCAGGTTAACGTTGTCGTATGTTACGCCGTTCACAGGATACAAAGCCAGCCCAGAACCGTGAATGTCGAATCATCGAGAAAATGGCAGAAAAGACCAGCGCAAAAAATATTGATGGAACTGTAGGAGGAGTACAAACCCATCATAACCAAAAAAGGGAATACTGTAGTGATAAATAAAAATTGCGAGGCTGCTTGGGCAAGAATTGCCGAGCGATTAAAATGCGTAAGTACCGTCAAGAGTAACATGTTTTAATATAATACTGACGAGGGTTTCCGGAACGTGAGGATAGTGTAGAGGTAACGTGCCGGCTTTTCACATTGCCGTCCAGGGTTCAATTCCCGACTGTGGAAGTTTGTGAAATGTCTTTCTTTAGCCAGAACTCACTCTCACTCACTCTCTCTCTCTCTCTCTCTCTCTCTCTCTCTCTCTCTCTCTCTCTCTCTTTTTTCTTTTTTAGATAGGCCTAGTAAATGCATCTACATTGACCAACACATTTATCTCAACAATTCAATGAACACATTCAATGAACCTATTAATGAACTCACCTCAAAGGAATTTATGTGGCTGAAAATTGCATGCAGCAATGCCTTTGTCATTGGGATCTATAACATGCTATTAATAATAACATCTATATGCCTATCATGTTTTTGCAAGTTATATTTGGGTTCTGGGGAAATTGTATGACATATTTATCATAGTTAAGGTAAAATGTTGGTCTAATTCTCTGATCTAAAGACAATTATACAGGCACAAAAACAACAAAAAGAAACCATATCTTCGCCGGGTTGTGGACCCGGGTTGCCCGCGTTTGGGGGCAGGTGCATCACCACTCATCCAACTGGGGGACGAACAACATATGAAATACATATGTACTTAGATAATAATATGGCCAGTCGGTGTTCAGGAAATAAACGATTTATTCATATTTTTTAATTGCATGTATTCTTAGACACTTGATGAAAATATAGTCTGTTTGTACTTCATGTATGTAATTTTGGTGGTAATTCACGTGACGAAATCACGAGGACTAGGCTTGGCGGAACCTTCTGCTGGTACAGTTGTTTCCGACAGACGGACTGAAACCCTGCTAAAATAAGCCTGATGGTTAACCTGCCCCGGAGCAGGCTAGAGAATACCCCTCTGATACAGTTTCAAGACTACAGATCACAACGAGCTGCATGACTGAGAGTCTTCACAACACAAAAAAATAGAGATGCGGGTCAAAACTAATCTGATTGAACTGTCAGATTACTCAACAAGACCCCAGCTTTCACAACCCGAAGCCCTTCTCTTTCCTCCCAACAATGATCCATTTCCAAAGTGCACACGTGGACTCACACTCGACTCTCAAACACTCAGGTAAGCACTCAAACCCACGGACCTGAACGCAACGTGGCCCTCATTAATCTTTCACCGTCATGAATACAGAATGCAAACACAAGCAGGCTGACACGCACTCGTTTACCGTCCCACTGTTCCTGTAGATGATTGGATGCCCTGAGAGCCTGTCATTAGATGCACAGCTTCATCCCACCGCCATCCTGGGGATGAATAACGTTGCAGCAGCCTGTTAGGACAGTCAGCATGTACCTCGTTACGGGCCCAGCCTGCTCTACACACCCTCCACACTATACACACTCTGCACACTCCCTTGCATCAGTACACATGCATACAGGTACACATTGTTTATTGAGAAAATGTCATTCTGCTTGGAGTTGATGTTCTGTTCCAGAATAGGAAATACAAGATCCCTGAAGGAAGCAGCAAGGACAACATATACTCGTTTTAAGAAGATGCAATGGCCTCCTGGTTCACTCATTTCTTCTTAAGTTTTCTGATTCTTAAGTGTCCCTTGTTGGCAAACTGCAAAAGATAAATATTAAACGTCCTCTTTAACCTAGAACTCCAACACTTTGATTAGTTTAGAGGCAGTGATCCTTAATTCTCTGTTTGTAAATCCTCGATTCCTCTCCTTGCCTCCTCCCCTCGTCGTCTTGGTCACTTCCACCTGAGATGCAAGCGGAGGAGGTACGGAAGAGACACGGGGAGTCGAGGCAGCTGGCATTTAACAAAATGATTTAACCGGCTAGCAGCGACCGTCCTGTCTTCTACCTCATGGTGACTCGAGGAGCGTCTCGTCTGCCCTCACAGAAGCAGAGCTGCACCGATACATCCACGTGCATGCTTTCAGTTTGTCTTCACTGAATCGTTTTGACATCCTGGATATCGTAGAGCCTTCTGTCTGCTTCTCGATCAAATCTTTTTTGCTTGCCCAAAAAAATGTGATAATAATGTGATAATCTTTTCAGAGTGCAGTTCGTGAAGCTCTGACAAGTACAGTAGCAGCAGGGGGCGGGGCTTAGCAAAGGGTCAATCAGCTGCAATAGACCCTTTATGCAGCAGCCATTTTGACATGTCATTGCAGGGTAAACCTTTAACATTACTTGTGGTCCCATTCCATTCAGTGTGTCAGCCATCCCTGTGAGCCAACCTGCACATCTAAATGGAACAGGGCAATAATTCATCTGATTAGAGGCCCGTAGTCAGGGGTCCAGACTGAATTAGACCGGCGTGGAGCGGTTTTAATTTGTGGTGGAATATAACTCTTGCTGTAACCTTATCATACTCTATCCTTATTCTGTCTAAACTGATCCCACTTCACTTTAAAGGTTGAAGCCTCAAGGAGGTTCTCAAAGGGTACTGAGCCATCACACACACATCCACACACACACACACACATCCACACACACACACACACACACACACACACACACACACACACACACACACACACACACACACACACACTGTGTCTGTTTAACCTGGACTCATTGGGAGTCGGGGTTTTGAAGATTTCCTATTTGTATTTCAAGGTTGTGCCCTGCTCACATTGCTGGAGGGCAACGGCTTTGTGTTGACAGCGCGGCGGCGTGTGCTGTGGAAACCGTGGAAACGGTGCAGCCGCACTGGTGCAAATTGAACAGCTACATGAAAAGCAGCTGTTAGGTAATGGATGTCTCATAATACATGCAGATCATTCTCAACACTTCCGTAGTGAATGAAGGACACCTGCTGCAGAGGACAGAAACTTTGGTGCTAAAAAAAGTTTAATTTCCAATTTGTGTTTAGTCTTCAGAAGATGTTCCCTGGCAATGATTCCTGGGAAGATTCCACTATTACGTCCCACATTCTGAAGGTAAACGCCCGCCTGCTAGCACTGATCACATATGTTCTCTCTGAAGCAGCTGTTTTCTCCAGAACTCTTTTTTTTCTTTCACACAACATTACTTTCATAGAGAAACAGCTGTGGTCGTGAAAAGTTCAACATTCACTCTGGCAAAACAGAGAGCAACAAACAAATGTTTCCAGGGCAGCAGCTTTCATTAACTTATGCAAACAAAACATTGAGGTTTGAGGCTAACTCATTAATTATACAATGGTCTTTGCAAATAGGGTTTCTACTTTTCAATTATGACAATTTTCCACATCTTCCAGGCGCAGTAAACAACATCAATCTTGTCCTCCAAGTCGGTTCAAGAAAACAATAAAATTGACCAAGAAATGCAGAAACCATCGGAGGCAGAAGAATCCCTTCTGTATCCAGAGAAACAAAAACAACTATTTGGTGCATCAGCTGGTTTCTTCGTCTGCTCTGGGCGTCCTCTCGCCATTTTGTAACTTTTAAATGTGGCACAGCTGTGAAAGCTAGTAAAACTCCTCAAGCATGTAAAGAGGTGATTAAATACACTTGTCTTCTTTATAAGTCTCTCCAACATGAGACTGAGTTAATCTTCATTCATTGATCCCCGGAGTCACTCAAATGAAAACGCTGAAAATGGGCAGCAGAGACGTGAGTTACAAACTTAAGAGGAATTAAAAGAAATTGATTTCAAAGAAAGTGTTCCTTTGATGTTAACACAATGTTTAAGGTCTTTCTAATGGATTTTCATATGCCTACACTGTTACATTTAGAGATTTTGGGCTGTTTGGCAGAGAGAAATAAAAAATTCACATTATTTCACTGTATGTTATCTATTTTTGGATGAAGATTTCTCTTAAATTCACTAAATAATGCTTCATTTTCATATCAAAACATGCAATTTCAGAAAACTTGTAATACAAAAAACTATTTTCATGTGAGTGATTAACTTGAGAAGTTACTTGAATACATCTATTTTTTTTTTTTATACTCACATCACCAATCTAGGCCTTGCGATAGACTGGCGTCCTGTCCAGGGTGTACCCTGCCTTTGCCCAATGACAGCTGGGATCGGCTCCAGCCCCCGTGACCCTAAATACAGGATAAGCGGTAGAAAATGGATGGATGGATGGACATCACCAATCTAATACTATCTATCTCTAAAGAGCCTTGACTAAAACTGTCCAGGTTCATTTCTTTCTTCTGAGCCTTTTTGGCTGTGAATTATTGAGTGATGCAAAGATATCCATATTTGACTCTAATATGTCAACAACATGAAAAGTTCTTGTTTCAGTTCAGATCATGGAAATGTATGCACATTAGCACACATTTGCTGAGGTAGTGTCTCATTTGCATTTAAACCTAGTAAAAAACCTAGTAAAAAAGATAATTGTAGTAATTTGTTGACCCTATTCACCCGTAGTGTCACCCTTTAATGACCAACAACATATTAAAAGTAAAAGTAAAAATGTATATATAATAATAATAATAATAATAATAATAATAATAATAATAATAATAATATAATAATAGAGCCGTATGGCTGTGTAGACTAGTGTGCTGTCAGCTGTCAGTGTCCAGTCTCTGTATCTGGACAGGAAGGACACAATCACCAACATTTCCTCTGCAAAGACAGAAAGCCTTTGGAAGGAAAATCCCGGTGACTTCTAAGAGGCGGCCGAGGTTTAGTCAGATGAAACACTCTTGAACTCCTCTTTTTGAGATGTAAGCGATTGCTCTTTTTTTCATGTAAAATCAAAGGGAAATGAATGTCGTTAGGGTATGGAAATATGTAGCGAAAAATACAAGTTCATGGACACCGTGTTGCATTGTTGGATGTATTCAGTGATAATTTGTCAGGATTGTTTTAGGAATGCAGTTGAATGGTGCCGGGGCCTTGAAGAAGACTTTGAAACTGAAATAAAAGTCGCTCCCTTTGCATTATCCCACGTCTTAGCGAGCCGTGCAGTCTGCCCGCTGCAGATAGCCACTTCTTAATTGTTTCTTCTGTGTTTAATTAGCACAACTTATTGGAATTTTGTGCCGAGAAGAATGAAAACAAACATTGGTCCACAATCAATTATAAGTGTAGATTTAGAAGCCTCCGGAAAAAGTGACTTAATTAAGTTTCTTTTTTATACTTTCACAGAAATCAAACACCGGCTATTTCTGGACGGCCCGGCTGCATCCGTCACCCAGCGGCCAGCCAAAGTCATGGCTGACTTCTCGTTTTGACACGGGTCAACCAGGGGTCATCGAAGCACCAGCATCGCCATAGTAACTCATTCTGCGTGATGTGGAGCAAACATGGCCCCCCCGGTCATCCATCATCTCTCTAGTGAGGCCCATCCATCATCAGCAAGGCGCTCTGACATCCACTTTGCTTTGGTTCCTCTCGGCTGGACTGTGATTGGGCGGTGCGAGGGAGCCGGGGTGCCTAAGCAGCACAGGGGTGCTTTCACGCTCGCAGAGCAGAGAAACGCCCAAACTGTAACAACCTGACAGAAACACATTGATTTAGAAATCTATAGAGATGGGATTCATGAACCTTGGGGCTCCAGTCATGTAGTTCACAAGGTCCCCCCCTCTCAGATAGAGAGGAGCATCAAGGTGGACAAAAATGGGCCAGAGGCATCTGTTCAAGTATTGTGGTCTCATACACGGCAAGATGTTGTCAAAAGGAATTGAGAAGTTGATCTGACTGCAGTTCAGGGCGAGAATCCTTTAGAGACTAGTTTAGTCTTGCAGGTCAGCTGCTTTTGCCTCAAGGAAACATTCAACTGAAAATCTTTGTGCTTGTCTTCGTGAATTCCCAGAGTCGTGGCTGAGAAACATGTCAAACTTAAATACTCCTCAGACCACTTAAGCAGCCCGATGCACCTCACCTCCCTTCAGCTACGTGTTCACATTAATGTTTACGTCATCCAACCACTTCAAAAGGCTTTAGAGCCGTTCCACGTGGTCACGTTTAAAGGAGGAGGGGATAATGGCCTGCTGTCGTAGATAGGGCATTTATAATGAGGCTGAGTATCTCATTTATTATGCCACACACACACACACACACACACACACACACACACACACACACACACAGAGGTTTAAAACCTTATTCTCTCTCACCTTCGCACAGCTGGCCGAGTGCCTGTCAGATTCTGAAAGTTTGAGAAATTGTTGGACGCAGCCGACCAATTATAACACGGGAAAGCTGACACGCCGACTTTGGTGGGAGCAGACCGCTGTCTGTAAGCCTGTTTCCGCCACAGGGACTTCAGGAGCCGGGGGACCAGGAACCTTATTGCATTTTGAAATGTGGTCTAATTATAGACCTGATCCTAAAAGGTGCATCCATTCATTACAGCTATTGAGATGCACAACAATAAATACTACTACTACTAATACAAAATTATAATAATGTATTATTACTATGACTTGATTTTGAGGGAAATTTTCATAGAAAAGATATACAACAAGAAATCATTTGGATCATCAGTGGAAAGCCAGTGAAGGTGAAGGGCCGGTGGTGAGAAAGTGCTTTGTCAGCTGTAGATCCACGACTAACATGTCATGTAGCTTTCAGCAGAGACACGTGTTCTCGTCACAAAGAGACCGACACACAGCCGCCTCCGTGAGCAACCGCATTATTTATGTGGAGCAGTGACAGTAAAAAAAGAAAATAGACATTTCCTCAGCAGACAACAACAGCGCAGATTGCTTTTCAACTTTTCAAATATATTCTTTTTCATCAGAGATGAAAGCAGCACGAGTGGAACCGAACCCACGGAGAGATCCAGATAAGATCCAGCAGCAGATACGTTACAGCGACTCGTTCACAGGACACAAAGGGGAGAAAAGCTTCCATTTCTAAGGGGTTTATTTGAGATCCTGCCGAATAAAATGACATTTGAATGAAATAGCTATCTGCAGCTTTGAGCGGGCTTGATGGGGAAAGTTTTTTAATCACACTTTGTTGAAAACACAAACTGGTGAAAAGGCGTCTGAATGAAACGACGTTCTGACGGCACGTCGCTTTAAGAAACAGTTCAAAGGGAGATAAGATGAGAGGAACGCCGTGTTTGTGATGTGGAGCGCCGACCAATTAAGTGATAAAGATGCAAATGATTACTCTTACAGAGTGGCAACTTAATAGCAACATCGATTTCTGGCAATTACTGGTTAATGACTGTTTAACTTGTAACGGTTTGTTGCGTCGTCGTGGCTAACCAGCTGGAACTGAGGACCGAGAACACAATCAGAATGTTTGATCTAAAAGTTTGTGGACGACACTGAACACTCACAAATCTCGAATCAATTTCCCATTTGATTCTAAATTCAGAGAAACTTTATTTTATTTTCAAGATATTTCAGTTTCAATATGAATGTTATTTGGTTATGAAATCGATTTTCACAGATTGTACAAAGATTTGAACTCTCTAACCTGGTGCATGATTCAACGTATTCATGTTTACATGTTTAGCTGTTACATTAATAAACTTTTTATCAAGTCGAGTCAACAGTGCGACTCTACTGCGATGTGAACGAAGGACACAAGTGTGAAGAGCAGCTGAGAGAGAGAGAGAGAGAGAGAGAGAGAGAGAGGGAGAGAGAGAGAGAGAGCAACCCTCAATAGGTGAACAAATCCAACATGACGAGAGTCGATAGTAAGCTACCATTGAGCTATGTCCAGTTACGTCAGGTTAAGGCAACTCTGTAAAATGCCACCTCCAGTGCGTCTTAACTGATAGCGTTTCTGGGTAATGTTGGGTGAAATGAGTTCAGTCGGAGATTTGTGGTAGTTCCACTTTATTTCTAGTTTGCATATCTTCCACATGGATTTGCTTTTAATGCAGCTCTCTCTGTCCTCGTAATGCCTTCAGGCGCAATGGCGTTTTCGGTGCAGCTTCCTCATGTTTTGGTTTGGCCGTCTCTCACGTGGAAGGATCTCTTCGGCTGGTCACACGAGGCTAACGCAGAGGATACAAGGAAATGGCATATCTTAAAAGATCGATCTAAGTCATTTATTCATTGGGTCATTCCAGTGAAGATTGATATGAATCTGAAAATCAGCCCTATTTGTTCTGCTTCATGCGTGTGGGTGGTGATGTAATACCAAGCAGCGACCTCCGTTCGGGAAGAGTGAAGCCGATGCAGTAGTGCCTTAAACTTGTCTTTCCATTGACCATCGGGGGCGACTCCTCTGGTAGCAAAAAGAAGTCTGATTTTATCGAATATGAGAAATTGATCCTACTTCTCTCTTGATTTATTATCTCATTAAACACCAGTTCATACATGAGTCGATACGGCATGATGTTCTTTTAGTAAATTATGGTCCATTTGATACAAGAGTCCTGCACATTGTCCAGATGTTTATTAACGTTTCAGTCCATAGACCTTCATCAGGTTACTTTTCCAGACAATAGGACAGCATATCTTAAAAATATTGGTAGACCAATCAGATCATATTACAAAATGATAATAAATCAAGTACCATAATAGCATTGTGATTAAATTGAGGAAGACAGTTGTCAATTGTTACTATTGCCATTAAAAGAGCATCACATTAATAAAATGATCTGAGCTAACGTGTCTCTTTCTGAATGTTGTGACCTTAAACCTCAGTTGAACCATGTCTGCAGCAGGTTTAAGTTCAACTTCCTGTCCTGGACATTAAGTGATTCCTACAGGGCTCAGCAACCAGGTTCAGGATAAACCATTGATGGGCTTTAAACCGCAGCCTTTGGGGTAAAAGTGACCATGTGAAGGTTTGAACCCATCATAAACCTTAAACCAAAGCTCTGCCAATGACAAGCCTGTCTCCGCCTCAGACTCAGGGATGATGTATAGTTTTATCGTCTGGCCGTGGACTATTCCTCATCATGTCGTTTCTTTCTTCTTTTCTTTCTTTTGCAACATAGTTAAACTATTCACTGTTAATTATTCTGGTATTCTATAGAAAAGGTTAGATATCACATTAAACAGATGGGCATGAAGGTTACCATCCTCACGATCATTATCATTATCATCTTAATTATTATCCCATTACCGTCATCTTCAGCATCATTACCGCTATAACCTCACCCTCACGCCTGTCACATCAATCTGATGTCTGCAGTCAAAGCTTCCTGGAACTGTACCTCATATCCCAAGCACTTCCCAAGTCAAGTAATAAATATTTAATGGATTTTTACATTCCTCCCTACTTTCTCTTGCATAATTTGCTGTGGGAGTTGCACAGGGAAAAAAACTTCTGCAAATTGCAGATTCTATAGTTGTATGGGCACAGTGTCTGTGCAGGGTAATGGCAGACCTTAACAGACCTCAGGGGCTGATGTTTGGTAGCGGCTGAGCTATGCTAATAGTCTGGGGACAGATCCAGCATACGTCCCAAAAATCACATTGGGATATAATATAATGAGGGTTCCAAATATCAGCTATAGGCAGTGCAAAGACAAGCCAGAATGGAACGTTTTTTTAATCTATTTAAACATGGTCAGTAGTCTGAATGGTAAGAAATTATTTTGTTTTGTTAAATTTGGGTCCGATGAGTCACCCTCGGAGAGAGTTTTCATATCATGATATGGGACTTTTCGATAAACTCTGTGGCAAACAAAAGATACATACACATTTTGTTTAGCAGTATATTCTTCACAATTGAACACTTCTGATATGATCTTTGAAGCATGAATGCAATCATCAGAAGTAAATGGTTAGGCTGTAAAGGAACTACTACAGTCATATACAAACGAGACGTGATGTCATTTTTAGTCTCATTAGGCCAAGAAAAATAAAAGCCAGATTTTTGTATTGTAGTACAAACCATAAAATCTCTGAAACTTATATTAACCACAGTAACCAAAAAGCCATTCAAAAAACCTACTGACTTCAAGAGAAGGGAATCGGAAGTGCAAAAATGCTGACTCATCTCTGTTTAAGGACTCATTCCTCTATTTTGTTGCTTAAACTTCCTAAAAAATTTGTTTTGCATGTATAGAAAACTTGTTAGGTTTCCAACCGTGATAGTGGCAGACAGCCAGATCTTACACACTTTTATCACTTTACATGCCACCACCATGGAAACCATCCCAATGGAAAGTCATTTAGGATCCTTTTCGGGGTTTAACAGACAAACATTTTAATCAAACCCATGAGGTGAAGAAGTCACACTGGATGGATGGGTCAAACATGGGATTTTCATCCAGGAGACCGGTGTTCACGTCCTGTGAAACCAAATTTCAAACTCCAGTTACAAATTACCTTGTGACTTGAGCTGGTTCCGAAATCAATCTAAAGTTGACGATATAGTGTCTTAGCCATTTTTTAATGACACTATAATAACCTGTATAGTTGACTTAAAGTATCCCACTATTCATCTTGAAGAGTAGTGTTCAACAGATGGTCACTAAACCTGCATTATATACCATCATGCATCACTCACCATCGTGCATCACTCTTAAGGGATACATTATATACCATCATTCATCACTCTGAAGGGATGCATTATATCATGCATCACTAAGGAAACGTGACTCTTGCAGATGAGAGCAGCAGGATTGGGACAACCCATAAAAGTTATACATTTTATGTGAGCAGAGCATCAGTTACTATACAAACACCCACAAACTTAGATTTATTCATTCATTTGTCAAAATATGCTGATTTTCCCCTTATTGACAACAACAGCTTTGCGGCTCCAATACTTCTTACCTTTCACAACAAAAGCCCTTGACATATGCGGCATCTCTGTTTACCAAGTTAGATTCACTCACAGCATTTCGATGAGAGACAACAAAATACCTTGAAATCAGTATTTGTTACATAAATAACTAATTATGTCGGTCCACCAGACACCGGGCACGCTTTAACTGTTTGACAGCAGTGACGTAGTTAACGCTGCAGAGAAAATGACCCAAATTGTGTTTTTCATGTTGTCCTCTGATCTCTGAGCAGGCAGGAGTGAATGAGTGAGTGATTTTGGACAGAACCTTGTTCCCCCTTTGTAGTGTTTTCTTCAGGATCCTGAAGATTTAGTGACAACAATTTGTGATAGTTTTATCAACTATGAAATATGTCCTGGAGCAGGACGGGATTTACTGAAACCGTTAAAACCAAAGAGTCCGACGCAGCAAATATTGTTTTTATTTTACAGCAAAGACAAGTTAATTACGGATGTCTGCTTCAGGTGTTCCATTAGAAAGATAATTTAGCCTCAGACTATAATAATACCTCTACAACCCGCTGGGTTGGCCGATGCACTTGGTTTTAAAATGGCTCATTTGAGATTTATTGTGAGTGACGGCACACAGATTGATCCACCCCCGCTCTCCGGCAGTGATCTTTAACACTGGCACTGATAGTCCACCGCAGTGTGATGCAGATGCACGGCTGCACACTGTCGGCCCAGCGGACGAGCGCCAACACTTTTCAGTGGGTATCGATCTTATGGTGACACTGGATTTAATATGCTTTAGACTTGTCAACAACCACAAGGGATGCAGGGCCTCGTCCCAGCTCTCTGGCTGTGATTTGATTTTGATGGTTTTGGCCTTAAAGTGGGTCGAGAACATCCTGCAGAGATGCAGGATACAATCGCTCATATATGACATTTTCCAATTTGTCTTTTAAGCAAAGATACCTTGATTCCACTATTTCTTTCACAATACTGATTGTGGAATAAAAGCTCTGGGTTTTGACCAACAACAGCCTCTTTTTTTTCATGCACTGATCATTTTCATTCCATAACACGTCTTCTTTCAGACTAGTGGAAAGGCGATCTGAAATACACATGTAGGTGTTTATTATCCTACACTATTTTTGCCGTTATTAGATTATGCCTCATTTGCATTTTCTAAACATAAACTGCTCGTCGTTTCGTGAGTAATAACTGGGGGAAGTTTAATGGTGATATCTATCAACCCTTTTCACTGGTAGTTTCTTCAAAATATGTGGAACTTTATAATCCACATCTTTAATTTGTTTTTGCATACTCTGAACCACACATTTCCACTTCTGTTGCACTGAAATACATCAAACATTCTAGTTTAATTTTAATCCATATTCTAAAGCATTTTCATGAGGCGTTTGTTCATATATCATTCATAGCTTCATTTACAGAACGTTTTATTCCATGAAACATGGCGAAAATTGATTTTTTTTTTTTTTACTGTTGGGAGTATTTTCTGATTTATGAAGTGATTAAAGAGATATCCAAAACTCCCTCTAATCTCCCCTAATCTCCTCTAATATGCAAACAAAATTCAACAATAACTTTGAACCTGGCTTTATCCACAGTTTTCAGTATGCAAATTAGCAAATATTTGATGCTTTTTATATTTGAACATACTGGCTCATTTGCATCTTTAAATATATATTTTCAGAAAATATGAAACACAAAAAAGTAATCAGTCTCAATGTACGTAATCAATGGGGGAAGTTTCATGGCAGTATTTTTTTCACCCGGGAGTGTCCGCTTCAAACCAGTTTACCTTCCTGGGAGGAACTGATGGAATCACCAACACAACATTTAATACACCATTCTTTTTCAATGTTGTCAAAAATGTATGTCGGCCTATCAAAGTGACAGTGACTCATAAAGAACATTTAATTATGAGCAGCGTGTTTGGTACTAGAGCCTTAAATAAGGTCTGCATTGGCATTACTGAATCAATATATTACACTAGTGCATGATTACTATTTCCAAGGTAAAAGTTAAAATATCTTGTGTGAACCACAGACCTTATACCAGGCATCAAACCAAAAACACATCCACTTCGAGACAAACGGGAGTGGAAGTGCAAAAATGCTAACTCGTTCCTGCAGCACTTACAGCCCAGTTCATTTTTTGTCATATCGTGTTTTCTTTTCTCTCATTTATCCGGGAAGGTGGACCTTAAGGGTTAAAGTTTGGCTCAGAGACTAAATCACCAGCATCCACTCCTTCTCTCTTTCTTTTGCTTCGTCTCCATCTTATTCCCTCTGTTGTTGAAAGCGTTTTCTTTGTTTCAGCTCATTATATATTCATGTGCAAATGCCTCTCACTCTCTCAGTGTGAGCAAGTTAATGTGAATCTACATTATTTATCCCCAAGCTTAATGAACGGTCCTAGCCTTCCCGAATCACTGGAATATTACACATCCCAAAGTGTCAGCACAAGCTGGGTTGTCAACATAATTACATTATGGGATTTGATAGTCTCGCTTCAAGCCTCATTCAATTCTTTAGTTTCTGCTCGTCTTTCCTCGTGTCATTGCGGCGAGCAGACAACAAACTTAGCTATTTCCTCTGTTCCCCGGTGGCAGCTACTGATGCTTATCTCAAGTTGCCCCCTTGCACCGCCTCAGGATTTATATTTATTTATAGCACCTCCCAAACCAACAGTTACTGCTGTGGGTGGTGGTAAAATTAACCGAGCGTGGTGGTGATTGTTGGCCGCATCGCTAATCAGAGGTAAAAATCTCAGCAGATTAAAACGAGCACTTGCAGCGGCCTCGATGTGTCCATGTGCCGTCAGCTCCGGCACGATGATAAATGTTTACGGCACTACATTAAGAGGAAATTACCTCTTTTTGCTGGAGGCCAGATCATTCATTCACAGGCGTGCATGCCCATCGTCGGGCCCCCGTCGTAAATTAGTCTGCACCTTTCAGTGGGAAGAAAGGTGGGGAGGATTAGGGAGATCAATCTTTTAGACGGGCAGTTAAAATCATTATTTGGCTTCCTGCAGGACACAGGTTGCGCTAAAGGAGTGACAAATCGTCCGCCGTTATAAACATCCCTATTCACGGACGCCCGGCGGTACGGCGGCTTTGTGTCCCGCTGTATGGAGACGAGCAGAGTGACAGACGGGAGGAGAGGATGCTGAGTTAGTGAGGTTATTAGGACTGCAGGACCTCCATGGTTATTTATACGGAGCCATAACAAGCCTACAGTGGCTTTCCTCACCAAACACTCACAGTGTGTTTCAAAGATAGATCCAGACACATCCCCATAGAATCTATTATTTTGACTCCTTCTCCTCCATCAATGTTGAGCTGGGGGGGGGGGGTACAAAACTGAATCCTTCCTCAGCCGTGGTATCACAATAATCATAAATTGCTTATTTTAAAGACTTAAAATTGTCCTTGACTGTTTATTATTTACGTCTGATATAAGCAGGGATCTGCATTTAACAAAAAAAAAATTTCATCAAGTTTTTAACATTGACACGTTTCCGACCCACAGCAATCAGTGCTGGACCACATCATTTGGTGCTAATCCAGTGAATCTTCCCACTGGCGACTGTTCCAGGATGCTCGGAGAATGATTTAAGCATTGTGGAATTAACAATGGCTTAACCTCTTCACAAGATTTCTTTACATCCTGCCTGCAGAAAGCTTGGGGAGGGGGGGGGTTCAATAGGGAGTTCTGCTGCTCCCACTTCTTGCAGAAAATTCAATGTGAACCAAGATGTTCTCATCAATTACTAGATATCATTCATTGCATAAATTATACTGTGAGAAAAGGGACTTGCTTCCACTTTTGTGAAAGCTCAGATTTCTGTTCAGCATTTCAGTGGGATAGTGTGAACTACCTGTCTTGTCTGTTCAGCGGATAATCCCCCCCATACCTGCCCTCAGAGATTTTAATGAGGCAGAAGAAAAACACCCACTTTTTAATTACCGGTAGCCGGGCCCATTTCCTCTTCTGTAGTCCAGTTTGGCTGAGATCAGGAAATCAATTTAGTGCTGTAGTACAAGAAGGAGTGGCCATGGGGTGACAAATGACCAGGGAAATTGCTTATTCTGCACAAAGACCAACATCATGAGTTCAAACTATTGCGTGGGAGCTGCTCCATACTGTGTGTGGATGAAACCGACAGTCTTCATTCGTTTACTGCTGTGGTACCTGTCAGGTAACTGATGATGGCTCGCACCTCTACAGGAGATCCAGTACTAAGTCACTGTGTTACCTTTTCAACTCTTGGGATCTTTGATCTTTGTGCCAATTAGACACAATTTGCAGGGAAAAAGGTACAAACGCTTCAGCATCTTAAGCAGAAAGTGTTCTGCCTGCTCAGCTGAGGAACACGCGGTTGAGATGAGTCCAATTAAATGTTTAAAGCTGCATCAGCACTCACACAGCAACAGTATGTGTGAGAAGTTCTTCAACAAATTCAACTGTTGTGAGCAACGAGATTGTCCCGCCCTCTATCTAATGTTGTATCTGATTAGCTGTAAATGCACATCGCGTTAGCGTTGTGTTTTCACCCCCAAAAACAAACCTATCGAGGTCAAATTAACTTTTTTGTTATGGTTTTGTTATGGTTGGGCAAGTTTTTCCTGTTTTGGATGTATTGCAGAAGAGAGATGCTTAAACTTACTCAGTTACAAAAGATCATATAGAGTTCTGGAATTGTTAAGGTTTTTTAAACACCGGGGGCATTTTATTATTATGTCTGATAAATTTGCAAGTCAATATATATTTCAAACTGTTTTTGAGTAAGTTATTGTCTGAGTATGTGAATATTTCTCAGTGAAAAAGCAGTGAGGTCGACTTTTCTGAGCTTGCGTGCCGAACGAAGGCGTCAACGAAGTTTGTGGAAAAACATACGAAAAAGTTTCTTCTAATAAAACAATAAATACCATCGGCTCCACCTGGTTTGGATCAAGACGACAAACTCGATGACTCCTTTCAACCCTGACAAGAGCAGCACATCACACCAGCAGCACTCCTTTCACAATAATTGCCTTAGACATAAACACTGCATAACTATTTATCAGATGGAACTAAAATTCCCGTTTTGCTTAAAAGAAACTCAATTATTGTTTGAAGTATCTCAGGTTATAAAACAATTTACCTCCAACAGATCTCAGTCAATGAGATCCTGGTCGTTCAATCAGGAGAGACAGTAAGTGATTTATTCCTGCAGCTATCAGCATTGTAAACGACTCTCTTAAAATCTAATTTTAGTTTTTATTTTGTCGTATTTGTTTATTGGTGGTGTTTGTTATTTTTGTATTGCTGGCTGTAAACCAAATTTCGCTCCAGGGATAATAAAGATGAATCTTAAGTGAACAATCATTTATTTCATGATAATATGAAAAGTGAAGAGTGTAGTTGGCCATTAGACCCCATCGTGAGGTGGTATGTTAAAGGAGGCAGTGATGCCGTGGTTAGATCGGGATCAGATTCTGAAGATGTCTTGATGGGATGCGAGTTGGACTGGGCAATGGATATGATGACGGTTTGGACTGCAATGACACCTGACAGCAGCAGAGAGAACAGTTTTAAACTTTGACAGTGTGATATGATTGGCTAAGGAAACTTGTGGCAATCTGCTTGGTTAGCCTATAGTAGGGATGTTTAATCCACTGAAAGAAAAAGTGCCAGGGAGAGAGAGAGAGACAGAGATGAATTTGTGAATGAATGCAAATGAAGGAGGGAAACTTCCACTAAGCTTCATGTGGCCGTCTGCTTGCGCAAATCTATTCAAACCTTTTGTTTGCAAAAGTGTTGCAACTGTTTTACATCAAGACATATTGGTCACACATAGTTATGGTTGTCAGTGATTGAAGTCTCCACTTCAGTAACATACAAAAGCTCAAAAAATCTCATTATTGATCCACCATATACTTAAATCCAACAAGCCTCATGCTAGCTCAGGTTTAAAAAAAACACTATTGTTGCAACTCCTCCGGGAAACCAGATTAATTCACAATTAGAATTCTGTCACTTCCACCGTTGCCAGGTGTGAACTAGATACTGCTCAGGCAAAATTTTGCATGTGACCTCTTTGAGGGGATTAATCTATAGCGAGATGGTGTTGTGTTTCAACCAGCTGCATGCTCGAGACCAATCACACCTTCTGTCGGTGTGAGTCGGTAGACTGTTGGAGCGTGGAGCTGAATGTCTTCAAATGTTCATCTATATATGTGTTCAGAGGCCAACTGGGACCTATCAGAGGAGCGGTGATCAATATCATGCATGTCTCCAAGGAGGCTTAAAGCTGATGGTGCTAGATGAGGCCAGTTTGTGTCGGCTGCTTCTTGCATAGCAAGTAATCGACAGCCATGCATGCATGTAATATATCTATCTATCCACCTAACCAGCCGTACATTTGAGATTTTTTGGTAGAATGCTCTTTAAATATCAACTCCCTGATAACATTGGGCCATTTTACAAATATGCAGTGTTAATTTCGTCAACGAATACTAGACAAAATATATTCATCAACAACCCTTTTTGACGTGACTTCATTAATATGCAATTTTGCTGACGAATAAAGACGAGATGAAAATGTACTTCAATACATAAAAACCTTCTGGAAAAAAATATCACTAATCACCCTAAAATTGAGGTTAGTTAATGTCTTGGTTAGATGAGGATGTTTGTTTGTTTTTTTTAAACTAAGCTAAGCTAGCAGACCCACATTATGTGGGCTGTCCTGTGTAGCTTAACAGTACTCATGTGCTAACGCTAGCAAGTTGAGAAGGAGATGAAAACGAGTGGCAAAGCTACTACGCAGGATTGAATGAGGGAACATTGCAACATGGCTATCATCAGTTAGCACATACGACATAACGTTTTTGACTGAGGAAAATGAGACCCAGCTGCTTAGCTGGCAAACCTTTTACTTACAGTGATGGTTCGGAGTGAAATGCACCCTAGGTCATTTCCACCATGACATCCAGCCAAATACCCCCTCAGAAGCATTTTTAGCCATGGTCAACATCGGTCAAGATAGGGCTATCAGCCAAATGGCTTAGTACTAGCGCTATGGTACAGTGGGTATATCTCGTAAATTACCCCACTAATAATGCATGGAATGTTACCAAACGTATTGCGGTAGCGTTAGTAGCCGAGGATAGAAGCTATCAGGCAAGTGTTCTTTTAAATAAACTCCTGGTGTACTTACAAACTTTCAAATGCCTTGTTTTGTGAGTACAGACCCTATGTGTACTACTGCAGAAGTTTGGTAACATTCCATGCATTATTAGTGGGGTAATTTACGAGACATACAAGATGTACCATTGCGCTAGTACCAAGCCATTCGGCTGATAGCCCTATCTTGACCAATGCTGACCATCGCTAAAAAATGCTTCCGAGGGGGTATTTGGCTGGATGTCATGGTGGAAATTACCTAGGGTGCATTTTACTCCGAACCATCACTATAAAGCTATATTATATGTTTTGCAGGTAGATCTCATTGCATTGTTTGTGTACTATTCTCGAAGACCCGAAAACATTTTTACAGCATGTAAAATAGCATTACATAGCTACATCAGTGCTAACGGTGCTGTTGACAAGCCTGTAACATTAAAGTATAAGTCGGCAATTATTAGTTACATTCAAGCAGGAAAAACTAAAAAACACAAAACTATCTATGAGACAAAACCAATACTAAAATGACTAAATATAATAAATGACAACATTTACAAAGACAACATTAGAAATGTGCTTATAAATCTTAACAATCTTTATTATATTAATTAGGAATTGATTGAACGAAAAAGGTAAAAAATGTTGTATCAATGAATCAATGAACATAAGAAAAATCATGTCAAAACAAAAGCACAGAGTAAGAATAACTAGTGTAAAATGATTACACTAGAAAAATGACAAATCAGTGAAAGTGAGGAATTAAATTAATAAATTATTAATGGATTCATCCAGTTGTTACCTATTAAAGTGTTTGTGACTGAATTAAATTAATATTTCATAGGAAAAATATGTTGTGTAAGTAATTGAATATTGAAAGCATTCCTATATAATCTAGGTTTTTAAAAATGTTTGTATATTTTACATACCATAAAGTATATCAGCATACCATGGTAAAAACAAACAGAATTTAAAGTATGCTCATGAAAATCGTTTTTGTGGTATAAGTGACCTCTAGCACCGAATTCCTCCCCTTGATTTAAAACCAGAATGTGGAGATAAAATACTTCCTTTGCAAGACGGCTCCCCTCCAACTCATTTGAATAAGGGGGACGAACAAATACAGTACAAATCTTAAAATAATCTCGACACCCGTCCTTGTTTACTTCCTCCAGTCAAACATGCGGTACGCTCGCAGTGTGACGGCTGCCCTGGGGATCTGCCTTGTGCTTTATGCATTCACACAAACCTGTTGCCGGTCCTTTACAGCAGCCTTGTACATTATGAATGTGGAAGCAGAGGGAATAACACGAACCCCGACAACAGTACCAGCAACTTTCACCGCCAACAACAACACCGTCATGGATTAGAAATGTGCCAAAATTCAACAGCCATGCTGGAAATCATTAGGAGCAGGATCACTTAACATTTGTGACCATTGTATGGGTTTTCATGTAAATACTATGTATTACTATGGCAAACTTCATGGACCTCCGTCAAACAAATACAATCTGAAATCAGTCTGAAATCCTACCTACTCTTCAATTTATCTTGTTTGAAGGGAACAAATAAAAAAGTACACTCTACCTGGTAGCCTAAATGAAACATAAAAAGCTACTTGCATCATATTAAAACATGTTTAACCTTATTATTTTATACTTAAAGAGGACCTATGCTGTTTCTGGTGGTGGTCACGTTACTACAATGTTTATGTGCTTAATGCTGCAGCAGGTCTTCTCAGCTTCTCTGTGATACGCTCTGTTTGACCTCCTGCCCCTCCCTCCCAACAAACGCCCAGCCTGCTCTGATTGGTCAGCTGGCCCACTCTGTTGTGATTGCTTAGCCTCTTATTGTGTTGGTCAGAAATATCTCGTCACTTCCCAGAATCGGATAACAGGAGTTGTACTGCTAAAGAACAGTGATAAAAATGTATTTTCAAACACTTGGACAATAACAGACTCCGAAACCGTTATGTCACACAATGAACATTGTGAAACTATTAGTTTAGGATAAAACTACTTGCTTAGGGTTAAAAAAAAAAGAGGTTATAGTTTGTGTAAAAATTTAAAAATGTAATAACTTAACGTAACAATTTAATGCAACAACTGTAACAACATAACTAGCCTAAATATATAACAATCACCCTTAATGCCTCCTCTTATGCAACAAATCCACCTGCCCACAGTAGTGGGAAGATCAACCAACGGACCACAAGCCCTAATAATTCCTTGTAGAGCAATAGGAAATCTACCTACAGGGGTTTTAATTTTGTTTTGCTTACAAATATACCAAGCAAATCCATTCTCATCAAACTCATCTGGGGTCTTGACTCTTTTCCCCCAAAATGAACATATACTGTGAATCGAATTATACCACTAGCAGATGCATAGACCCAAATCCATCATCCTTCCTTACATCCATCCATCCATCCTTCCTTCCATCATGGTGAACGTTCACTGCTCAGACGGATGCTACTGATCCAGGTTAGGATGTAAAAACAGAGTTGAAACAGGCGTTGTGCTGTCCTGTTGCCGGGGCTGGGACGGCTATTTCTGGATGTGCTCCTATGATTCATCAGTGGCTGTTTGGAGGTCTGACGTGTCAAGATGTGTCATTCCACTAATTGTCACTCTGACTTATCCTAAGCCCTCTCCAGCCCTGGAGCTTTCTTCTGACCTGAGATAATTCCAGGCAGAGAGAGCAGGTTTTACACACCTCAGGGAAGGAGAATGTGGTTTGGCTCTCCAGAGGTTTAGCGTACAGCTAGACTACCAACACTGTCGAGCAAGGAATCCAGCATCTTCATTTGTACTCCGTCAGGTCTGATTTAAGATCAGTGGTAAAAAAAAAAAAGCCTACAAAAACACACTCAGTAATCATCCTGAGTTCATAACACACGATGAGGTGTACTGACAAATGATCATTATGGAAAGTCATTATGGTGATCGCTTCATTTTATACATCAGGAGTGTTATTGTTTTCTATTACATCTTGCGATGTGATCTGTGCTTCACTATTAGTTTGCTGTTATGTTGGTACATCAGTAAAAAGGCACTTGATATGGATTTGTCTTTGGTAAAATGTATTGCAAATCATTCAATTCAATTGTATTTATAGTGTGACGGTTTGTGTTTTTGTTACTCGGGTTGGTTTTTGTATTGTGTTTCTTGCTCTGGTGTTGTGGGTTGCACGGTGTGTTTCCTTGCAGGGCTGCTCCGGCTGTAGGTGTGGTCGTTTCCTGTTCCGGTCGCTGACGAGGCACACCTGCAATCACTCATCTCATCCCACTCTCCATAAAAGCACCGATTGGATCACCAGTTCCCTGCCAGATTATTTCGTAGATCTGCGCCACGCCGACGGGGTGTGTCCGCCTGGACTTTGCAAGTTTTGCTAGCGCAGGCAGGCCTCCCGTCACTCCCACCCGCGCAAGTGGGAAAGAGGGAGGAGAAGAAGGCATGAGTGGGAGACGAGGAGGAGACGAGGCGTGGACTGGGATTAACACAGCGGATTCAGATCTTCACCAATCAAATGAGCTCCTCTCCTCTCCTTTAATGCGCCAGGTGAGGTGCAGTGCAAGTTTCGTCACTTGATACGATGACAGAGGACAGCAGCAGCAGCGTCTGACGCCAAAACATTTCCCAGGATGAAACTGATGTTTTGGTCCGAGAGGTCCAAGCTCGCAGTGTCCAAATATTTGGAACTGCGAGCAGACCTCCACGAGCTGATGATGCTGTTGGGACCTCAGCAGTAGGACTACACAATGCGGCCTACAAAAGCCTACACATGCGGTCAGAACAAAGGAACAAAGGGGATTAAAAACTACACCGCCATTTTAGTTTCACTTCTCACCTAGGTGCGAAGTGCAACGTCACACAACTGGTGCCCTATTGGCTGACAACCGCAGGTACCCCGGGGGGTCCCCAGGCAGCAGCCGGGAGCTTTATAAACCGAAGCCGCCTTAAGAACACTCTTCTTACTCTTCCTGCTTCCAGCTCTCTCCACCAACAGGAGGTGGTCTCCTCCACCTGCAGCATACCGCTGCCACAGGAGACCAACTTATAACGTCTGCAGCGTTTCCTTTGTCCTAGGCCACAGTCATCTCGCTACAGACGAGCTACAGACTGTTTTTCCACGTTTTCCTGATCCTGAGAGATCGCCACGACCGCGCGAGTATCTCGGTGTTCTCCCGCAGAAGAGGAACAAAACCGGTTCCTGCGTTCCAGCTACCAGATGCTGTCTGAAGTAAGCTGACTAAATCGCCAAGCCGCGATTATATTGCCGCCCGCGGAAGAAAGAAACACGAACTGTTTTCTTTATTCGAGTTTGATCAATGAGAGGAAACCCGCTCCGCTCTCGTCTGGACTAAGCCGACTCATCACGTCCCCCGCTGACGCCGGGGCCCACGAACTACCGCCGTGTTACGGAACGCCGTCATCGCCAGGATGGACTCGCAACCTACGCAACGACACCAGTAAGAGGCTATCAGTCTGGGCAGAGACATAAGTTTGATAGTGTAGGATATGCTTGTAATTCTAAAACGTGTTTTAAGTTCTGATCGCGGACCGCCAAGTCCGTTGTTTATGTGCTGCTGTATTTGAATGCTGATTGTGTACCCATGCCGCTGGGTTGATTTCTGTAACAGTGTTTCCGACTAACCTCCGCCATATTTGCGAGCCCAGTAAGCGTCTACTATCAGTTACGAGACAGGTCCCGCTGAATGAACGCCAGTTCATTCACAAGCCCCGTGTGATAGGAACACGCCTCCTGAGCCTCAGAATATTGCGCGCGCATTCTCCCCCTCTCTTTGTTTGTGTCCTGCTAACACACACACACGCACACATACGCCGCCCCCACACGTGTCCTACGCCAGCTGTTCCCGGCGGCCGCTAAGGACATAGCTACATCCGATGGCTGTACCCGGCCATCTCTCGCTCGCTCGCTCTCTCTCTCGCGCGCGCGCGCGATCCTATCGGACGTCAGTGGCTCCGCCCCTGAACGCTGTGAGGAATAGCTCCATCTGGTGGTCGCGCCCGGCCATATCTCTCTCTCTCTCTCTCTCTCTATGCACATGCACATGCACACACACACACACACACACACACTCCACGTGTGTCTCTTCCTTTGTTTAGCTTAGCTTTGTGTGTTAGGTAGTTAGGTAATAAGGCTTTGTTGATTGCAGTGTTATTGATTGTGATCATTATTATGATCACAATCAATGATCACGATGATTGGCATGTGAGTATAAAACCTTTTATATTGAGACTGAATACAGTTTTAGGTTATCTTTTCCCTGATCTCAGGGTGGTGCCCCGTTTATTCATGATTATATCATGATAATATATTAAATATAATTATTAATATCGATAATCATATTGACATTAATAATTAACTGATAACCAAATCTGCTCCTGCTACTACCCCAACAATGCAAAAGCAGCCTGGGAGGAGGTAACAGCATTAATAAATTAACGTTGCCCTGGTACACTGAGAACCGTTGCCCAGTGTAAAAAACGGTTCAATGATGTCAGAAGAAGGGCCAAACAAAAGCTCACTGATCACAGAAAACAAACCAGGGCAACCGGGGGCGGCCCGTCCACCAGCACTCAGCTGACCTCAGCGGAGGACATAGCCTCCTCCACGCTCGCGCAAATTAGCATCGAAGGCTTTGGTGGAAACGAGGCTGGAATTACAGGTAAGGCAAACATCTTTTCTACAAAGAAGGACATTTAGTAACACGTTAAAACGCTGTGCAAACAAATGAGTCCTGTGCGCAATACCACGTGCAATGAGGATTAAGGGTTGTGCGTAAAGGTGCATTGCCAACCTCCATGGCCTGGCCCTTGTCACTAATGTTTGCTTGCTAAATCAATTTATCTTTCCCAATTGAATTGTTGTAATTTTAGCATGTAAATGTGCATCATGTGTTCACAAATTCAAAGATGTGAAAACGTTTGATAAACTTTATGTGGACAAACACAAGGCTAACCAGCTGCAGTGAACAAAATACATCTCCAAATTACTTCATTTAATTTATTCCCAAAACAAAAAAATATTTTAGAACGTTAAACTGAAGATCATCTTGTCAGCTCCACAGGGAACCACACCGCAGCAGCAGCAGCAGGAGGAGGAGGAGGCGGCGGCGGCAGAGGACGAGCCAGGGACAGCAGCTCACCCCCAGCCTATGAGAAGACGGGCCCGGTCCCGTGACCTGGTTCCAGAGAGGGGCCGGCCGTTCCTGGACATTCAGGAGGGGGGGTTCAGGATGGTGGAGAGGGAGCTGGGTTCTCTAACCTCCCGGGTCCAGGGGTAGGAGGCCCAGCTCCAAGAGGTTAACAGCCGGCTCCAGGGCCTGGAGGACAGCCTGCGGCCGCTGGCCTCTGTGACCTCAAGTCTGCGACGTCTGGCTGATGCAGCCAAAAGACTGCTCCCAGACCCGTAAGCCCCCGCACCCTCCATCACTCCCAGGTTGCCGTTAAGGCCACGAACCAGGGGAGGGCTCTCCTCCACCACCTCAGCAAGCTCAGGAAGAGGAAGAGGAAGAAGAGTCTTGCATGAATAAACAATTATGAATGTTAAGATGTGATTTGTTTTGGGTGATTTGTATAGTTTGTGATTAATTTGACACCAAAAATGTCTGAAAAGATATACAGGAAAATACTCGCATTTAGGGACAGAGCTGTGCAGCCAGGTGGTCTCTCCTCTCCCGTGCGCTCTGCTGCTCTTCCTGCTGATACGGCACATGCAGTTTGGCCTCTCTCCATCTTAAGTCCTGTAATGTCTCCTCCGTGAGGTCAAAGTGGCATCCACGACGTGTAGCTATGTTGTGTAAAACGCAACATGCCACGAAGAATGCACTGACCCTGGCTGTATGATAATGAACCCCCCGAACGGTCAAGACATCTGAAACACATTTTCAGTTGTCCAAAAGTACGCTCAATGACTGACCTAGCACCAGTGTTGTGGGTAAGAGTACTCTAAATACTTTTTTTGTGTAACGTAACGCGTTTGTTTCGTGTGTCAAGCAATCAGTAACTTTATTTTTTTTTAAAAGTAATCCGTTATTTTAAGAATAACTCCGGATACGGAAAGGAAAATCCCGACTGCAGCCTGCTTTTTGTCAGACAGTAGTGTTCCACCTGCGGATGTGTCAGCGGAGGCACAGCGCTGCGATGCGTCTGTGCCCTGCTGCTGACCTACGTTACCGGTGTCAGCGGTTCAATACCCCACCACCCTCCAGCGCACCCGTGGAGTCTCGTTCTTACTCCCAGGAGAAATCGACTGTCGGACAGACGTTTCGAAAATCTTCTTCTGCTAAGTTTTAATCACTACTTTGAAGAGTAAATGTAAGTGGACGATGGTAAAGTGAATTTAGGCCTGTGACACTTGAATAGTATTTTAGTTCGGCTATTAGGATATTTGTCATTTGCCTGTGTGCCAGTGAACGATTTTATTCGGCCTGTTATCATTTTTGTTCGACATAGATCCAGCTGTTAACATTTCTGTTAAGGCGAGTCCACACCGGAAGAACTGCCCGACTCGCGTCGGTAAATGAAGTCGGGCTACTTAATATGGCCGACTCGAACAACGACATGGGCGGTTCACACCTACGGAATTACAGCCGACGGCATACGTTCTGCGCTTGTGCGAGATGTAATGTCTCCAAAACAACAGGCGGCGCTAATCTGTATTGTGGGCCAAAAAACACGAAAACCAGAAGTAGCCGGAGAGAGTGTGTCGACACCTTCTTCGATTCCACTGTTTATCTGGTATGTTTATCATCGTCACTTCCGGGCTTCACTGATTCGCTAGTCAAGCTGCTAGCCTCCACCAATCAGAATGGTAAAAGAATGACCGACTCGAATGGCGGATTATACATTTGAGTCGGCTGAAATGAATGCCGACGTGGGCCGATTCGAGCGACCACACCAAGTAGACCCATGTCACGGACACCGACTCTCTCAAAGACGCTGATTTTCGGTCCGGTGTGGACTCGCCTTTAGATCATTGACTGGTCGTTAATTTCTAAATGGATCTGAATCTGGTACCTGTTTACCTCAGATTGTGTTTACAAGTAAGCGCACTTTAAGCACTTTCATAACTGCATTCGGGTTAAAAAAAATAGTTACCTAATCTTGTTTGGTGCTCATATATAGGCTACCTGGGCTGGGTAGGTGTGAATTTTGATTCATATGTTGTGTGATTTGTCGGCCCTTAAGCCCCCAAGGCTGTCTGAAAAGCCCTCGGAGCTCACTCGAACACCGGGCAGCACACGGCCCCGCAAACCCACAATTATGCACCGCGAACCCGAAGCTCTGCTCCGTCCGGAGAACCGTAAACCCTCGGACGTGTTGTGGGGGATTCCCTCCTGGCACCACCAGTCTCCGTTTGTTCAGTCCCGGTTCTCAGCTCCAGCGGGGGCTATCTCGGTCTCCACAGACGCTTGTTCACGTTTTGCCCTTTGAGCATCCCTCTCGCGCAATTCTTCCTCTGTATATTCAGGTTTGTACAGGTACGGTTGGGTTTGGGTGGAAAAAAACTCCTCATCAGAGTCTTCAACGTCACGACCTGGCTCAAAGGAAGGACAAAATATGGAGACCACACATGACCTTTAAAGTTGTAAACATAAATGTATTTAAATAAGCTAAATTAAGTATAACAATCAGTTCATCAGTAATGTTTGTAGTGTGTGGGTGTGTGTAGGTATAATACAACAAAAACTAACTAACCCAAAATCAAACCAACCCAGCAACTCAGAGAGGAGAGAGAGAATGAATGCTCATGCACCTATATATATATATAGGTGAGCATTCACACCCACTCGGCCTATCTCTCCTAATGAGCCACTCCCCAAATCCCAGGTAAACAAGGTAAAAGTAGGTCAGAGGCCAAGGAGCTGTCAGTGGCTTCAACTGGCTGCCACAACAACTTCCAGTCAGGATTTCAACCTTTTCATAGCACCGAGACGGCCCTTATTAAAGTTGTAAATGACATCCGTCTTAACACAGACTCTGGCAAAACTTCAATATTGATGCTATTAGACCTCAGTGCTGCATTTGACACTGTCGACCACTCAATACTCTTGGACAGGTTGGAAAACTGGGTGGGGCTCTCAGGCACAGTCTTAAGCTGGTTCAAGTCATATCTACAAGATAGGAACTATTTTGTTTCCATTGGCGACTTTGTATCAGAACCTACCAATGTAACGTGTGGAGTCCCCCAGGGTTCAATCTTGGGGCCGACTTTATTCAACATCTACATGCTCCCACTAGGACAAATCATGCAAAATAATAACATTGACCACCATTGCTATGCCGAGGACACACAAATCTATGTAGCACTATCACCAAACGACTATTGCCCCATAGATCTTCTGTGCCAGTGCATTGAGCAAGTAAAAGACTGGATGTGCCAAAACTTCCTACAACTAAACAAAACTGAGATAATTGTTTTTGGTGCTAAAAAAGAAAGGTTTAAAGTAATTCAACACCTTCACTCTCTGTCCCTGAAAACCTCAAACAAAGCCAGAAATCTTGGGGTTATTATGGATTCTGATTTACATTTCGACAGTCACGTTAAATCAGTAACAAAATCAGCCTACTATCACCTAAAAAATGTAGCAAGACTTAGAGGGCTCATGTCAGCTCAAGACTTAGACAAACTTGTACATGCCTTTATTACTAGTAGGCTAGACTACTGTAATGGTCTCCTTGCAGGTCTTCAGAAAAAAAACTGTCAGGCAGCTACAGCTTGTTCAGAACGCTGCTGCTAGAGTTCTTTCAAAGACCAAAAAATGTGAGCACATTACACCAATTCTTAAATCCTTACATTGGCTCCCTGTATGTCAGAGGATTGATTTAAAAATCCTCCTGCTCACATATAAATCACTACATGGTCTAGGACCGAAGTATATCACTGATATGCTCCCACTACATAAGCCTTCTAGACCACTAAGATCTTCTGAGACCAATCTGTTAGTGATTCCCAGAGTAAACAACAATCACGGGAGAGCATCATTTAGTCACTATGCAACAAATGGCTGGAATAAACTTCCTGAAGATGTAAGACCAACTCTGACTAGACTGAAAACTTTTATGTTCACCATAGCTTTCTGCTAAATCTTTTAATGTCTGCACTGTTTTTAATTATTGCAAATATGTTTTTATTCTCCTTTTCTTTCTGTAATGCATTTTTAAATGTGCCTTTATTTTCTTTTAATTCTTCTATTTTTCACATTTTTCACTTTGTTGTATGATGTGAAGCACTTCGAGTCTGCCTTGTGTATGAAATGTGCTATACAAATAAAGTTGCCTTGCCTTGCCTTGCCTATATTCTCCAAAAGTGGCCATTTCTGTGAGATTGAAGAAACTAGCACTGCAGGGTACTCTGCGTCTGTAGCAATGACAGCAGGTAAACAAACTATTATAGAACCGGTAACTTATAAGTGCTAGGTGATATCAGTCCGCCGCTGCCATAGCCTACTAGGAAGTATGACACGCTGCTGCTGCTGCTGAGACATAAATCCTTAAAAAGGTTGGTTTTATTTCAAACATTCTATCAACACAGATATGTACATCGATAGTCTGCCGTTACAATTGATTTTCCTCAGGTGCACTGTGGAGTCGGTATGAGTGTTTTTAATGCCATGCTAACTAGAACCATTGACTTGCGCTAGCCATAGCACAAGCGAACTCGGCAACTAGAAGAACTGAATGAAATGTCTTGAAAACGTCTCCAGACGTCTCGAACACACCGGCTGAGTTGGAAAATAGGTCTTATGTCCAAAATTCCAAACTATCCCTTTAATGGAGTGTATTCCCTTTCGTTTCACATATGTGATGGCTTGTGTATTTGGGGTGCACAACTGCACATGTGTGCAGTTGATGGCTCCCAGTACACCAGGGAATCCACATTTCAACAAGAAACCTTGCTTCGTTTCTAGCTGGCTCTCAGGGGTTGATGGAAAAATTACGTGCTCATTTGCCTGTCGGACTAGACTGGAAGACACTGCATGTATAGCCGAACTGACAGCTCTCTGAGTGATCACCGCCACCATGGCCACAGTGCGCTGGAAAGACCCGGTGGCGAAGAAGGTCAGAGCCGCTGTCACCTTTACAGCAACTGGGAGAGCACAGGGGCCACCGGGGTGGGCATTGGAGGCCACAATGCGCGTCACCACGTGGACCACCTCAGGGGTAAGATGTAATTTGTTCCTCTGTAATGAAAAAGGTACCAAATGACATAAGAATTGCATTGGCCACGGTATTCCAGTCAATATTTGTTTGTGTCACCTGCATTCCTGCTCTGTCATGCCCAAATAGGATGACCTTTGGCGGTCCTCCTCCTCCTCCTTGCAATAATATACTCCATCTTTGTAGATCACATTATGCAAGTCAATTGTTTGGATCATCACATGAAGCACGTTAATCCTGAAGACACTGCACATACCTCACAATTCATTGACAGCGTGTCACGCTCTCTTTCTTTCTCTCTGTTTCTTTTCTTTTGAATTCTTCTTTATACTCACTCTCTGATGCCGACGGAGTCTGTGGTTGGCTGAGAGAGATGTGAACTCGTTAGTTTGCATCACAGTTTCAGCTGTGTTAATTCAGTCAATCTGAGTTTCCGTTACACGTGCCATCCGCCTTTGATCTGACATCAGATGTGATGGGACAATCTATATAGATATTGTCACGACCCGGCTCTAGGCCGGACAAATATCACGAAACGTAAAGGTAAAACAATAAACTGACAATTTATTAAGGTAACAGAATGTATCAACTAAACATAAGCACAACAAAAGAACAAAGGAACACGAGGGGCTGCGACGGAGCTGCACTCCGCTCTCCCTCTGGAGCCAGGTGAAGCAAGGGCCGAGGAGGGGGAAACGAGCCACTTAAGAACACCTGGACTGGCCAGGCCCACCGGCGTCAGAGCCACACCCACTGCCAACCTGCAGAGACATAAACACAGACACACAACCACACGACAGGTCCTAAAGGCAATAGGCCGTCACAATATAAATTCACGTGTTGATTCAATTAGTTGCATTAAATAGTGTTTGTTGTGATTATTTATTGCATTTAAATGTGCCTGGAACTGTGGAACCCTGCCTGTGAGGTCTTGGTGACGTGTGCACACTGCGCGCCGGTCAGCCAAACTGCCACTCTGCCAGCTGTAATTCGCCTTATGCCAAGAGTAGACCACGTTGGAGCTGGCGGGCTTTCGGCGCAGTCTCGGGCGAGGCTTTTTGCCACGAAACTTCCGCTGCGCCAAGCTGCCACACCCATCTTGGCGCAGGCGATCGACCAAACTGCCAAACTGACCGTGCGCAATGCTGCGGCTGGTCAAAACTTGCATTGCACCGGCTCCGCCACCCTGCGCCACCTGCGCTGCGCTGCGCCACCTGCGCTGCGCCACGAAACTAGGGCCCCTTGTGTCATATCACAACAGAAGTCATCTCAGGACACTTAATTTAACACATTGAGCAGGACTAGAATACGCTCTTGATTTTCAGTTAATACCATTTCAAAGTTCCAACATAAGCCAGGGGCAAGCGTTACAGTGACTTTGGCTAGAAAAAGCTTCCTTAATAGGCTTTTAGGCAGAAATCTCATGCAGCCCAGGCCCTTGGGTTCCAACTGTATTAGGCTTTGGTAGTAGTATAGTAGTAGTAGTAGTAGTTGTAGTTTTACTGGAGTGGTAGTATTAACAGAAGCAATAGTATCAACAGCAGTAGTCCATGGCAGCAGGCACAGCCACGCCAAGATGGATCCATCCCAACCATGTCACCATAGACCAAAAATCTGTAGTTGTCGAGTGGTCACACAGAGGGCAGGTAGAGCTAGAATATGGTCTTTCCAGTGTCAGGCCAGTTAGCAGGCAGCATCGGTCAGGACCTCAGCGGACTCTGCTGGACCAGAAAGCATAGCCAGTAGTTAGTAACAGTGGAGATGCCCATTTTACTCAATTTCTTTAATCAATAGATTCAGTCCGGATCAGGTTCCACCACAGTCCAGGGAGACCTGCTAGGCAAAAAAGCACAGGGACTCTGGGGAACATACACAGAGAGAGCAAGAGAGAGAGAGAGAGAGAGAGAGAGAGGGAGAGAGAGAGAGAGAGAGAAGCTCAGTGTGTCACCATAAATCCCCTGGCGGTCTAGGCCTATAGCAGCTTAACTAAGAGCTGGCTCAGGGCAAACCTGAGCCAGCCCTAGCTTTACGCATTGTCAAAGAGAAAGGTTTTAAGCCTATTCTTAAATGTGGGAACTGGGAGACGGTTCCAGAGAAGAGGAGCTTGAAGACTGAAAACTCTGGCCCCTGTTCCAATTTTGGAGACTTTAGGAACTACAAGTAACCCTTTATTCTGAGAGTGTAGTGCTCTAGGAGGACAGTAGGGTTTAATGAGCTCTTTAAGATATGATGGTGCCTGTCCATTAAGAGCCTTGTAAGTGAGGAGAAGGATTTTAAATTCTATCCTCGATTTTACTGGGAGCCAGTGCAGAGAAGCTAATACAGGAGAAATGTGATCCCTTCTTCTAGTTTTAGTTAGAACATGCACTGCAGCATTCTGGACCACTGGAGAGATTTAAGAGATTTATTTGAACAGCCTGATAATAAGGAATTACAATAGTCCAGCCTTGAGGTAACAAATATATGGACGAGTTTTTCTGCATCTTTTTGAAACAGCATTGGCCTAATTTTAGTAATGTAACGCAGGTGAATGTAGGTTGTCCTTGTAGTTTGTTTAATATGTGAGTTAAAGGACAGGTCCTGATCAAAGATAACTCCAAGTTTTCTTACAGTAGCATTTGAGGCAATGGTTATCCCATCAATAGTAGCTAAATCTTTCGACAGTGAGCTTCGGAGGAGTTTAGGCCCAAGTACAATAACTTCCGTTTTATCTGAGTTTAACATCAGGAAATTGCAGGTCATCCAGTTTTTTATGTCATCAACACATGCCTGGAGTTTAACCAGCTGATTGGATTCTGCAGGCTTGATTGATAGATATAATTAGTATCATCTGCATAACAATTGAAGTTTATAGTGTCTTCTAAGGATATTGCCTAAAGGAAGCATATACTGTATAAGTTGAAAAGAATTGGTCCAAGCACAGAACCTTGAGGAACACCGTATTTAACTTCAGTGTGCCTGGAGGATTTTTCATTAACATCTATTGGAGATCTATTGGATAAATTGGACTTAAATCATCTTAATGCGGTTCCTTTGATGCCAATTAATTTTTCCAGTCTACATATTCAGATCTCATGGTGTTGAACGTAGCACTAAGATCAAGCAGGACAAGTACAGAAACCCTTTGTCAGAAGCAATTAGAAGGTAATTTGTAATTTTCACCAGAGCTGTCTCTGTACTATGATACTACTATCTACTTTCTCAAGGATCTTAGAGAGAAAAGGAAGATTTGATATTGGTCTGTACTTTGCTAAAACCCCTGGGGCCTCATTTATCAACCGTGCGTACGCACAGATGTGTGCGTAATTAATGCGTAAGAACTTTCCCACGCAAAATATGGAATTTATCAACTTGTACTTGTGCGTAGGAACGTGTGTAAATTTAAGCACAACTCTGACCATGCTTACACACAAAATCTAGTGGTAGAGGAGTGAAACTACAAATAGAACCCATTAAGAGTGTTCAGCAATTTCAAACTTCACACATGTTCCCTGTTTGCTCTAATTAATAAAAATCCTCCATTCGTAGCAGACACTTTGAATAATTGGTGTGACAAGCTATAAAAGACAGCTGTGACAGGACAACCTGAAAAGAATACTTGAAATACAAGTACCATGGTCTATCTTGCACTATTGGAGGATTTGGAGAACCGTGCGCTCCGCAGGGAGCGCGTTTTCAAAGAGCGTGCTGATGTGTTCAGTGAGAGCACAGAGTGGCTTCTCAGCAGGTACCGCTTCCCCAAAAACATATTGATGGATCTATGCCGTTAATGTACAACCCATGTTGGAGCGAGAGACAAAACGCACCGAAGCCATCCCAGTGCACATCCAGCTTGTGTCCACCCTGGGATTTTTAGCCACCGGAACATTTCAACGAGAGATTGGAGACATATGCGGCATCTCGCAGCCGACACTAAGTAGAATCATGCCGGCAGTGTTGGATGCAATAATTTCTCTAGCCCCAACTTACATCCAGTTCCCATACAGACATCACCAACAAGCCGAAATTAAACGAGGATTTCACGCCATCACCGGATTCCCAAACATAATTGGAGCCATAGATTGCACCCACATCGCAATAAAAGCACCATCACACAATGAATTCAGTTACGTGAACAGGAAAGGATTTCATTCAATCAATGCACAAATAATCTGCGATGCAACTATGTCTCTGTTAAACGTTGTTGCCCAGTGGCCTGGAGGAACGCATGACTCATTAATTCTGCAGAACAGCTCTGTGGGTGTGCACCTCCAAGCAGGAGCTGTTGAGGATGGCTGGCTTATTGGTGAGTGTTACAACATTTCGAAATTATTTTCTGGGCTTCGTATGGTATATTATAACATCTCTATAGGTGATCGGGGATATCCACTAAAGCCGTGGCTGATGACCCCTGTAGCCAACCCGAGGACCCCGCAGGAGCAGCACTACAACCGGGCCCATGCGCGCTCAAGAACGGTCGTTGAATGCGCAATAGGCCTGCTAAAAGGCCGCGGGGGGGGACGCTTCAGTATAAGCCTGAAAAAGTCAACCACATCATCTTGGCTTGCTGTGTGCTTCATAACTTGGCCATCAGACAAGGCGTCCCTCTGCAGGAACCCCCTAGAGCAGATGAGCCCATGCCCAACGCAGAGCCTTTCCCACCCCCTGGTGCCACTGCCATTCAAACAAGAGAGAGGATCATACAGAGATTTTAGGTAAGTCTGCCTGTTGGCCGATCTTTGAAAAGTGAGATATTTCAGATCGAAAGTGTGCGTGGGAAAATAATCACAACATCATTAAACATTTTAAAGTTAATTTATTTAACATTTGCGATGTGCATGCAGCAATCTGTTTCAGTGACTCGTTTATTTGCAGTAAAGTATTTGCGATGTTGGTCAGTTGATCCTTTATTTCATTTATGGATTTTGTGGTGTCTTGTTGATTTTGCAGCACTGCCTCCGTCAGCACCCTCGCCCCCCCAGGACGCACCAAATGGGTTTTGGATGGCCCCGGCTGCTCCTGTTCCAACTCCTCCGGCTCCTCCACCGCCTCCGGTTCCTGGGCGCAGACTGGCTTGAGTTTCTGAGTTATTGAAGAAACATCACATTATTGTCATATTTATTTTCATTCAAATTCACAAATTAAACTGTCTAAGTGTTTATCAAACACCTCAGCCCAGCTTTTTATTTTACCTGCAGTGTGACTGGTCGATGGTACAGCCGGTTCTGTTGGGAGAGTGTCTGTATCTCCACCAGGAATAATGCCACATAGTGCTGTGTCCCCGATGATGCTGGCAATACGGGTATCCATGGATGAAAGCTCGGTTGTTGCTTGTCCTCCTCCAGTTACAGATATTTCGTGTCTGTGGGCTGTGACGCGTTTTTTGGCACCGACTTTGATATCAAACCATTTCTTTTTTATTTCTGAGAGTGACCTTTCCTCTGACCCAACAGAATTAACAGCAGTCGTTACCTTCTCCCACGCAAATTTTTTTCTTTCGTTGCATTTAGTGTTCCAAACAGTATTTTTTGGTTTGTTTCGACTTCTCCTACAAGTACCTCAATCTCGGTGTCGGAGAAGTTCCTCTTCTTCGCCCTCTTTGCCATGATATCGGTGATAAGGAAAAAAATCCATTCAGGCATTATTAAAGGGATTGTTGCTACCATATATGGTCATTTGAGGGCGTTCCTGAATGCAAATGACTCTAACCATGCACGAGCATGGTAGTTAAGAACAGGTGGGATTTATCATCACTGATTACTTACTAGTGTGCGTACGACAGGTGTCCGCACGTTTGATAATTACGGATTTCTTTGTACTTACACACATTCTAAGGCTGTGTCCGAAATCATTCCCTACTCCCTACTCCCTACTCCCTATATAGGGTAGTTCTATGGAGGGCACTATATAGTGGACTCAAAGGCAAAATGAAAAAACACTTTCGGACACTACTCGGGGGATTTCTTTCGGCGCCGTTGATGACGTTGTCCTGACGCATAATTAATACGTGTCAGATTCCGCCAATGGCTCTTAAGTCTCACGCAGAGAAATTACCAGGATAATTATTTTTTAATACATATTCGTTGCGAAAATTTACAAAACCAAAAGAACGAGTCCTCCAGCAATAAGGGGATTCCGTGGCCGTCTCATTTCTTGAGAAAAAAATAATTTTCAATAATGAGACGATCACTACATCGTCCTCACTGCTATTTGTATTTTCAACGATCCCGATCGGGTCCAGGTGGACTTCAGGACCAGGTTGCAGCACTACCGGCACCCCACATCTCCACGATCCACCAGACCTGAACAGGCTGCAGTCCGTCCCCGACCCCAAACTCCTCGGTGATCGCTCGCCACAATCTGTCCCTCATCTCTGCATCTTTATCTTTCAGACTGTCCTACGGCGCTTTGGTTTGAGTGACGGTTTTTGACGGACGAAGACCCCGCCGCCGCCTCTCGTCGGCCGGCCAGCCACCGCAGCCTGTCGCCGGCCACTGCAGCTTATCGCCGGCCGGCCAGCCACCACGGCCACCGCCGCCGGCCACTGCAGCTTATCGCCGGCCGCCACGGCCACCGTCAACTGTCGCCACCACCGCCGCCGGCCACCGCCAACTGTCGCCGGCCCCTGCCGCCGGCCCCTGCCGCCTGTCGCCGGGCGCCGGCCGGCCGCCGCTCGCCCAAAGTCTCATATAAATAATTCATATATATCGCGTTTTTTAAGTAAATAAAGGAAAACATCACACTTTGGCCGTTTGTGTCGTCTTGTTCTGCTCTGCAATATAAATATTAACATTTATTATTGTACGATTATTCATATTTCCTCCGCTTTTTCCTGCTCTCTCTCCTCTCGTCCCTTCGCGATTTGTCTTTCAGCACAATGCATGATGGTAAAGTTTGCTCGGCTAGTGACCATCGGCTGTACACTACTTTTCACGATGCATTGTGGGAAACTTTGAGTGGACTATATAGGGAATAGTAATGCTCACTACACATTCGGACACCCCTACAAAATGGCGAACTCCCTATATAGTGCACTATATAGGGAGTAGGGAGTGATTTCGGACACAGCCTAAGTTTCATTCGACAGAATTTAGAACCTTTTCTAAGCACGGTTGATAAATGAGGCCCCTGGATCTAGAGTCGGCTTCTTAAGAAGAGGTTTAATTACAGCTACTTTAAAGGACTGTGGCACATAGCCTGTTAATAAAGACACATTGATCATATCTAGTAAGGACGCACTAACTAAGAGTCAGACTTCTTTCAGTAGCCTGGTTGGTATCAGGTCTAGGAGACAGGTTGAAAGTTTAGAAAAAGAGATCATTGACGTTAGCTGGTTAAGGTTGATTGGAGAAAAGCAGTCTAAATATATCTTAATGCTGTTTCTATTTCTAGTATTCCTGAGTTTGAGGGTAACGTGGTTTCAATTGAAGGCAAGATGCGAGTAATTTTGTCTCGGATAGCAAAAATGTTATCATTAAAAAAGTTCATAAAGTCGTTACTACTAAGATCTCTTAGAGTCGAGAGTAATTTTCAGTAAGCTTCCAGATTCTTCTATGAGAGAATCGATCTGGGAGTGACTAAAATTAACATACAAGTCCTCCTTTTCATTATGACATGGAAGTGAACTCAAGACTGTCGGAATTACTTCCTTAAACTTAGCTACAGCTCTATCCGATAGACACCGAGAGTAGTAGCTTTTTCCTAGAGGAGCGTAGTCCAGTAGTAATAATTCAAAAGTTATCAAGTAATGGTCAAGAAGAATTCGGAGGAAAGATTATTTAAGTGTTCAATTTCAACACCGTAAGATAAGATGAGGTCGAGAGTGTGGCTATGACAGTGAGTTGGTTTATGTACACTCTGACTGAAGCCAATAGAATCTATTCATGAGGTAAATGCTAGGCTGTCATTTACAACATCCACATGGACATTATCTCCCACAATAATAACTTTATCTGATTTAAGGAATAAACTTGATAGCAACTCAAGAGAATTCAGATAAGAATTCAGAATATGGACCAGGAGCACGATACACAATAACAAACAGAATTGGCTGCGTTGTTTTCCAGTTTGGGTGCAAAAAGCTGGGAATCAGGCTCTCAAATCAAGCGTAACGTTAGTTCTGGCAGGCCACGACGTCAAGCTCTAAATCAGCAGCAACAGTGTAGCTGTCAAAACCGAGGAGATCAGCTGACGGCTCAGCTGACTCCCCGTGCTCGCTCCCTATTGGGAAATTGCATTCAGAGTGCGCTATTTAAACTGCTCTAGCCTGACCTCCCTCGTTGCTTCCTCTGCCGGCGTTTTCAACCCACCTCCACCCCAGCTCCTCCCGTCATCTGTTATGTACCTTACCATTGTTCTTGTTGGTTGCTCTGCTCTGTCTGGGGTTTTTCTTTGCTGCTACGCTCCCTGCTTATGCCGTTCATGATGGCTCATGAAGGGCAGGAAGGTGCTCTTCCTGCCTCAGGCTTTCCACGCAAGCGCGGAAGAGCAGGGAGTCCCAGAACAGTACCATACCGCCAAATGAAACTTGTGCAAATAAATAAAGATTCTTTTTGACAAAGTGGTCCTGACTGAAATAAGTTATAATTTAGTTTTGGTTTCGGATTCATTGATAGACTTGAATCAAAAATGGCTGCAACTCCTCCTCCACGTCTGCTGCCTCTGCTGATATATGAGTATTAAAATGGCTGGGAGGACTAGCTTCGTTTACGCAAACATAGTCACGCAGCCAGGATCCAGTCAGGCAGAATAAATCAATATGATTATCTGATATTAAATCATTGATTAATACGGCTTTAGATAAGAGAGATCTAATGTTTAAGAGTCGACACTTAATTCTCCTATTTTGTTATCATTTACATTTCAGACAGGAAGCATATTTTCTATTTGTGTGGTTTTGTAATGATAGAAATTAAAGGAGCTAGTAGGAGAGCACCTATAACGTTACTGTCAAGAAAGAGTCAGATAGTTATCTCAAGAGTCTTTGTACTATAGTTTAAAAGACAGAATATTAGACCTACATTTGTCCAGAGATACGACTCCAAAAACATGACATTTTCCAAAATAAATCAATTAGGGGAAATAAATAAAAATGTTTGGGTCCTTTTACACAAGAAATGCAGCCCAAAGTGGGCCTCTCAGGGCTTTGTAGGTAATCAATACAATTTTAAAATTGTAAAATAAATTCTAAAAGCAGAGTCAAGATCCTGACAGCAGAGTTTTGATGGAATGGACTAGAATGCAAACTTAACATTCACTATATGACAATCAAAGCATTAATATAGCATCAAACAACTGTGTGCCATGAAAATATACAGTGGAATAATGTCTACCTGCAATAGATGCTGCCAGCCAATCAGAAGCAATTTCCCAATATACACTTTAAACCAAATACATGTAATCATGAAAATGTAGATTTAGACCGTTGCTACATTTGCCTTGATAGCAATATTCTCCATGTTACATTTGTTATTCTATACAGTCTATTTTCTTCTTCTGCTTGCCTCAATTTTAGTTTACTCATCTTGTGCATTTTTCTTCTTTGCTTCTGTGGGATCAATAAAGTTCATGGTATCTTAGTTTACCTTCAGCCCAGCTGCTCTGCGGAGCAAGCAGCAACTCATCAGGTGCATATAAAAGTGATGATTGGTGAAGAAAATACATGAAAATCGGTTTACTCCGAGTAGCAAACTGTACTGGAGTGCACTTCTTCGGTGAATGCACCTCAGATATCTCCTGGGAATCAGCAGGATTAATGTATGAACTCTCTCTCTCTCAAAATCATATTCAGGTCTGCACCATCATCGAACTAAACTTCCCACAGATTCCACCGGCTGCCCTGATATGATTTATGAAAACTACATTTAACTGTGGGCAACAATGCCTGGCCTGCTTTGTGTTTGGTTGGTGCTGAAAATAACAATGACACGCTACCACAGTTTATAATAATGAAAATATGTTTATGCACATTTACATGCCAGTGTTATTAAGGAGGCTCAGCATTTCCATTCGGGCCATGAAAACACCATTCCCCATATTATCTGGTATAAGTCCCCACCGTGATTATGTGCTGCTCATATTACTCAGAGTATCATTTCTTTTTTTTTTTTTTGGTGGTGGTGGTCACACTGGGTTCTCCTTTCATAATAATATCCAAAGTGTTCGGCTTAATTATGTATGCCGGGTATTTGTGATTAGGATATGAATATGCATTTAAACAGCTTAGCCTGAATATGACCTCGACTGGAGAGTGAGGTTGGATGTGCAGCATCCTCTCTGTGTGACTGGTCGGTGCGGTGTCATTTTCACTGAAATTTTCTCAGAAACTCGATTTAATAAACCCACCGTGGATACTTGGGATTACAAACAGACACGGCATATCTCTTCACTTATTAATATCTCCATTTCCATGCTCACGGTATCAAAGTACAATTAATGGACGCTCAAGTCTGTTGTTATATTGTATGTTAAAGCTACTATGAACTTCTAACTCGTTATGAAAGTCTCCATTTAATGCTGATGCCTCTGACCTATATTTAAGATAGATGAATTCCGGTGAAAACACAGGAAATTCTGCAGGTATCCGGCAAATAACCGGCCCACAACAGACGGACCCAGGTTTCTCTGCAGCCTTCAAACCTGCAGTCAGATCTCCACACCCGCTCCGAATTCTGGACAGGAGCAGAAAACGGACACTACACTGCTGGAGACCCAGGGTGTACTGCTGGTCCCGCTGGTGGGGAAGGGAGGCACGGGAGAACCAGGACTGAGTGTTAACAATGCATTTTTCTTGTTATATTTTGGAGCCTCTATTTCATAACAACGCATTATGTTTTATAAGATTTATATTTAATTATGTGTGTCAAATAGGCGAACTATCTATGGAAGTAAAATACAGAGTTCAATCGTACAAGAGTGGCCTTTGAAATGTAGTGCTAATGAAGTAACATAAAATAAACATGCATAACATCCTTCTACCTCACCTTTATTTAACTCGATTGCATGTCTGTGGTTTACTACACGTCATTGACATAGACCTTAGTGACCATATTTGGACCAAGAAGAGCAAAGGATGGATCTGACGATCTGGCTTCTGGTGTGAATCTGTTAACCAAGTTAGCTTTATAGCCAAGTGTTAACCCAATCAGCTAATTGCATTGGTAGTGACTGTAGCAAGGCTGCGGTCCCAATGACGGGATAGGAACAATAATAGGGTAATAGAGACCTGTCAATCATGGAGAAGCCACGCCCTAAAGGACACCCTGCTTTAGCTTCTGTTTTACTCAACAACAAAATGGAAATAATACTGTATTGAAGAAGACTTGACACCAGCGAGACCATAAACTCATGTTTACAATGTTTACTGAGATAATACATCAAGAAGGAAGTAGGGTCATTTACTCAGACTTTACAAGCAGCCTTCTTTTTGCAATCAGAGTGTGCCACCCCTTGATGGCCAGTTGAGAGAATGCAAGTTTAAGGCACTTCAGCTTTGGCTTCACTTATCAGAACTGGAAGATGAAACCACTAAGACCTTTATTAGGCCTGTATTGATTTCTTTTTTTACATAAACGTTTGGGCATCCATCTAACTTTCTATAATAGGCCAGTGACTTCTTCCAGACCAAAAACATCCTAAAACATCTACAAGGTTTTTTTTTAATTTATTTTTTTTAATCTTCTCTCAGAGGGGGACCTTGGACAAATACGCCCCCCTCTTCGAGCAGAAATGGGTTCCCCTAAAATCTTATGCAGCCTTTGAGACAGCCTTGTCTTCGGCTATATTTCTTTTTAAATAGGATGCACTTTGTCTTGCGATGACAGGTGAATCCAGGGACCTGACCGCGCGTGCCACGCATGCACCGCTGGAGCGTACGAATCCAGTCGCACCGCCCTCCCGCCCTCCTGCCCGCCGCCGGGAGGAGCAGAGGAGGAGAGCGCAGACCGGAGCGCGGAGCGGAGCGCAGCAGCAGCCAGTCACGGTACCGGGGGGATGTGGCAGCAACCTCGGCAGCTAGAAACGCGCCGTGAAATCCTCAAAGTTTGTCTGCTGTGAGAGCCGAAGACAAAGAAGATATCTGAAAGCGAGAGCAGGGTTGTGTGGGGGAGAATCGTTCATCCGCTGCTGCAGACGTTTACCAGCTGCACGTCTCTGCCCGCCTGCCCGGGCTCCGTCGATCGAAAAGCGGCTCCGGAGCTGCCATCTAACCGCCAGGAGACAACAGAAAGAGAGAGGGAGAGAGAGACGGCAGACCACTTCTTAAGGGCTCCGCCTGCTGACACCTGCCGTGTTTGGACCCCCCTCCCCTCCTCCTCCTCCTGCCCGCCGTGCCTGCACATGTGGAGGTGAGTGCCGATATGATAATTGCGCGTGACTGCTTTTAGACAGCGAGCGGAGGTGATGGTGAAGGACTCACAGGTAAAGACCACGTGGTTAAGACCGTATAACTGTACCAGCACGCGCGTTCCGGTTCCTCTCGCGCTCCGCAGTGTGGCACCGAGACGCAGACTAAAGTCACAACTTCCGAGCCTCCCGTCACCGCACCGGCGGCAGCGCGGGTGGGCTCGTGTGTCCGAAATCTCACGCGGTGAGAGAGCACGCGCCACATCTCCATCTAATCCAGCAGGAAGGCACTGATCAACAGAACATCATCTCTCCCTAATGGACCACAGCCAAATAAACATAGGAGGTCAAAGTGTCATAGGTAATATAACTTTGTGCATTATAGATTTTGTTATAGCCAACATGTTTGGTAACTCATATTTAACATTGTGTGAGGATTTATTTTCTCTGTCATAAATTGTTGGTTGGACAGAACAAGCAACGTTGAAAACCTCACCCTCCCACCAGGCTATCAGACCGCAGTCTATTTGCAGATTAAATAAGTAAAGAAACAAATCCACGATAAACCAAAAACAGGAAGTATCCAACAGACATAATCTAAGGGCCCTTCCTCAGTCCCTGGCTCACTCCAGTTCTATGAATGTCACAAGTGCAGCTGTTGAAGAGCAGCAACAACACCAAGATAAAAGCACGCTGCAGCATAAACATGCAAAAACATCCCATTTTCATGCACTGGTAGTTTACAGAATTTCTGCTTTCAAACTAGAAAGAAAACATTCCACACGTTTAGGTGTTTATTTTACGACTTTATCTATTTGCATCTGTAGATTTCTCCTCAATCCACCAGAAGTTACCATCAGATCATGAGTCATTTGCATATTTTAACATAATATTTCAGAAAATGTGATTTAAAAAAGTATTGTCTTAATGTAAGGAATCAACTGGGGAAGTTTCACAGTGATAACATTGGTGTAAACATTTTTTCACTATTTTTTTTTTTTTTTTTGAAAAGTGTGTCTTTAAAATGTGATTTTACAATCTTTAAAGGCTGGTTTCTCAAATTTAGTATTTTCCTCAGACTCTGAGACAAAAATCTCCACTTCAGCAGCTCGTACATACATCAACCCTTCCATTTACATTCCTATCTGTACTCTGAAGAGTGTGTTCGTACATCATGGAACATTTTATTCCTGAAAACATGGTGAAAATAGATTTTTCTTTGGCTGACAATATTTTCTGATTTATGAAGTGGTAAAAGAAAACTTTGACTCTATAATGTCAACAAAATGAAACAAGAACTTTGAACCTGGCTTTATCCAATGTTCAGATATCTGTGGCAAAAATATATGTACATTATTACATATTTAATAAGATAATGCCTCATCTTGCTAGTAAAACATACTACTTTGTGCAACACAAACATGGTGATACCTTTCTTGTTTAGATCTTTTTCGACTCAGTGCTCAAACTGACGACAGCTTCTTTCCAAACTGTGACATCCACAATATGAGAACGTATAAAAAGCAATATGATTTCGCCCTCATGAAAGCAGAATTGAACCTGTGACAGTAACGCACTAACAGCGGCAGCACGCCATTGTCCTCCAAAGTTGCAGAATGACTTGTGATGTGCCCGAGCGGCTCGTGTCCTGCGGCGGCGATGACAGCTCCATGGCTCATCCGAAAGGCCCGTAGCAAAAACAGCAGCAGCTCATTACAAGTGCGGCGGCGGCTCGGGCTTCGTCTGGCAGGAGGCTGCCGGCTCATTAGGGGTCACGGAGGGTCGAGTCCCCCCCCGCGAGCCTCGGCTTGTTACCCGAGCACTCGGAGAAAACCGCCGTTAATTGGAATGAATTCATTTCCGCTGACAGACTGAAGAGGTACACAAGTCCGTAAAACTCTCTCTGCTCTTTGAGGAACTCACCGTCGTGCCGATGGAGTATCTTTGGTTTAAAAATGTATTTGTTATAACAGCAGTGAGGACCGCCCCTCTTCAGCAGCACGTTTTAGCCCCGTAATAGAAAACACTGAAGAAGAAGAAGAAGGAACATATTAATGCTTCCTGCCTGCAGGGCGTGCTGCTTGTGCCTTACCCCTGATCTTCAGTGTTTGCCTCCAGAGATTTGTGGAGTAGAAAATTCCTGATTAAGCAATGTGTGATATTGCGATCCACAATAAAAATAGGCACCAGCCTTCTGTGGTTCCAGGGTTGTATCTATTTCAGGGCATTATTCATAAACATAATTGTTACCAGGGGGACAACATCTATATGGATGTATATTCTTGGTGATATAGCATAACTAGGCCACGGTGGTCAGCTGTTATTTAGTTTCAGAAGTTTCTAGATCGGCATCGTCCTTTATTTGTAAAATGACCAGGATTCAGTTTTGACATTATGAGAAGACTGTTGTGTGTGGATGGAGATCGTTCACTTGGATGAGTAGAAATATTGCTGTTGTGAATCATGTTATCCAATCCCAATCCCACTTTAAATAATAATCTTATTTAACCAGATGAAAAGCAGTTGAGATCAAATCTACTCTTCAATAAGGAAGGCAGCGTCATACAAAAAAGAGTGAAAACTAACGTCAACTATTCTATCACTTGTATTTAATCTTGTGATGATGCGTGATAGCGTCTTTGGGCTGAGATTCAGACGAACAGCGTCCTCGACCAAAGATATTGTTCGTCCACAATCACTCATACGATTTTGTCGATTTATCGATTCGTTGATTTTCCTGTCAGATCTGTGAACTGAGCTTCTCCAGAGATGTGTTTCTTGGAAATAGGTCTAAAACACGAATCATAGTGAAGTAATGAACTACAAGGTCGTAGACCTAGTAAAGGCATGATCCCTCACTGGTTTACCATTCACGAGACCAAGGTATGCAGATTATCATGTTACGATTGCCCCATAAGACATAAGAACATTTCACAGTATCATATTATTATTCGATTACGATGAACGAATGAGGAAATAAATTATAATAATGAACAGAATTATAAACCTGATGATAAATAGCATCAGCATGTTTAATTAAGTTGTCAGTCGTGGGCTTTTAAAATAATATCTTATTATCAGCAACTCAAATAGATGGAAGATGCGAGACTGCACCTTCAAAATGCTCACACGCTCAGTTATGTCAGTTAGACGGCGTAAATTAGCAGATGTAATTTCAATAGTGGCATATACAGTTACAGCCGACCCACGACACGCTCCCATTACTCAGCCCCCGTTGGCAGCTGCATGGGGAGAATTATTGCTGCTGGACCTCCTGTTTCACCGCCGATTTAAAGATATTAGCCATATATGACTATCACATCACTGCCTTGTTGTGTGCTAGCAAAATGGAACAAAAATTACATTTACAACATGGTCTTTGATTAAATATTATCGGCGTTTACATACGTTTACGTATGATTTCAGCCCTTCGGAGAGGCGAACCGGTAAATAAACAGGTGTGAAGACAGCGGGGCGTAAACAGAGACACATTGAGCAGAATCACAAGCGCTCCTTATGTCCAAAAGGTTAGAGCGTCTGTGTGTAGCTGCCGTAATACTGGACACATTCCAGCTGTGGATATTGGTAGGAAGCAGACTTCAGACTGGTGGTACTTAATCTCCACCAGCTAAAGAAAAATGACGAGGCTTTTAAATACAAATGAGTCATGCTTTTCGCGTTCATTCACAATGTACAAGTCATTTAAATCAAGTATTTTCTCTCAAAAGGGACGGGAAGCTTCCATTGACCCTGTGTGATCAGGCAGAACACAAACCTAAAGAACTCTAATCCTTCTTACTGTTCGGAGGGAATTACATGCAGGCCTTCTGTGTCCGTAGCCTCGTCACAGTTAACAGACGTTTTACGTGGACAAGATAAAAATGACCATACTAAGAAGGCATTTATTCCTGTAATTGGCTCTTAAAATGGTATTTATCCTCCAGACTTTGTCAATAGGGTTTAATAGCTTCACTCTGCCTCCATTTCAACTTGTTAAAAATGTTCTCTGGGAAAAAGTTTTATATAATTCTACTGCCGATGCTGTCTTGTGGATCTCCGAAAGTCGGACTTATATGACATGTGAGTCCGGACACATAGTCTTATGTTCACGCCAAACGCACATTTTCTGCGTAGGCAATTGCATATAAAGTTAATGCAAAGACACAAATTTGCCTAAGTTGGAAAATTTAAACTCGAGTGAGAAATTTGTGTGGCACTGTGTTGCAGTATCGTAGCGGTCTTTGGTCCCCCCGAGGTCTAAGAGAGTAGCTCACATTAGTCCAGAGACCAGACCAGATGTGTAGAACCAGAGACTGTCTGTGGTCCAAACAACAGGGTCTCTGCTGTATTCATGTCTAGATGACCTTATTTGGAGTGTTGATGGAGCAGATACAATGTTAGCATAGCCTAGCACCCATCAACCAGACTCCATTCAGAAAACAAGCATTTTAAAAGTAGTTTGCTTGTCTTCTTGCAGACAGACCTAACAAAGCAAGACTTCACACTTTTTATAAATTGTTATCATTATTTACTTATTCCGGCATCCTTGTAATCGTTTATTGCAATTATATCACAGCACATTTGTTTATTTTAGGTTCATACCGCTGCAGTAAACCAGCCGATTGGTGAATATAGATCAGTGAAAATCACTGAGCACCTCTGGATGAGTTTCAGCGAATCTGGAGGTTCAAAACCATGTACACAGCAACGATAATGGTTATGTCGGCCATGATTGATGAAATGTTGTTGACTACATGGAGGTAAGCCCCCACCTACAGCCAATGACATGATTAACCATAAATGAGCCCGTTGTCACGGGAGAAATGGTGCTATTATTTACGGCAATTTAAAATTCTCATTAACCAGTCCACCGTACGAAAAGAGTGTTAAGATAAGGAGACAAAACTGTTCTGGTATCAGGTCCAATATCTTCCCATCAGCAGGTGTAACTCAGTTCTGTTCTGTTCTGTTCAGTTTAGCGGAAACATTTGAAATGAATACTCCAGCTGAATTACCTCTCAAACCAGTATCAGCAGCGTGAACTTTGAGCCGCCCATAGACACTGATGATTGCAGCAGCATCCACTCAGCTAGTCAGCGCAGAAGCTCGCTGGGCTTTTTTCCCTGTGAAAGGTTAGACAAATGCCACAAATAATTGTCGGCCTGCCTCTTGGCCACGCTCTCGGCCCCCGGTGTCTTGCCATGTTGATTATTGGAGGCGGTGCGGGTCATGAATGTCTGGGCAGCTGGAATCGCGACACGGAGGAAGTGAGACGCAAAAGCGTCGGGAGTGAAGGCCGCTTCGGTGACAGTTGATGTGATCTCCCGGTCTGTGTTCAGCCGCTGTGAGGAGGAATCTTAATGACTGAATGAGCGAGTATGTGACTGATTTCCTGCCCAGCTCGATGAGTGAAAGAATGGGCCGTCCTCTCCGCGTGCTCGCCGCCGATGCCAAGTTGATCAGCAGGAAGGAGCTGAAACACTCGGGCAGGAATCCACACTGTATATTCATACACTCAGAGACGCATTGATGTAGCCGTCAAGTGCTTAGCTGGTTCAGTGAGCATCGCAGAGCCTGAATATCATGTTTATTAAAAGCGAGCCGAGGGGAGGGTTCTCCAGCTTTGGGTGTAATATTCACTCCCTTATGCTCAACATATTTGTCTGAACTCTGGCAAGACAGAATCCTGAAAGTCCCACAGAAACACATTTCCAATTTCCACAAGCCGTTTACAATTTAAGGTGCATTACTGTGAGTAACATAAAGCTGTTGTAAACCTCTGAACATATCCGCCAACCCCTGCCGATGTATTCAGTTTGAGTTAAAGGACAGGGAGACTCTAGATGGATGCTTTTATCTAGATGTTTGTTGTTAAACTGACTTGGTTAGTTAACGGCCAGGTGAATGTAAAATTAGTTAATAATAATAATTACAAGTAAAAAATCTCATCTGTTTGTTAAAGCATCACCAAGTTATTCCAACAAACAAGCATTTAATTAAAATGTTATTGCTCTTTTCAGCATCAGTTTGATCCTTTAATACTTTTGAGACTTGAAAAAATTTACACCTCAGGCAAACACATTTGTTTTTCATGCACTGGTCAATTTTGAGGGTTTTGGTCATTTTACAGACTAGAGGAAACATCCAAAATAAACATTTTGGTGTTTACTTTACAAATGTGTCTATTTGTCTCCTAAAATCCACCAAATGTTAACATCAGATGATGCCTCATTTGCACATTTAAACATTTCAGAAAACAATTTCACGGTGATCTATTAGTAAAAACATTTTTAAAAATCGTTTTCCCCATTGTCTAAGCTGTAACTCTGACCGAGAAACCTGGAAATAAAAACCTCTGACTTCTTACTGAGAAAGTTGGTTTCTTGTTTCTGCATTACTAATTTGTCAGTGAGTGGAAACCTGCGAGTTGAGCTCAGGTCTCTGGTGGGGGAGCTACTAAGCCCCCCTGGCTCCCCCAGAATGCGAAGTCTCGTCATGGACTTGAATTTACTGTCGACTAGAAGCCGCCAGAGAATCATTCTCAAATGTTATTGTTTGTTACACATTGGCAAAGTTCTTGTATGGCTGCTTGTGAGTTTTTTGTAGAATGAAAGACGCTTTTGGTTTCCGGCATCAGTCCAGATGCTCAGGTTTACAACTCTGGATTTATACTTTGCATGTATGTTAATTAAGTTTGATCTGGGATCAGGGTTGGAACGTGTGATTACTCTCTGACTCTGAGCAGAGGAAAGGTTTTGTCCACATTTATGCTTTAAAGTCGTAGATTTTTGTTTTCTTAAAGTAAGTAATGGAGCATTCAAGCTCATAGGGAGGAAATTCCATATTACAATAAAAAGTGTGAGGCTGGAAAAGGGTTTAAGCTCACTGCATTATGATTAAAGAAGGATTTATATTTGTAAGATATCATTTTTACTTGACCTTAAAGGGGACACGTAATGAAAAAAAAATCACTTTTCCAGTGCTTGTGTACAAACACTTAGGTTTATGGAGTATTAACAACCCAGAAACTGTGAACGTTGTCCAGAAGAAACCCTAAATAGAAGAAAAAAACATAGCCTCATACATCCCCTTCAAGGTTATATGAAAGTAGCATTATTTTTTTGTATTTTCCCTTCAAAACACTATTTTGGCCACTAAAAGCATGACAATAGATGCTGTAACTGTTGGAGTAACTTCAATCCACTGCGCTTTCTCTCATGATTCAGCTTCGCTTTAACTATTCCCTTTCCCCCCACAGTTTGGTTTGACTGCTCGTTTTGACTTCCTTTGAGAGGGGTCCAAAACCACATCCATCATACTTTTACTTACGGAGGTGAAAGAGAGGAGCTCCAACTCTCTCCGAGTGCCTCGTGCATGTGTCAACCTCATGTTATGTCTGACATGCAGCAGCCTGCAGGCCGTTGATTCTCGTTGTAGCTGGACAAAAGCCAACGGCAACTACTCAATGTGCTGCCAATGATGTCAGGAATTTTGTCGTTATGACTTATTGATATATGCTAACACATTATTTAGAGTCATTCTCCCCTGGCTGCTTTCATCACCTTTACGTCTGTCAATTATTACGTCTGTAGTGGGAGTGTGTGTGAACCTGCAGCGTTAGAGTCAGACCAGAAAGCCGGTGGATGCTTTAGGGGCGGGGGTACCTGCTGATTGACAGCTCTCTACAAATGCACTTAGCTACTAAGATGACTTTAACACTTAGCTATAAAGTTGACCTTGAATTATGATGCTAACTTTGTCAGCAGCTTCACACCAGAATCCAGAAAAAAGTTGGATCTTGTGTTCATCAGATCCACCCGCCGCTCCTCCACAGTCCAAATATGGTCACATCCTTCACTGGTTGCAAAAACACCAAGATGGTTAAATGCTGAACTCGAGGCACGGGGTCACAATGTTATGTTTTGTTATTTCTCTGCGCTCGGCACAAAAGTCCACTCAAGGATGAACTCAAGAATCAAGATGCTAATTTCGTCAATGTCTTACAAATGTCTAATGGTTGGGTATGGATTGTAGTTTCTCTCCTTCAGTCTGAGAAAGGTTGCGAGCCCCTGATGTAGATAACACCACAGTAACCAGATCAACACAATGGGCTTGTAAAACTCAACTGCAAAGCTTCCATTCAAAGGCAAAGCAGAGAGTAAACTGTTACAGCTATAAAAAGGGTTCAAACGAGAACACTGGGCTCAGCAAATCGGGGAAAAGTTGATATGGCAACATTAAGTCAGCTTGTGTTTTGAAGTGGAATGATCTGACACTCACTGAGGTGCTCTTTGCCGGCTTCATCTTCCGTCCGTGGCCGCTTCTCCTCCGTGTCTCCCCCTCCGCTGCTCATTTCGCATAATGTGACTTTCCTCACATTAGTTGCCGAAGAAGGCTCGTTCAGATCCACAGAGACGTACTTCTGTATCCTCTTGTGTGGAATATATTAATCAATTAAGAGTTGAATGGTCAGTTTTCCCAAAGTACGAGTCAAAATGGTTTCTACCCACGTAGACAGTTTAATGTGCTGAGGTTCTGAGATTTTAACCAACCAAAATAACAGTGACAGTACTTTCTAGGACACAAATAGTCCAACTGAAAGCATTTTATTTAAATGCAGTTTTTCAGAGCTTTGAGGAGTACCAACTAAATTCTTTAACTATATATATATATATAGCGAGAGAGAGAGAGAGAGAGAACGAACACATCAACATTATTATTGGCACATACAACTAAAATAATTGATTAAAAGTTAGAGTCTCTCTAATTATCTGGTGATATTGCAGGTATTTTTGGGGCTGCCCCTCTATCTCATGCTAACAGTGAAAGGACTGTACTTGAAGAACTGAACTGAGATGAAAAAAATGCCTTAGGAGGCATTTTTTATAAAATATATGCCAAAAAACATCACAAAATGTATGGTATTTTTACATCTAAACCCAATGTATTTTTCATCATGGGAGATAAAATATGAGGTGTGCTTACATTGCTGGTCCTAATATCATGACATCAATCAATCAGTCTTGAGCTAATCATCTGATCAATCAAATCGTATTCTCTCAACGTTAAGTCCCGCCTGCCGATCCTGTCCCACTGGACACTCGATGCTGTTTCAGCTCGTCAGTATTGGCACCAGGTTGCCGATCCGACGGCTCCTACAGAGCGTTACATCAAAGCAAAGCACGGTTCCGAAGGCTATTTTTAGACGGCGAGTGGCTTCAGCTGGAGTTTGATTGACAGAAGGATGAACATATCAACAGTTACCTATGACGCTTTCTCAGATGTTTCTGTATCATCATGCCTGTCAACATGTGATACAGACATAGGATGCTGCCGTTACAATCAGCACATTGTGTTGTGAACGTGTAATTAGGAGCGTGGATGTGCCACAGACTTCCCAGAGTCATTTGCATGTGTTGCTTTCATTTACTAATAGTGGCTGAACTCACACTCTTTTATTCGTGTGTAATTATTTTTGGAGGTTTTGCAGTGAATCTGTCCTTGACAGAACCATGAACAGTGTCAGGTGAGGGGGAGGGGAGGGAGAGAGAGAGGGATGTTTTATGGCTGCGTGATAAAAAAGGAAACAAGAATTTTGAAGTTGCCTTTATCCAACGTTCAGATGTCGGTTCTGGAAATGGATGCAGATTAGCACATATTTGATGAGAAAATGCCTCGTTTGCATATTTAAAAAATATATGTAATTTCGGAAAACTGAAAAAAGCATTTTCTATTCGTACATGTTTTTTTTTTAACTTTGTTCACCCCTTGTCTCCGTTTAAGCCTCTGATGGAATATTGTGGATGAGCATTCACCACCGACTGAGAAATTCTTGTTTCTTGTTTCTACATCACTAATTTGTTGTTGCGTGGGGGGAAAACCTGCTGTGTGCGGGCATTTCCTTCATCCCTTCTGTTCTGAAATCCTGTTTAGCTGCTGACATAAAGGTGTAGCCGGCCTCGCAGGAAGATGTGTGATGGGGAAGAAGAGCAACATCCAGGCATGTTGACGGACAGACACTCGGCTTTAACGCGCCACAGAAATGATTGCGACGGCGAGGCGAACAAAACAACACTTGAAAGCAGCCCATTAGCCGTGATGCATAACAAAAAAACATGTCCAGATGCGTCACGTTACCGACGGGAGAGGAAGTCAGTCAAACTCAACGCGCTGCACACATTTAAAACTACAAATGACATGATTTCATTCATCCTGAGCTGCTGAATATGCTCAGCATCAGCACCACGTTATTATTGTTATCAGTTATGATAGTGGTCATGAAAGCAAGAATGTGTTTTATTGCAGTCACATGATCAGTTAAGTAATGAATCAATTGACAATTAACCAAAAGCTATTTGAAAAGCAACTCATCATTAACGATTCTCCATTTTAAAGACTACAAAATAAATACTTTGCTCTCTGAGAGCCTTAATTGTACCTTTTCATCATACCTGTTAAAATGTTATACAGGAGGCATTCATATACAGTGCATTAGAACTGCGAACGTCGTCTTGTTGTCTGTAATAAGGACCGTGGAGACGATAATGGGAGCTAATGGTTCGCTGGAGAGCAGCACCAAAGTGCCAAAGAATCAAAGGAAGACAGTGAATTCCCTTATGAAATATGCATCAATGACAGTGAAGTAAAGACCAAAGGCAAGCTGTGTTTGTTTGGGGAACGGGGCGGAGGGGCGGGTTGAAATAGGTTGCGTAGTGGTGCCATATTGCCATTCCCCTTTAAACATGCACGCCAGCTGTTGACGAAGGCACGGTGCAGCTTTGATCAGCGAGGGGAGGTGTGCTGAGGTTGACGTTACAGATGTGGACCTGATGGGGACCGAGGCTGCCTGCCTGATTTATATATTTATTTTTCATTAAGGAGTTTTAATTTTCTGAAGAGTCATTACATCGGAGCTTCGCCTTCAAAACTTGGCTTAATAGCTGCGATGGTCTGGGAAGGTTCCCCTTTAATCGTGGGCTCCTTTTTATAAAATGGGAGATTTGTATGGAAGCCCCACCAGCATGTGCAGGTGGTAAATGTAGAACGGCAGAGTGCCAAAGCAGTACATCAAACTCTAACAGACTCCGGTAAACAATGAAACCTTCATGAATAATTGCTTCCAATTGTTCCCCGGATGGAAGCACCAGGATTACCAATAAACGGCTGAATATGAGGCTGTCTGCGCTGATATTTACTCCTCTGCGCTGCACACGGTTAACAGCCGTGTGAGTCGGCTCCTCGAGAACACAGATTGACAAAAGTGAAAAACTCCCAAAGTCAGCATTTGTACAAGGCGCCTTGGGAAGGAAACTCAAATAGCACAGTTAATGCACCTGCGACTGAAGATGTTCATCACTGATTTATCACAGGAATTTCAGGCTCAACACAGGTGCTCTGTCTGTACAGGTCTGGAGATTACTGCTGAGTCACCGGATGCCTGGAGGCTCAGTCACAGAACATCGGAACGCACTGAGAAACTATTTGGACACTTTGAATAGTTTCAATTTATTCCACAACAACAGAGAGGAAGATGGAACTAGAACAGATATTTACATAGAACCACCGATATTTCCTTGGCTGTTGGTTAAAACTTTCTCCACCTTTTCAAGTGGAGAACTACTTTCATACTTTCACTTTCTACTCCCCTCCACAATCATCAGGTTGGTGTTTCAATTCAATTTTATTTATAGTGTCATATCACAACATAAGTTATCATTAAGCAGGACTAGAACACTCGGGATTTCCGGCGGTTCAGTCAGGATCAGGTTCCACCATCATCCAGGGAAACCTACAAGATGAGCACAAGGACTCCAGGGAACGCTTACAGTGATAGAGAGAGAGGCTCAGTTTGGGTTTATAGCAGCATAACTAAGACCCTCCAGTTTGTATTAGTTCTGTTTAGTTCCAACAGCTAGCAGTGACCCCCCCCCCCCCCCCCCCCCCCCAGGTTGACGGCTATGAGATGGTTTTGAATTAGGTTTTGTGTCATTTCTCATGGGTAGTGCTTCCATGCCTGCAGTGAGGCTCGCTGTGTTTGTGACGGTTTGATGTGGAGACGATGACACTAGTGTTGACATGAGCACGATTAACCAGGAGCTATGCAACCTACTGTGTCGAGACCTCTGCAGGAGTGAATCAACTTCCTGCCGTCTGTTTGTCCAAGAACTGACTCTTCATCATCATTCAGTGAGGTTACAAAGTCAAGCGTCCACGGCTCAGCAGCTGTGCTGCCTCTGGTTAGAAGCCTTGAGATCCAATATTTCTCTTCTGGGTCTCAACTAGGAACTGGCAGAAAATTATCCCAGATACAGGTCAACAAACCAGATTTACTTTCCTAATATCACTAATATCATGGTCACGTGGATTTCTGTATGAATTGTAAGGTAAAAAAAACTGTCAAAACTACATGACCAAGACTTGGAGGGGCCAAGACTTAGGAGTCCAAGTAAAGATTAAGACCAGACCAGACACAAAATGTGGAACCATGGTCCCCCAAATTGATTTAACTGATCCACATTCACATAAACCCCCACAGAAAACACATGAAGATTCCTCTTCATTCACTTGTATTCCATATATACTGTATATGTGTGGAGTGTTCCTTTGGTTTGTATGAGCGAAAAAGAAATAAATCAGAAAATGCACATCTGGAAATCAAATCCAAAATCCTCTTTGATTGATACAGACTGAAAATTCAGTCAATTCCAAGATGAGACCTTCAAGAAGCGGTCTTGAATCCAACACCCATCCGCTATAACACTGCAAACCTGCTTTCAGGAATTTTGCTATCCGTTGCACAAAAGTTCGTACTGCATCTAAAAGTTGAAAAAGTTGCTTCAATGATCCGATGACTCAGTAATAATCATTGTGCTCATTCTCAAGCCAAAACACAAGCATAACTGTTTTATTTAACTATTAGCGTTTTGTGTGACTTATTACCTTCACACAGGAGCGTTTGGCCGGGTCTCTGCTCTATTTAACTAACTTGTTCCTCTTGTAAAAATATGACTTCTCCGCTGGCACCAGTTGCAATGAACCGAGGACCTGTTGGAAATGTTGTCACATTCCCGCGGTTGCCGAGCGAGAGAGAGAGAGAAATCGATAAATGTCAGAGATGACTTAATACCCTGTTATTTTGACCACGTCTGTCCCCGGGTGCACGCCACATAAACAATGTCGGAGTGGCGAGAAAATCTCATCCTGCTTCTTCCGCGACTCGCCGCTTCTCTCAGGTACACATCCGCCATCGCAGATTCAGCTCATGCATTATTGAAGTCTGTCCCACTGCCCCGACCCTAAAGTGTAATTAGTTTTGCCCAACACTTCTCATCATGCTACACTTTGTGAGCGTCAGGAGGAGGGGGGGTCGTTGGGCGGTGAATACATTTTCCCCTTTAAGACTGGAGAAGTGGAAAGTGGAGGAGAGTCAGGTGGAAAGAACCAATGAGAGCAGGTTTATGGGAACCGTTAGTGGCACCTTGGCGAGGAGAGTTGTGCTGTGGGGGATAGGGGGGGGGCGTGATGTTGAGAGGAGAGTCTGCGAATGAGAAAAAGGAGGGGAGAGAGAGAGAGAGAGAGAGAGAGAGACAGAGAGAGAGAGCGCCTGAGTGGGAAGACAAAAAAGGCTCCTCGGCAGGCTTCTCACTTCCTTTACAATGAGCGTTTATCCCACTTTTTTGAGAGCCAATTATCAGCTCCCGCATGAGTCACGGCGCTCTCGTAGGCAGACCGTCAGCAGAGCAGCCTCACACCTCAGCGAGGACCGAGCGCGGGGATGCGTCCGCGTGCTTCAGACAGGTGAGTGTGCTGATTGTTGTTTTTCACGCTGCGGCTGCGAGAGGCGACGCTCTCCTCCTCCGACTACGCGCTTGTTTTATTTCCAGGCTGAAGTCTTGGTGGATATGTGACTCTCCCCGTGTTGCATCTCACGCCGCCTCTCCTCCCTTTCAAATTAAAACGCCCTCTTGCCTCCTGCTTCCGCTCCTTCATCTGCCTTTCCTTTATTGTTTATTTATGACTTATGACACGTCTGATCCAGACATCATAACTGATCTCAGTGCAGCGGGTCCACCTGCTGAGTCGTTCGTCCGTTTTGATGATCCAACTAGCTGGCGTCGCAGCAGTCAGGGTTTTTTACTCATCGTCACAACAACTGCCGTGTCTCATAATTAGTCTGGCGTTCAGCCCGTTCAACATGGCTGGAGGCATAAAAACTAACCGTATCTTATGTCCCATTTCTACATCCTCACAACTCACTCTCCCTTACTTTGCACTCTCACTTTTTTCTGAGGACTTTATTTCACTTTTTCTTTCTTTTCAGAGAGGTAAACCTCGGCTGTCCTGTGTGAGTGCTTTAGCGGCATGAATCCCCCCCGCCCTGCCGCCGTCCCGCTTGGCTCTATTTCATACTATTGTCTGCTGGCGGTGATTAACTGCCTGTGCCTGTGGCTCGGGTGATTTCTGCTTTGTGTGGAGAGCTCGGCTGCGGCCTGGCGGACGGGACCGGGCGGAGGGCGGCTGCCAGGATTGGAGGGTCAGCTGATCGGCTCTGAGGTGCTTGAGATTTATGACCCCCCAGAACAAAGCCGTGTCTGCCGAGGGACCTATAAACCATAAATCAGGGAGAAGTGGGTCAGATTGGGTCAGTGCTCATCTGCTCACTGCAGATCTGCTCTCTCTTTTTCCTGAAGGTGCTCTTTTTATGCACCTGACTACACGACACTTGAAGTGACGTTTTCTTCCGGTCAAGCAGCAGACCTGTTGCTCTCAGCGGCGCTCAACGCCGTCAAACACGCTCGCTAATGAATTCCTGTTTTAAAATGCCATTACCTCCTGTAAGTGAATCACCCCTAATCCCTTTATTATCTCCATCTACGTTAACAGTGTTGGCCTTTCGTCTCCGCACATCTTAATCATCCTAATTATGTGATGTTTGTCTTTTTGAAGAGGGCGATGAGAATCAAATGGCACGTTCCCGTTCCGCCAGCGACTCGTCACCGAGGCGTTACACTCCGCACGCTCCCATTCCAGTCTGTTTGATTCTGATCGCCGGTTTGACTACTTTTGTGATTCCTCTTCCTCGAGGGCAGCTGGAGCCAATGTGGGAAATTGATTTTCTGCAGAAGGATTAGCAGCAGGGTTACAGCTATAGGCACGCATTGCATTATGATTCATTTGGCATCTGCCCACCAATGCAGGCTAAACAAAGTCTTGTTGTATAAGAGTGATATTTGAGAGAAAACCCGGGCGTGCAGCAGACTGTCAAGGTGGTGGGCGGCGGCCATGGGAATAGCAATGAATTACTTGAAGCTGTGTTTTCGAAGTTCAGACAGCTTGAGTAGGGAGATAAATAATCTCAGCCAGGAAGGATGGATCTTAATTTATCTGCGTGTGTTGCTGCACAAAGAGGCATCGCACGCTGCCGCCGGAAATCAAACAAATGCAAATGCCGGGCCGCGGAACGGAAACAACGGCAGAAACATCAGATGCGTCTCAGTGTGACTGCCAGAACAGCAGGGATTTGTACTTGTGTTCACGACAACACGGGTAATATTTTCTCCCATTTGAGAGTGGAGCAGGAATTAAGCATAAGTGTGAAGCGCGGCGTTTTATCGTTTCCCCTTTTTGATGCTAATGCACGGCGGGTTCTCGTTAGATAAGTATGGACTTCATGCAGAGAAGAGAAACATCCACAAAAATGTCCTCTCAGACTAGTTTCCTAAACACCTTCACAGGCAAAGGAGCTTTTTTGTTGTTGTTGTTTTATCCAACAATTATTAGTATTATTCAATGCATCTACTGACTAATTTATTGAATCATATAAAGATACTTTCTTTTAATTCCTAAACAAATTAATTTACCAAATCAAAAACTTTTATTAAATAATTTTCTCTTGAAAACAAATAAATGTAGGAGGATAATAGAGCATGTTTGTCAGATGTCTGATTAAGTACAGGGTCAAGTTCTAAGCTTGGGACACATCCAATCAATGTACAGCAAAGCAAGCCTTCAGCCAAACTGAAGTACTTAAATCTTTAAAAACAAATGTTGTGACATGGATTGATTTCATCACTGGACTAGAAAGTTGCATTCATCACTGGCAAATCCATTTTTGCATCAGTGTGGTGCAAAGAAACCACGTTACTGACTGTAACACCAGTTTGCCTTGCCTTGTTTCCTCGTCATACATTTCCATAAAAGTAATCAGAAAATAACAACGTTAGATGGCGTAGCGCTATGTTACCATAACAGAAGCAGCACAGAAATGACTTACTACACGTTGATCCTTTTATAACACGCAGGCAATGAAGAAACATTAAAGGTCGAGTAGGTGATTCTATGACTTGAAATCCTTGTAACACACTGATAGCAATGAATACATTGAATGCTCTGACATAAAACGTTTCAAATGTCATCTGTGGCCGTGGCAGGTCTGTAAAATTATTTTATCTGCCCGACCTTTTTAATTGGACAGCCTGCCTGTCTGTCGATGCTTACTTCCTGATTGCGCTCTGCTGTTCTCGAGCTCCTGTTTGGCGTTCTGGGGGAGTGGCTTTAAACAGGTCTGAACCAAGGGGGCGGGACTTTTCGGTTCGACAATGCGTTCAAAGTCCAAATCTCTGTGGTTTTTCAAATGACCTACTCTGCCTTTAAGGAAGTCAATTTTAAGGGACCGCTACTGACAGAAACACGTTCTGAATGTAATGGTCGAGTTTTTCACGCATTTAATCGACATGTTGTTCACCGTCGCCGAGTTTTGTCGCGGCGGTGGCTTTGACGGTCAGCGTTCCTATAACGGATTACCCAGACTGCATAATCAAGTCCCCGGGGTCAGCTATTAGCCCCGCGTATGGTTTATTGCTGCAGTCCGCTCATGTTGTTGCATTAGTTGAGCTGCGGCCCAGGACTTTACTGAAAAACGGTTGTTTTGCCCATTAAAATGATTCCCACAGCAGTTTAGTGGCATTCTTTATTTGTTACTGTACAGCACAAAGCTGCAGCGTTTTTATGACCAGCTCAACAATGTGAGTGAACGGGGAAAAACATAATGGTAAAACATATGGGATTGGAAATGTATCATTTTTAATATGCCTCAGCTTTACGTTTGGTTCCCAGTTCAACACTTTCAGACTGTAATTTTAGCATCGGACGGCTAGAAGAATGTACTTTCTTTGCCAATTTACACGTAACCGCTGCGTAAAAACTTTTTGTAAAGGAAATAAATGTTCCTGAACAAAAGCAGGAATTACAGTTTGTTGTTACTACATGACGAAGGCTAGAGTTCTTCTGAAAGTAAAAATAATTTAGATTTAATCGTCAGCATGTCAAACATAAAACAGTGATGGAGTTTTGTTTCCCACACCATACCTATCCGTTATATTCTGCTTTCAAGTGGAGGAGATCTTTCATTCACAGATGATGATGATACGCACGGCATGTCATTCAGATCCCTGATTAATTGATTCTTCTAAATTATAGAGGATTTCCAGAATTCGGCGGATCATGATCCATCTCCGGGGGGATTGCGGTGCTTTTGCAGTGAAATATTTCACTGAGATGTGAATTCAACATCAGCCATGCATCTGTTCTATGGGTTTAACTCATCGACATCATCGAGCGCGATAATTTCTCCCCAGACAGCTTCGAACGAGCCGTAATGTCACACGCGGCGAATTGATGGCCTTATGCTTAGTGGGAAATAAATCCGTGCGGAGAAAGATTTTCAAAGCGGGGGCATAAAACACATCACTATTCTGAAAGGATTTTAGGGTTTTTTGGACACGTTTCTTTGAAAGGACACACTGTTCATTCTCAGCGAGGAGCTGATGAACTGAAGTCACTTTAATCACAATTTGTCCTCAGCTGAAGGAATCAGATCGGCAGGTCAGATATTATAGACAGCACTGAGCTGTAATAACTTCTAACGTACATATATATATATATATATATATATATATATATATATATATATATATGTATATATGAAGATAATATCAAAGCCTCATTTCAGTGCAACATTCAACAGTTGAGCTAGTTTGTCCTCTGACAACACAGAAGATAAGAGTTTTTTTACTTAGTGCTTTAGAAAGGTGCAGATGTTAACCTGCTGGGTGATTAATGCATTCAGTTTCATTTCATATTTAAATGGAAGGCAACAGTCACTATGACATGTAGAGACAGACAGGTAACCAGTCTATCACAGGGCTGACATGTAGAGACAGACAGGTAACCAGTCTATCACAGGGCCGACATGTAGAGACAGACAGGTAACCAGTCAATCACAGGGCTAACATGTAGAGACAGACAGGTAACCAGTCTATCACAGGGAGACATGTAGAGACAGACAAGTAACCAGTCTATCACAGGGCCGACATGTAGAGACAGACAGGTAACCAGTCTATCACAGGGAGACATGTAGAGACAGACAGGTAACCAGTCTATCACAGGGCCAACATGTAGAGACAGACAGGTAACCAGTCTATCACAGGGATGACATGTAGAGACAGACAGGTAACCAGTCTATCACAGGGCTGACATGTAGAGACAGGCAGGTAACCAGTCTATCCCAGGGAGACATGTAGAGACAGACAGGTAACCAGTCTATCACAGGGAGACATGTAGAGACAGACAGGTAACCAGTCTATCACAGGGAGACATGTAGAGACAGACAGGTAACCAGTCTATCACAGGGCCGACATGTAGAGACAGACAGGTAACCAGTCTATCACAGGGCCGACATGTAGAGACAGACAGGTAACCAGTCTATCACAGGGCCGACATGTAGAGACAGACAGGTAACCAGTCAATCACAGGGCTAACATGTAGAGACAGACAGGTAACCAGTCTATCACAGGGCTGACATGTAGAGACAGACAGGTAACCAGTCTATCACAGGGCCGACATGTAGAGACAGACAGGTAACCAGTCAATCACAGGGCTAACATGTAGAGACAGACAGGTAACCAGTCTATCACAGGGAGACATGTAGAGACAGACAAGTAACCAGTCTATCACAGGGCCGACATGTAGAGACAGACAGGTAACCAGTCTATCACAGGGAGACATGTAGAGACAGACAGGTAACCAGTCTATCACAGGGCCAACATGTAGAGACAGACAGGTAACCAGTCTATCACAGGGATGACATGTAGAGACAGACAGGTAACCAGTCTATCACAGGGCTGACATGTAGAGACAGGCAGGTAACCAGTCTATCCCAGGGAGACATGTAGAGACAGACAGGTAACCAGTCTATCACAGGGAGACATGTAGAGACAGACAGGTAACCAGTCTATCACAGGGAGACATGTAGAGACAGACAGGTAACCAGTCTATCACAGGGCCGACATGTAGAGACAGACAGGTAACCAGTCTATCACAGGGCCGACATGTAGAGACAGACAGGTAACCAGTCTATCACAGGGCCGACATGTAGAGACAGACAGGTAACCAGTCTATCACAGGGCTGACATGTAGAGACAGACAGGTAACCAGTCTATCACAGGGAGACATGTAGAGACAGACAGGTAACCAGTCTATCACAGGGCCGACATGTAGAGACAGACAGGTAACCAGTCTATCACAGGGCCGACATGTAGAGACAGACAGGTAACAAGTCTATCACAGGGCCGACATGTAGAGACAGACAGGTAACCAGTCTATCACAGGGCCGACATGTAGAGACAGACAGGTAACCAGTCTATCACAGGGCCGACATGTAGAGACAGACAGGTAACCAGTCTATCACAGGGCCGACATGTAGAGACAGACAGGTAACCAGTCTATCACAGGGCCGACATGTAGAGACAGACAGGTAACCAGTCTATCACAGGGCCGACATGCGAGACAGACAGGTAACCAGTCTATCACAGGGCCGACATGTAGAGACAGACAGGTAACCAGTCTATCACAGGGAGACATGTAGAGACAGACAGGCAACCACTCTATCACAGGGCCGACATGTAGAGACAGACAACCATTCACACCTAAGGACATTTATAGTCCTCAAACTGCACACAGAAGGAACCCGATCCAGGAATCAAGCCCGGGACCCTCTCACAGCCTTCATCGCAACATGATTATGATTATGGAATCTGGACTGCGTTCAGGATTATGGTCCAAAATCTGTCTGCGAGTCTGGACAAGCACGGAGGTTTCCAGTGTCACGCTGCTTACTGAGCCATTCAGAATATTAAAAAAGAAATCATAATTTAAAGAAAAACATATGAACCATGTATTAGTAACTCTTGTTCAGTTTACATTAATCAAAACAATAAAACATACAACATTATTAAATGAGTAGCTTCTGCATCAACAAATGATACAACCAAGCACAAAAAGTAACAATTAGTTTCTTCAGTAATACATGTATATGTATATATTAATTTGCACCCGACTTCGTGATACTTGAAGTGATGTTTATTTCTCATTAAAAAATGTTTGAATTTGTTGACAAATGAATGAAAAGAAGCATTTTCTTCTCGAAGAAATGCCTAGCTAGTGCAATGACATGATCCCTCACCGGCCTCCTACCCGTGAGTGTTCTGGTGAAAACCAACGCTAGAGAATATCACTCTGCGAACAATAACTTGAAGTTATTCATTGAGAGGAGCCGAATACTCAGCAGCTCATTTCTGTTAAAAAGCACGTCAGGATATCCGTCAGCCCTATAATGATGTATTGTTCAGATCTCAGAACCTTTTGTCACGTTGGCGTCCTTTGTGTTTTGTAGTTGACGCGCCGCAGTGAGTCCGGACATACGCAGCCCGAGTCCCTGCAGGTCTGAATGGAAGGCGGCCAGATACATAATAAATGTCAAGGTGAGTGTGAAAGAACGCAACACACACACACACACACACACACACACACACACACACACACTTGCTCTCTCTCTTCCTCACCACTGAGCTGCTTTGTTTAAAACTCCACACTTTCATGTTAGAGAAAACTTCAACATGTTGTGTAAAAACTCAACATCCGCTGTCCTGCTGAGAGTCAGACGAGGAGAGAAAACCACTAATATCTGTAGCCACACGGTCGTCACGACAACCGATACTCTGAAAGCTGGGTTCCAACTAAGAGTTGGATTTTCCTCAGTTGAAATATCCAACTTCTGACCTCCATGACTTCCAGGTAAACAATGGCAAACGCGAACCCCGGCCGTGGCTGATGGTGACAAACCCATGCTTCTTTGGCAAATTGAAAGTTTTCAAGTCAAGTCAAGTCAAGTTTTTGGGGCTTTTAAAAATGTTTTCCTGAATAACTTGTGTGCGGAGATGATAACTTTCAGGGATTGTTGACCCTAACTAATCTACCTGATAATGGCAACGTGTTTGGACATCAATCTTTATGCAGAACTCGTTTTTCTAGTTTGTATTGATTTAATTAAATGCAGTTTAGTTGAAGGTTTAAAAATCACACTTTTATTCTTATGAAACATCAAACAACGGCTTCTTCGTGAAGTCCGGGTAGATTGACTTTCACACTAGTGATTCTGACTGAGATGTGTTCCATTGGAGGATTTCTCATTGGGTGTCTGAGTTCCTGTGACTCACGTTACTACTTACATTAATCACTTGTAGATATAATCCAGTCATTCTAAGGTAATGTCAACACAACGATTCCTATTTTCAGGAATCACACACACACACACACACACACACACACACACACACACACACACACACACAGAGAGAGAGAGAGAGAGAGAGAGAGAGAGAGAGAAATACAATCATACTTATTTATTTCTATTTGCCCTTTAAAGACCAATTGCGGTTCACCCACAGAGACAGAAAAGCATTTCGCTTCACTATGCTGCATATTTACAGAAATAATGTCATGACGACGCGAAGACATCAAAGTGGGAGCTAATTTCAGTACGAATCATTAGTTGTAATATTATTATTATTTGTGATGGGAACAATATTCAAATATGGGAGTTCCCAAAAGTGTAACACAGACTTTGTATCATCAGCAAAAGCAGACCTCCGCAGATAAGATGGAGGGAAAGAAGAAGAGTGTGATCATCATTAAAAATGCACATGAGTAAAAAATAGATTAAAGGAGTTGCAGCCTGAAAATAACAAGATCCACACTCACACCTGCAGCTCACGGAGCGTTTCAACTTCTCATTCTCATTGAAAAAGTTTGAATGTCACCTTGTGAAGTCTGGAGCTACTGTGAGTCAAGGTCTCCATTTTCCAGAAAATGATGGGAACTAAGTGATGTTATTGGCCAGGAAGCGTTTTCAGCGCGCCAGCATCCCGCGGTAATGAGAAGAGAACACCAGCTTTCTTAATGTAGCCTAAATTTGCATTTGCTCACTGCAGAACTTAAGGCCAATTACACCTCGCCGCCTGCCAAATCCCCGGCTGCTGCTGAAATAAATACTTCCCCTTTTTCTTGAGTAATGCTGCTTTTTGACATTGTTAAAGTGACACGTTAGCTTTTCAGGAGCCGAGGCGATACATTTGTAACAAAAGCATTTTCCTTTCTCTATTGATTAGCAGTTTATCCCTCCTTTGTGTTTGACACGCGGTGTTGAATGTCACCGAGGCTGGTTAACTGCTGACAGCTCTCTGTGGATGGGGGGGGGGGGTTCTTGTATTTATGCATTTATACCTCACTTGTTATTTGTCAGATGAGTATGAGGATGAATTTTCTATTCCTCGTCAACTTGGTCGGCCTGTATGACTTCTTTTGAAATATCATGAAAATGTTCTAGATACATTTTTTTTAAAGAATAACAAACAAACGTTATCATTTGGAAATATACATGACAAACATCTATCAGCTTTACCTTCCTTCTGCCAAAATGTATGTTCACAGCATCAACAGAGGATACAACCAACCATTACAGATTTAACTAATAATATTTCGGCAGAATTATACTGATAATCTTCCCTTTCTTTCCCAGGATTAAAACATGTAAATCCAGGTTTAAATCTACTTTGAATATAATGCTATGCAAACACTATCTTAAAATGATTTGAGATGAACTGCATACTGAGCAGCTCATTTGTATTTTTCACACATTTCTCTTTCTAATAACTGAAGCATTTTCTGAGCTGTGCTCAGATGTGCACAGGAAGTGTCTTCAGCATGAAATAGCTTTTGGATTTGTGGAGACACAATATTTGTCAAAATCTGTAAGGAAAACAAATCTTTTAACAACAAGCCTTTAAAAAAGAAAGTCTTGGACTCGATCGACAAAAATCATAATCACCTATATTGAGATCTCGCTGGAAACGTGAACATTTTGTGGCCGACCTGATTGAAATGCATCAATCTGGTGCACTTTGACAGCAAAATCAAGAGACCAGATCCATGAAGGTTGTTATGCTTTCGTAAACAATTTAATCATAAACATTGTGGCACAATAATCATTGTATGTCTATTATCCTTTTTTTCATAATCATTGGAATCCAAAGTTGAAATTGAAATTCTATTAATTGCACTGCCGTAGTTTGGATATTTCAAAAATGAAAAAAGTAATTATAGCATAGCCTTCACATCCCTGATGGATAGATAGATAGATAGATAGATAGATAGATAGATAGATAGATAGATAGATAGATAGATAGATAGATAGATTGATTCAGAATAATAAATGTTCAATCTTAGTGTTTTGGAAGGCCTATTGGTGCCTTTTCCTGGTGTTCATCAACTCTGCTGGCTGCACATTTGGGGTCACATCCCATCATCAGATGCCACAGATGCATTTCCGATCCGCCGGCTTCCCGTCGCCTTCGTGTCTATGCCGAGCAGCGCGAGTAGGTAGAGACAGAACAGCAGAACGAATGGGCGGCGGAGGCAGCAGCGAGGTGGACCAGAGAGATTAGCCGGGAAATTGACACTGACAAATCTCATACATTACGGCTTCCTGGGAGGCAGCTATCGGTAGAGGGGGCGGCAGGTACCATATCCCATAAAAAGGCACCGGGCTTCTTTAATGCTCTGCCTGCAGCACGTTGGAAAGTCGAAACCACCCTGTCGTCTACAGCGCGGGAGATAAGGAAGCCAGGTGTGCTCAGAGGCATTTCATTTGACTAATGTGTTTACAGCTAGAATAATGAATAGAGAGAGGAAGACGAGTAATTAATTTGAGCTGTTCTAGGTAAATAACAAAGCAAATACGGGCAAAACTGTTTCATTTCCCATTGGAACCGCAGCTTCTCCCCCCCTTTTCTCGCCTGCTTTAATGAGATAAAGCCAGCCGTCTTTGATAAGGAGTCCTAGTTACGAGGCTGTTGGCTTCTTTGTGAAAACGAAGGACAAAGCAAATACATACATCACATCACCGCTTTTGAGTGTTCAGAGAACCTCTCGGTCATTTTTTGAAGAATATAAATTCATATTTTTATTTAAGCAATGCAACATTCTATAAACCAATTCACATTTTTATCTTCATCTATGTTTAAAACTCACGTAAGCCTATTCTCACCCAGTAAACCTTTTGAAATCCACAGATGTATGTTTCTCTAAATCTGGAGAGTAAAAAGTCTAATTACCAAACAAACATATCTCGGCCTTCGCAGCCACACTCGTTGATGTCTGCTCAGTGACTTAACCCCACTCAAGAGGTTCGCTGTGTGTTCCTTCTATCTTTATTTATTTTGGACAGCAGGGGGGGAAAAGGACCGGTTTGCTGTTGCCTGGCAACAAAGTGAGTCCGAGGGATTTTGCACCTCACAGGATCTCTTCCAACCATCTCTACCTTGAAACTTGTCCTCTTTAGAGGTTTATTTGCGAAACCATCACTGTTCGCAGACGATGAAGTGCTGTTTGTAACGATGGAGACATTTACATACAAAAGGCATGGATTGTTTTACTGGCATTCTGCTGTTTTACCAATGGATGAGTGACAATCAGGATGTCAGAGCATGTGTGTATACGTGTGCACTCCTGCTTTGCTTCTATTATTTATTATATGTTGCGCTAGGGCTGCACGATTCTGGAAAAAATGTGAATCAAGATTTTTTTGCTTAGAATTGAGATCACGATTCTCTTGCACGATTTTTTTCCACAAAATGTTTATTGCACTGATGAACTTTAACAAAACAAAAAAACGTTTGTTGCTTTGGCAGAGGCATAGTACTAGTTCTATCATTGGAAGATACGTAATTTTTACAAAAGTAAAAAAAAAAAAATTCTCTGTGGACACGCGATTTTAAACGCGAGTGGACACGCCGCTTCCCAGGATTGCACGCTTGGTGGGCTGCCACTGAGGATGATTGGCAGGCGCTCTCCTTCATACAATCACGCGCACACTTCATGGCTGCACCTGATTGGACGATCGCTTTCACAGCTGTCCTGTCTGCTCCGGAGTTCACGCAGACCAACATGGCGGCTCGTTTGGAAACTCTCTTATTTTACGAAAATAGTTCACCGAAAGGTGTTTCTGAAAACATTTTAAGCGAGAAATAAGCTATGCAGTTGCTGAATCCGTCTTTATTTTAGATCGACAACATTCAGTTTAGAAGATTTTGCGAGCGTTCCCGAGGCGGCGAGTCGAGCCCGGCGCAATGAATGGGACGCGGGTAAACACCGCTGCCTTCTCTCTTTCCAAACACTCAACTGCAGGCGGCTTCCTCCACTGAATCACGTGTTGTAAAGACGCTTTACCATAGGTTGAGGGAGGAGGCAGCGGCAGTGCTGCATTTGGGGGCGCTTCAAAAATGTGGCGCTTTGTGATGCAGCTCGAGATATAAAATGCTTCAGAATCGCTGTGTGTAGAAATTAGGGTTGCACATCTCTTTGTGATAAACGGTTCGATATGCATCTAGATACACAGGTTACGATTCGATTCAAAAACGATATCCTTTATCACAGACCGATTCGATTCAAAAACGATATCCTTTAATTACAGACCGATTCGATTCGATTCCATACAGTGTAAGAACGATACGATTCGATTCTACGGTTAATATTTGTTGTAGATATTTTATAAAATAAAGAAGCCGATTATATGAAAGTGACAGTACAATAGTTTCTTTTCAAATATGTAAAATACGACATATCCCCAAACATTGTGGCTGTATGGCACTGGCAAAAAAAAAACAGAACAACAAAATCACATGTCAATGTATTTATTTTTAGACATCTACCAAAAAAAAACTCTGTCTGAATCGTTGGATGGCGGTCACAGGACAGTGTCGTGGACGCTACCCGTGCTGCGGCCGCCTCTTGTGGCGTAAGTTTAGACACAAGCGATTGACATTCAAAGCCGTCCGTCTCTCACGTGCGGTCGTGGAGTGCCTGCGGTCACACGGCAGCGTCACAGCCGCCTACCTGTGCTGCGCCCACCTCTCCACCTCCACCTCCTCCATGTTCCGTGTTGTCCCTTGTTTATAACTCAACCCACGGCGTTTCACGGGCAGCTTCAGCTCTCGCGTTGTTTTAGAGACGCTGGTGTAATGCCGCCAACCGCTTCAAAGTCTCGCGATACCCGATCCATGACTCCGTAACCGATTCATCTAGGAATTCATTGATAATTTGTATCGATTGAGGAGGCTGCTACCGATGCAGCCGTATCTCTCACTTGTTGAACCGAATATCCGGTCGCATCGGTTTATCGTTTACAACCCTAGTAGAAATGAGATCACGTGTATGTGTGAATCGAGATCGCGATTTTTTAACGATTTTTTGTGCAGCCCTATGTTGCGCTATTACAAAAATGTCGAGGTTTACCTTTACAGCAAGCACAACAATCGTACAATATTGCAGCAGCTTCACAAGGACCATTTTCTACTCAGAATGGTGAATTTACCAGACTTCAGGAGACAAGCTGGTTAATTATTCACAGCGTTGTGTTCTTAAAAGAAGCCTCATTAGCACTCGATGCCTCCTTTCAAGTTCCGCCTTTCTCTTGTCACTCTCAAAAGAGCAACACAAACATGTTTTTCCATCGCCCACGATCGCTGCGCCCAAAGGAGCTACCATTATTACAGTCGATGATGCCTTTACTTTGAAGTCACACCGAGTCATACTGTCAGGTTTTCATTCCTACCCATACGAGTATTGATTGAATCACTATAAGTGTTGTAAAAGAAATGTCGGTGCTGTAATAAGGGAATCGATTTCTTAAAATAATGGGAACATGGGCTCCTAACAGGATTACAAATACTCTATTTCCTCCTAAAAAATAAATATATGATCAGCAGCTTAACTCTGAAGCTCCTTGTTCCCGGCTGCAGACTCGGAGACACAAATTGTTGTGAAAGCGCTGTGTGTGTGTGTGTGTGTGTGTGTGAGATTACTCGCCAACCTGTTGCGGTGACATGCTACAGTTTCTGATGAGATGCAGCTCCGCATCACTGCGAAACACAGGATGAACGGAGAAAACGGACGGATACTTTGATGGATGGATGCTTTAATTTTCATGACATTTAATTTACATTTAGGGCTAATCCAGTTCCCTTCATGCTCTCATTTCAGAATGACTGGCTTACACTTCTGGGACGTGGAGCCTAAAGCTACAGGTGCTTTAGGGAGGAACACTAGAAACGCTACCCAACATTCAAAAAGCTTTTTGTGCCCAATTAATAGCACAGAATCCAAAAACATCCCATCTACAATGATAACAAAGAAGGACATCGGAACCTTTGGCTGTATAAAAGCAAGTGGACGTCGTCACAGTGATGACACCCATTGGTTTATGAATTACAGTTTTGAAGTCTCTAGTTGGGGATTTGGTCGTGAACATCTTGACTTTTGGACACGTCCCCTGCTTTCTGGTCTGTTTGACTCTAAATGGAGCATAATCTATGAAATGAACATCATGCTGGATTGAAGAAGACTTTAAACTAGAGATCATAAACGAATGTTTACAATGTTTACTGAGATTATAAAACTAAAGAGAAGTAGGGTCATTTTCACATATACAACCAAAGAGGAGTCGCCCCCTGATGGCTGTTAGACTGCAAATTTAAGGCATTTTAGAATTGGCTTCACTTTTCAAAACAAGCAAATAATTGACATTTATGCACGATAAGTGACATAAATGACTGATTTAATAAACTAAAAGTTTCACCAGCAGGAATTACTATGATGGATTCCACATGAAGGCAAAGTCATCTCAGCTCATGATTTAACCGTACCCAGATTTCCCAGCATTCCTTTCAGTGTAGCCAAGATAAAAAAAATAATTTAATGTGATGCATGTCTACTTCATTTTAGATGCAATAAGGGACCTACTAGAAAATCCCAACATAAAATCCTTTAGTAAACATTAATGATGACATTTTAGTTGTGAAGACACAATTCAAGTTGTGTATTATTGCATTTGTGACTTTGGCATCCATGTTTAGTATGTAATGTGAATTTGGAGCACTTTATTGAATATAAAAACTCAGTAAGTGGATAATGACTACCCATTTTACTAATCCATCTGTTGCAAATAGTAAAAATGCTGTTTTGTTTTATTGTGAGCATGTTACACACAAAAACACTCACCCAAACACTCACGTTTCTATTATGTAATTTCTGCAGGAGGGTGGTTCACCTCACCTGCAGGCTTGGGTCCACCCAAAGGCAACCTATTAACATCCACTTTATCACCGCTTTCATATTTCATGACCTAGTTCATCAAACTTTAATGCGGTCCTGCTTCTACACGTTGGGGTTTTTAGTGCAAAGTCATGTCTGAATTGACATTTACCCATTAGATCTCTTGCTGGAATCTCAACTGCTGCTCCAAACTGAAATTATAGACTTATTCTTTAGCCATCAGGTTGCTGTGACCTCCATGCTCCAAACCAAAATATTTTTGGACGGACCGCGCCTTTCGAAAGGACACCATATTTGGTGCAAAATGATCTTGCACAGCCAATAAACCTGCTGAAAGCAGACGACGGGCCAAACGCCAGGAGTTTCTCTCCCTCCCTCTCTGCGGACATGGCATTCAGGCTGCTGTGGAACACTAAAGCATGTCTGGGGTAATGCGGTGCCCTCAGATTGCTGGAGTCCTACTGAGCCTGTGGGACGCATGATTAGCCTGTGCCCAGACCTGATATGCACTGACGAGAGCCAAGCACTGATACATGAATAGAAAAGAGTCCGGGAGGAGATTGGAAGGGAAAGACGATAGGCAGCATACAGAGGTGTGTGTCCATACTGTGCAGGAAACAGCGTTTATGGTTGACGGGGTTTATATGCTAAAACAGAGTGCATTTGCCATTAAATGATTGGAACCCAAATAGTTTTTTTTCCCCAGAGATCTATGCCAGCATGCTGCCATGTAAACAATTATATCAGTCCCCCAAAAGCTCCAATGTGAGTGAAAAAGATTCTGAGAAGAGGGTGACTGAATAATCCCGCTGAATGTGACAATCACTCTGAATGTGGCAAAAAAAAAGAAAAGAAGAGAAAAAAAAGGCAGCAGCAATGCTCAAAGTAGGAAGCCTGGAGCATAAAGCCAGTCATTTCAATCTGACCTCGGTTCAATGTGCCACACTTCAGAAGGGTTTCTGTGGTAACAGTGCAAATTGATACTCTTGGATTGTGCTCCCTGCATTCTGATGGCCTTCTGATATCACACAAGATGTTTGTTTCTTTGTCTGTTTAAATCAGTTTGCAAAGGAAACAAGGAACAAAATATCTTTTGGGGGGTAAAAAGCTCAAACAAATGCACCATCTCCAAACTGAGAGCTGATTTGATGGCATCACATACACTGGGAGAGTTTCCTCATGATCACACACGTTGGTTGAAACTAGTCCAAACACAAAAGTGCAAGACAGAACAATTAGTAGAAATAAAGTTGAATCCGTCCATGCTAATCCTGAAATGCTCCACGGAGGAACAAATGGGTGTATTTGCTGCAGAAGGTTCCTTAAGTTACTGCCGTCTTAAAGGCACAATGTTGTAACTCTGAGAGTCAGTGCTATGAGTTAACGTTAAATACAGGCTCTCATAGACCTGCATGTTGTGTGTCGCCTCGAGTCACGTAAAAGTGAGAATACATGTCTGCTCGGGTTCAACTAGCCAGCAATTGTTGATTAATCTCCTGATTATGTTTGCATGAAAGACCCATGGCATGTTCCCAGAACACAGTCTCATTGTTCATTTTGTCCACAAATAAAGTCCATAAATGAATATCATAAACAGGAAAACTAACTCCTCACATTTTATATGCCCGAAGTGTTCAAATGATTATTTATCTATTCATCATAAGTTGCTGGATCATTTTGTCTTTGATATATAGATATATATTCTTTCATGTTTAATCCACCAAATGTCACATAGAATAACATGGCATGTTCGGTTTGTGTGTGTGTTACGGCCACCGGGTCAAAATTCACAGGAGACAAATTACATAAAAAGGAAACAATTAAAAAAAAAAACTATTTAGACTAAACACAAATGAAAACATGAACCCAAGTTAACAAAAGGATCAGATGGACTGCCTCGAAATAAAAATAAGGGATTCAGGCCAGCCACGTCATGGACCTAAATCTTTAAACTACAGAACAAAGCCGAAAAAACAAATGTCTGCCAGTCTCATCCATTCCTAACGAAAACACACGGGAATATAAAAACAACATAAACCCAAGACAAAGCAGAGTGCAGCCACCAGGCTGGGAGAAAGGGAAAGAGAGTTCAATATGGCCTTTTTAACACGGTAAGGTTCATCAGACCACATGAGCTGCAGCTTGGGCCAATCAGGAAACCAACCGACCAATCAGGGCTCTGAAAGGCAACTAGAGCCCCATTGGAGCAGCCAGGCAAGAGCACAATGAGAAACAAGACAAGTGGTCATTAAAGATGAACGGCTGAAACGCTTAATGATGATGGGCTGAAACGATTACTCAAGTTACTAGATTACAAAAAATTATCATGGATCATTGTTCCACACGGAGCGTTTTTGAGGAAGCCGGGACTCCAGAGTGCGACCATTTTGGGCGCACATGCGACCAAAAATCAGTGAAGTGCGGCTAAATATGTTCCTCGGTCCCACCGGTGCTCACAACATTCAGCTGGTCTGTTTATGTGTGTAGCGTAATGTTTTTCCCCGCAGCATACAGAGATGAGTCACCACTGTCTGAGCCAATCAGAGGCCGAGTAGGGGTGGGCCTAGGTCCCTGATTGGCTCTGACCCCGGTCTCTTCTTCGCTGAATGTTTGTGAGGAAAAGTAGTCAAGTAGAGTGACTTGAGCGTCAAAAATGAAGACAACTGTTGATCGTTTTTTTTGTACAGAAAGTTTCTGTGCCCGTAACACCTCCCGTAAGAGGTGTTTCCTGTTTCACACGTCTCCGCCCGAGCCGGTGTCGCAAACCGGGCGGTCTGGTTGGGCGTAGTTTTAAGAACCAGTTGTCTGATTCGGTCCCCGGTTCCCCGTGGGCGGCCAACATTATGCAGTACGGCCAGAAACAGGTTCGGAACACTGCCTTTACTGTCGGAGCGTCGTCGTTCAGAGTAGTTAAAAAAGCACCAGAAACACAACCGGTACCGGGACAGGTGCGTGGTGGGCGGAGCAGTGTCTCAGTGTCAGGCCACCACAAACCGGAGCAGTGAGGAGTCAGACATGATAATAACATTTAACACTGTTTATAATATCAACAAAGACGCCTATTTTATGTTTATTTTTAAACAATTTAGGTTATTTTGATTTCTTGTTTGTTTTGAGGTTTAAATAAAGGAAAAAATCCTCATTTATCTTTATCTTTATTTTTTCGTTTCTTTTTTTCTTATCTTTATTGCTGTTTATAGTCAATCACCAAATGTGTTAATTAACATTGTATATGGGAACTATATACAATGTAAATTTTCTATCCGATTACTCGATTGATCAATGGAATAATCAGTAGATTACTCTATTACAAAAAGATTCGATAGCTGCAGCCCTAGGCACAATGCAGTCAGACAAGTACCGTTGTCCTGGCAACCGCCAAACCCAGACTCTTCCATCAGACTGCCAGATGGAGAAGTGTGATTTGTCACTCCAGAGAACGTCTCCACTGCTCTAGAGTCCAGTGGCGGCGTGCTTTACACCACTGCATCCGACGCTTTGCATTGCACTTGCTGATGTATGGCTTGGATGCAGCTGATCACCATGGAAACCATTCCATGAAGCTCTCTACACTGTTCTTGAGCTAATCTGAAGGCCACATGAAGTTTGGAAGTTTTGGAAGTTTTTGACTCTACAGAAAGTTGGTGACCTCTGTGCACTATGTGCCTCAGCATCCTCTGACCCCGCTCCGTCATTTTACGTGGTCTACCACTTCTTGGCTGAGTTACTGTCGTACCAAATCTCTTCCACTTTGTTCTAATCCCACTGACAGTTGACTGGAATATTTAGGAGTGAGGAAATGTCACGACTGGACTTGTTCCACAGGTGGCATCCTATCACAGAACCACGCTGGAATTCACTGAGCTCCTGAGAGCGACCCATTCTTTCACATGTTTGTAGAAACCAGGCCCGGAGTGGCTAATCGGGAGGACCGGGACAATTCCCGGTGGGCCGGTCTGACTTTTGGGCCGCGAGGGCCGGTGTTCAATTATTATTTTTATTTATTTTTTGCCGGTGTTCAGTCATGGCACTGAGTGGAGTGGGTATCACGTGTATGCTGTTACCGCTGTCGCTGGTCATATCAGGGAGCTGGCGGTCTGTTAGATCATGCCAATGAAACTGGGACGCGGACGCAGGTTAAGGGCACGCCCACCAACAAGAAACAGACGCAGACGCAGCCTGACGTAACGTACGTGTCGTGCACTAGTCCGCACACTTCAGTGGTGTTTGCCTAGCTCCAACCACAGATGTACAAGGAAAATAATAACCCAAACCGGAAAATAAAAAGAGCAAGGGTGGCGCAGAAAAAGCGAGGATTAAAAAGAGAAAAGCCCTGGAGACAGATGCAGCCAAATGTGCAAAAATCGGCAGCTTTTTCATTCAAACGTGCTTGCGGTCTGAAACGACCAATGAAGACGATGAAACGGGTAAGACAAGATAATGAACAAAATGCAACTTTACCTGCACCGTTCAAGTGAATTAATTAGCCTATCAAGTCAAAGAATTGCGTGGCGTTGTAACTAGGGATGCACCGAATTTTCGGCCACCGAAAATCTTTGGCCGAAAATGGTCCAAAAGCGCATTTTCGGTTCTCGGCCGAAATACTTTTTATCACCGAAACAACAAAAAAGCGCGGCCAGCACACGCTTGCTTGTCTGGATAAGCGCTAATATGTCTGCGGTGTGGACGTTTTTCAATGATTCTGAGAAAGACCCACGTATAGCGATTTGTAAACATTGCAATGCCTTGATTTTAATGAAGTTAGTACACAGTCATAGCCATAAATGCAATGGTACTAGGGTTGCCGCGCTGTGGACGTTTTCACACCGAGTAATACACTCGTGTCAACACCGGTATTACCGAGTTTAAACTTTGAAACTAGGTCAACCACCATCTTTCTCCGTCAACTCTCCTCTCACACTCGGTGACAGCGTCTGGCAGCGCGCAAATTCTCGGTGACAGCGTCTTATAACGATCATATAATAGTAGAATATAATTTTATATATATATTACAGATTATTACCTTTTATTATTTTTTCAAATTTAATATGTAATATTGTATTTATTCTTTTTATAATTTGTTGAAAAGGATGTTGTGTTGCAAAGAATAATGGTGGAGATGTGCACTCATGTTGAAATAAATCCCCATTGTGAAGCAACCATTACTTCCACTGAATTGGAATTATTTTAGAAAAAATACACGGAATTACAAGGCTTTAGAGAACAGTGCGCTATTGTATGCTTAACATGTAAAGTTATAATTACATTATTTTAATATAATAGGTTGTGATCTAAAGTGGGCCGGTCTGAGGTATGAAACTCCAGGGCTGAAAATGAGTCCCACTCCGGCCCTGGTAGAAACAGTCTGCATGCCGAGGTGTTCGCTTTTATACACCTGTGGCCATGGAAGTGATTGGAACACCTGATTTATATTATTTGGGTGGTTGAGTGAATGTTTTTGGTAATATAGTGTATATAAAATGTTAATAAAATAGAAAAACAACAAAATCAACTCTATTTAAAATGTAACAAAGCAAAGAAAAAGACAAAAAAAGCTGCAACCTACTCTCCTTCTAGATAATTATACCTCCTGAAGCCTCGCCTACCTGGAGCATACCATCTGCTCAGTAATGGCAGGCTGAGCAGGACTCATACAATGTTCCCAAATAATACAGAATAACAAGATCAAGACAAGATTTACTTCAGAATGGTGTTACCATTTCTTCACATCTTTGTCGTGGCCAGACACTCACTGCTGAGATGAGCTAATGATGCACACTTGAGCAAATGATCTCCAGCAGCAGCACGAGCAGAACAAGGAAACGTCCATGTTTCACTCCACTAGTGAGCCTTTTAACAACCTCATGCACCACAAAGAAAGACACATCTAAAACCTGTGTTATGCCAAATTCACACCAAATACTAACCACAGTTTCACCTTGTGTTAAAGGTATGGCTTTCAAAGGATTAATCACAGGGGAGCTGTGGATTAATCACGATTAATCACAATGATTTACCATGTGTAATTATAACTGAAAAATTCCCATTGTCTCTGTTAAAGGAGAATAATACTGGTCCACCTTAAAGGTCAGTCCACCTTAAGTGTTGCTGAGCAAGAGTTGTTTCTAGCGGATTGCACCACTACGTTTACGCTGTAACGTTACTGATGACTTCATACTCACCGTCACACCCCCTCCACCGGACACTCACTAACGTTACGGCGTAGCAGCTGTAGTACATCGGCAGCTACATGAACTGATGTGGTGTAGACTCACTAGACTGTTTAGCTTCATCCTGCAGCTGCTGATTAATGATGATGTAACATGTTTGTCTATCAGGTTAATGTTGCAACTGGCGGCTTATTAGGCTCCATGGTTAACGTCAGGGTTACTTGGGATCGGTGCGGTTGTATCGGAGTAGTTTTATGAAGCTGCGTGGTTATTGAGATTTGTTTTTTTTTACAACGAACGTCCCATCCAGACAGCCAACAGCATTGCCCTAGATGAAAGCGCAAGTTTAACTGCAGGATCAATTGTGTTTATTTGCATAACTCGCGCTAGACACGAAGGAGAGAAGGAGGGATAGAAATACTGGGGAACTAACCAATATTGCTGCTTTGTACATTTTGAAAAAGTCCCAGAAATGCCGGGAAAATAAACTTGTTGTGGATTACATTGAGTTTTGACTTATCACAAATATGTTTTAAATTAGTTCAGAGAGAAAGTAGGCTGGAGGTGGTTGCAGATTCTGAGAACACAGGACTTTCACCCAGGAAACTGTTTGGTCATTTTAAGCCAAGACATTGTTTTTTCACTAAACCTAACCAAGTGTTATTGCCCAAAGGTAACAAAGTGGCGTTTTTTTATATTGATTACAGTTTCAAACCGTAAGGCTGTAACCGTATTTCGGGTTCACTCCCCTCGGAACGTGAGTAGGTCTGATAAGGTTAATGTTGTTGGTGCAGAAACGACCCTTTTAACGTGGCAATCTTGACTTAATTCCCTGCCATATTTCTCACTGCCACTCTGCAGCTTGTGCTATGTTCGTCTTATCATCACAGCATCCCTCTGTAGGTTTAACCCATAAATATCATTTACGGGGCTGTTTACACAATGAGGCTGACAGGTCACACAAAATACAAACAGAGCTCTCGTTGGAGCCTGAAGAGAATGGCAGTTAAATGGTCTGGCCTCCTCCAGGATAAGGCGACGCTCAATCACCAAAGACAGTCCGGCCCCCGAGGAACGCCGACAAACACATCACGTTATTGAAAGGAATAAGGTGAAATACATGGGGCTTCACAAACTAGGTTTACACCGCTCCCGCGACGCCCGCTCACTGCCATCGCCGCCCATTAATTATCAATGTGGACTCATAACATGGTTGATTAGTGCCTTAGATTGTCTTCCCGGCCGTGGATGTGCAGTCATTTTCACAGGGAAATTATGAACTCAATGAAAAGTGTGACAATCATGATGATTGATGGTGTTTGCTTTATTGGAGGCAGTTCGACGGCACTGGGCACGGGCGGCGTCCTTGGAGGGGGCCATCAGTGTGATGGCTGCAGTGTACACATCTCGCAGCTCACAGTTCCCTAAAGTGTTCACAGACTATAGAATTGTTGTGGAGGGGAGAAAAAAAAAGGTGATATAATGAAAAGACATTAAACCTTGGAATGGAGACACTGAAACAGATGTTGTTTTGCCTCCATTTCTTGCAGCGGACCATTTAAACATCGTATTTAGTGTAAACAGAGACCAAAACATGGAGATTTTCACCAACTCATGTTGTCAACAACCTTATCTGTCCTTCGCTGTCTTTCTTTTATTAGTTTCAAAATATAGTTCCCTTAACTGACCGAGGCCGATGCTCCCGGTTGATGATCGAGACTTCTGCTCCAACACGTCCTTTCCACACCACCGGCCACCTCCTCCCGAGTGCCTCTTCAGGCCTCATTGCCCTCCGGTGGTCCACAGTGTGGCGACTGGAGCGCCACTTCTCCTCATCCCCCGTATCCACCTGCTGGGTGATTGAAACAAGAGTGAGCTCTTGTCAGGGCCTTGGCCACCATGTAATTGAATTCTACCTTGTTTCACAGAGCGCGACAAAGTATGGCACTGGATAGAGGGTAAATATACTCAGCACTTAGAGACAAACCTGGGCCACGACCGCTCAACAACAAACACCAGTGCAGGGTATTGCTTGGTATCATTTACAGACACAGTGCTGCTCTCTGTGTGGTTGTTGCAGGGAGGAGGCCTTTTGTTGGTTTTCAGTTAGAAAAAATTTAACTCGGGACGGGAAAGTCTGTATCGATCCTTAGCAAGCACAACTGAGCAACATTAGCTCCAGTCTGGTGGGCATGAGTTCCCTCAACTCTCAACATGTCCTGGCTTTTATCTCACATTTTTCCATCTCCTTTCTGTCATTGAAAGCACCGTCTGTACTTTGAAAGGTGGCAAACAATGTGTTCTTGCAGCAGAAAATGCAACAATCTTTAGTTTTATGGGACAAAAAATCAAACGTCTTGCACTTGTGTTCTCTAAATACTAGCTATGCTCTCCAGGAACAAAGACCACACCATTAGGTGTCCAACTTACTGGAGCGCAGTCAACTTGGACGTGGCAACATTTCCACCTTCAACTTCTGATTTCTGAGGTAAATGCAACATATTTACTACAAACCATTATGAGAGTACATAATACGTAGGTCTGAAGGGTTTCAAACAAATAAGGAAGAATTTAAAAAATGTAAGATAATTTGGAAAAAAAAAATATTACATAGGTGACTTCTTAGGTTCTTGTTACAAGCCTGCAACTGTAAATCAGATGAAAAGAATGTCAGGTCAGAGCACCGACGAAAAAAAGAGGGTTTTGCTGTATAACGTCGGTTCACTCTTGTCTTTTCCAATTTCCTCTCCGCACCTGGAGGGAAGATGTGTGTGTTCCTTCTTTTTTTGTGTTCAAATTAAATTGGTCTGAGACGGCACACCTTTCGGTCTTTGGAGGGCAAATGGGATTATATCGCTGCGGCTGTTTCAAGGCGTCACAGGCGTCACTTCGCCGAGGCAGGCTTCAGCTGGTGGCCTGTTGGCTGTCGGCTAATCTAAGGAGATGGATTCTCAGTGCAGCGCTCTCTCCAGTACAGTTACTGTGCTTAATGGGTTTGACTCCCCAGGACATTGTTTCAATCTAAAGGTCATCATGGTCTTAGCTCAAGCCAAGCACCTCTCAACCCAGTCTGATTTGCTTCCCAACCACCCTTGCATAGTGTACCTCAAAGGACATTTTTTTTCTGTTAGCACTGCCACAGTAATTACCAACGAAGAACATGTTTTAACTTTGTCTATTTCAACTCAATGACAGCATAACATAATTGTTCTATTAATACTGCAGGGACTTTTTCAGGAACCTTTGCAATTTTTGCTTATCAGTGCAAAAAACAACTAGAACAAAACAAGACAAATCACAATTTTCTGAAATTACCTACGAAATGAAAGAAGTTGCTACACAATTTACTTCATAATAAATGAATGAGCAATCACATAATCAGTTGATTAAGGAAGCACCATCTGAAGTTCGTCCAACACAAAGACAGAAAATAGACAAAATATTAACAGAATAACAGTCGTGACGAGTGATCACAAAATAACGAGGGTAAAAAGTCCCCCAAAGGGAAGGAGGGCTATTTCCTAGTTAGATGTCAGGAAGGGCCAGAGATGATTGAGACTGAGCAACATGTGTGCAGTGACAGTGGAAGTGAGTTCATGACTATGCTAACGATATTCGCTGCTTCTTTGCAGCAATTTAAAATATTTATTTTTCTCAAAGTTGTCAGTCAGCCTCCATCTTTCATTCCTTCAACCACCAAGATAGCGTTCTGCTATTCGTTTGAAGCACGATGATTGGAATGGACCAATCATGAGCAGGCTGAGGTTGAATGCAGGTAAACGGTCCGTGAGGAACAGATTGGCCAAAATGCGAAATCTGGGAACTGGTCGGCTGTTTTCGAACAATGATTTAGCTTTTTATTGGTTTAAAATTGTGCTGTAAACTGGCTACTCTGGTCGTACGCGTCATCTCTCCAACTCCAGTCTCGCATCTGAAATGCTAATCGGACTGTGAACAATGAGCAGCACGCTGAAAAGGAAGAGGAAGTCCGCTGGATACACTGGAACCCCAGAAATATAGCCCCTCACCACCAGAGGCTTATTGCTTCAGAACGATACCTGATGGGTTCAGATTGATCTGGTCCTGTGTGTGTGTGTGTGTGTGTGTGGGGGGGGGGTTCTTCTTTGCAGACAGGATTATTGCTTTTGTGACACATCCAACTGTCTGATGGGCTCTTGTTCCCGGGACTATTTGGTCAAAAGGAGCAACAGTCAAAAATCCTAAACCGGTCAGGTTGAGTGTGCTGGAACTCTGCTACTCAACACCAATGGATTTCTCCCAGCAGTTTCCCACCACATGAAATTCCACGTCTGCAGCTTGGTGACAGAATTCAACTGCTTCCTGCCACGTTGCAGTTTCATGTCAACTCTAAGGTGACAGTTGGCTCATCGGGCCTCAGATAAGGCTCTCACAGAGTCCGCTCGCCCGCTCTAATTTATCTAAGGGATTTCTTGTGCTGCATATATTTTGTCCTTTGAGCAGCCAAGCATTAAATTGCTTTCCATTGGGAACAGCTCGTATGCCGGGGTCACTAAAGCTGTGGCTGGTTTCCAATGAGACGGGTTGGAAGCAAAGCCAACACTGTAATTAGGGTCACCCAGCTCTGGAGCTGTTGGTGGGCCAAAGGGTCGTCACGGCTGCATGGCCGCTTGAAAGTCACAATAAAGCTGGAGGATGGTAACACACGACTTCTAAGATCATAAATCAACAAAACACTAAGGAGGCACGTCTTCAAAACATGTGTTTTCTTTGTTCAAGGCACCAGCCTTCAATATAGTATATTTATTCATAAAAATATTCATGGGATTCTTTACTTTGCTCCAGAGAATTATAGAGGCAGTTAGGACATGCAGCACACTGTAACTGTGAGAAGTAGACGTGAAAAGACAAAGGCAGATATGGAGAGATAGCGGCGGCTTGGCCAGTGAAAGCCTTGTGTATAAGGAGTTGTCAGCTTTGTCTCATCGTGCCAGAAGCTGACTTCAGCAGCCTTTTGCTGTGTGAGCTCTCAGTAAAGCCTCCCTGCCTGTACAGTGTGCCTCCCAAAATGTAGCCGGTGGTGTTTTTCTATGAGGAGAATGCACAGCGTGTGTCCATCTGCAAAGAGCTCTCCAAAGTGCCCAGTGTTGGAGGGAAGAAAGGGGGAAGAAACTCCAGGGTGCTGTTTTCACCTCACAGCATTCTCTTTGGCATGGCGGAGTGGAAACGCCTCGGAGGAAAGTGCAGAGGAGGAACATTTGGACAGCTGCTCAGCAGAACTGACTAATGACTTGGTGTGTTATGACGTGTGCTTTTCTGTGTGAAAGCATACCAGTTTGATCCCGGAGGCTCAAGGGATACTCAAACTCTTTCGAGGCATATTTCAAGGCTGCATTAAAGGAATACTTCAGCTACAAAATTAGTTTTACCTTGAATTCTTAAAGAAATCTTTTTTTTGGTGCAAGCATCAACGGTGAATGGAGAATCAGAAAACAGGGAATGTTTTGAAATTAAACAGCCATATTATACGAAATGATCCGTTTACAAACTCTCATCATCTACATTTATGTATTACGTCTCATATGCATTCCTGTCTACATTCAGTCTATCATTTTAAATACCGCACACATTTATATTACTTTAAATATTTAAAAATGATTAATAATTGTATGTTTGTTTGTATTATATTCCTATTTTAACTTGTACTATTCTGTCTTAGATTCTCATTTTCTGATTTTTCTTTTTTTATACATATTTAATGAGCAATGTTGAAGGGAGTGTGGGATTCCATAATTTCATCGCCAGCGAACTGCTGCGTTTTTAATTGTGCATAATGATAATAGTAAAGAGCTTGAAACTTGAAAGTAGTTTCTAACCCTAACCAATAAAATCCAGGCGTTCGTGGACGTAACAAGCGCGTTGGGTTTCTAGTCTTTGGACTCCAACTTTGATTTCATGCACAATGTGTAAACACTCTCATTTGCTAACTGCCACTTAAAGGAGATTTCCAGCGGAATTTCGCTTTCATCAAAGAAGAATTTGAAATAAATTGAAGGGAGTTCTATTGTGTATGAGCTATTTTTTTCTTCTTGGCTTCTAATGAGGCTACATCTGTGGTAGAACCATGCAGGGCTAAGTGGACCTCATCACTGATTAATACATTTCATACTGTGGAGCACAAACTGCTTTGATTAGAAAGTCAGCACAGTCATAGCATGAAGGGAACAGGAGTCCTTATTGCCTGAAAGCCTCCTGGACGTCAGGCTGAATCAGGCCACTGTACTTCACATGCTTCAAAAGCACTAAAATTCTGGTCTCACAAAATCTTGATTAGGGGTTTCACGCAGGAATACTGCAGAGTAAATACTGTATGTGGAGCAGAGAAGAAGCTTTTTACTACATGCACACTGGTTACGTTGTAGTTTCAAGTACAAAATATGAATACAATATTGAAATAAATAAATAATATTTGGCACTGAAGTTGTGATAGTAAGAAAACAGTTGCTGCAACCTTCCAATGTCTGATTGTACTCAACTGAAGGCTGCTGTTCACTTCTTATTCCTGCATCCCTGTGTTGCACGATGACAAATGGTTCCAGTCCTGCAGCATCACGTCCAACGTCGTGCTCCAGCCCACCTCTTGCGACCCGTGTGGGTTGATGTGGTAAAAACACAAATGCCAATCCGCAAAGGTCTATGACCCGTTTGTTTCTGCCTGCTTTTATGTGAAGGAACGAAGCAGCAGTTGTAACCACAGAAATCAAATAGGAGGATAATTCACATTAAAGAAGCAGGATGGTCATTTCTATGTGTCTGGCTGTGAGCGCTGTAGCGGCCCACTTCCTTATAAAGCAAACCAACGTAAGGAGGTGAGGTTTTGCAGAAACGACAAGCATGGAGTAGCAACATTACTCCAACATTAACTAGTGAACTAGCCAGACAGCCGTCTCAAGAGCTGCATCCAATCTCATCCTGGTGAGCTGTGACATCACCTCCTGGCCCTGATGTGTGTGCTGTCACCATGACACCAATCAACGATAATAAATCCCATTTTCTTTTGACCTGGTTATACTATGGTTGTAACCTTAGAAAACATGCTCTGTTTCATTGTCTCCTGCAATGGAAATACCTCCACAAGGACCAAAACAAAATATAATAAATGAAATGGAAGTTTAAGATTCAGTCTGAAGTCAGCCCCATATTCTAGACGTATCCAATTATGAAACATGTAATAATTGGGCTGGTTGAACAAATAATGTTGCAGCTTCAAAAACAGCAGTAGCACCTCAGTGTTCCTCAGTTCCATGGCGGTTGTGCAGAGGGACGCAACTTAAAAACTCTTTAGTTATTGTCTGGCAGAAGCACCAGAACGCTGCAGTCCAGCATGTATTTGAAACCTACTGTATGTGTGCTTGTTGAATTATTTATCCACTGGTTTTGAACGAGACGAGTCAATGTAGAGAGTTTAGCTGAACTGCAGTTGTTTCTCCTAGACTATTTGAAAAAAAGGCCCCATAGAAAGCATTCACACCATTTATCTTTACAATAAACAGTATATGGTGCTGGATGGTAGAAAGGTGCTTATATAGAGCATCGTGTTCCAGGCGGCTTGATAAAACGATGAGCATCGAGGGAGGAGCTCTTTATTCTGCTTTTGTGCTCACACATCTACACACCCACCCATATACGTCCTTGTAATACACGGGGACAGTTATGGAGGATTTAATTGTCTGAGGAAAAAGATAAACAAAAGAGATTACTTTGCATTACTGGTGAGTTTATAGAAGCGTGTTACGTCAGGCTCCCAGAACCGGTGGTCTTATATGGACCATTTTATGATGCAGCATTATATAAATGAAGTCCGCTTACCGAGTGTCCAACTCCTCATTGCTCCGTGGGTGAAGAAGGACAACCATGAAACTTCCTCAGTTGATTTCTTACATTAAGAAAAAACATTTTTTGCATTACAAAAAAAATGTTAAAATATGCAAATGACACCATTAGCATACATTTCCTGAAGAAAAGTAGGAATATTGGGTTCAGCCAGCTTAAAAATATGTTCATTTTATTGACGTATTGGGAAGAAACTTATCTCACTCAATATCTCACTGTCACCAGCCAGAGAATACATTTCCGGTATGTTTCCGGGAATACATTTTCATACCTATCTTTATATTTCATATACCTCTCTGTAAAAACCTTCAGAATACAGATACGAATGGAATTGGAAGGTTTCATTTGATTTCACAAGATCTCATAATTGTAGATCTTTGATTTGATTATGTGAAAGTAAAGCTGGATACTTTGAGGAAGTATTGATTGGTAACTTTTCCCTTTTATTGATTGAATCTGAACATAAATGTGACAGGCTCGCTGGATGTCTTTACAGAAGATGCAAAATATCTGTCAAGATGCAATCTGTTGGAGAACTTATACACACATTATTCACCGTGTTGCACAGACTGTCTGAAATAAAGAAGAAGCTGTCAGCCCTGTGTCGTCCCCCCCACACCCCCCACCAGCACTGGTCACATTTCAGGTTCAGAGCTGCAGACGTGAGAAATGTTATTTATCTCCTCCATATTTAATGAGCAGTCGCCCTGGGAAGCAGATGGTGCATTAGCTGTAATAAACCAGAGCTGACTTCGGTGGTTTAGTGGGTACAATACAGAATTGAGCCGTTAAGGCCTCGCCGTTTTCACACCAAGATGCTGTCAGGAGTCGAAAGGTGTCCGATGTCCACGGGGAGCATGCTCGCTTTCCTTACAAACAGATCCCGATCATACATCTGGACAGGTTCTCATTGCCTCCAGTGAAGCATCACATATTGATGTGGAGAGGACAAAAATGACTGGAAGCTCTGACCCCTTTGTTTGCAGAGGCAGCATTAAAGTTGCTGAGCGAGGGCTTCACATTGATAGTTACGCTCAGCAGAAGCGAGTGTGGTCAAACACACACACACACACACACACACAAACACACTCTTCGTACACATGCATCCTGTCATACACAGGAGAGAGAGAAAAAAAGGTCTGATTGAGATTTCTGTCATGTTCTGGAGAGCAGATGTGTCTGGTCATCAGAATGAAGATGGAAATATTAGCAGAGCGCATTCTCGAAAACTACATCTGGCAACAACCATTTATTCCCTCAGATTATTTTTTTCCTCTTCTGCTTACTTCACAGCTGGTGGTTTGTTGCTGTGATGTCTGAGTATGTTTCACGTCCTTGTTCAGTCTGTGCAGAGAGACCGGGGATGGCTGGCAGCTGTCTGAGAGCAGGTCCACTCCCACAGTCGACGGCTAATTTCAATCATTGAGGGGTGTACACAGACATGTTTAGCCTCTCTCGTACAGTAGGGCTGCAGGAATGACATGTTTTTGTAGGCCGACACCGGCATTGGCAATCGCAATGGTTACCGAGACAAAGAGCCAGTTGGGTTGTGAGCCTGGAAGATAGATTTCTATGCATGAAGGGTCATCGCTTGTGGGTGGAGATTGAGGAAGGTGATGGTGGTGCAGCCTACCCGGGAGGCAGTTTGTCCCATGCAAGAGTTGTGTTGTTTTTTTTTCTTCTCTTTTATCTATTGAGGCCATCAGGATGTAAATCAATTTAACACAAGAAAAAAAGAAAAAAGGTGGTCAGAGGTGAGGTTTTGCAGTAACTTCAGATTCAGACAAGCAGTAGAGTAGTAATGTTACGAAGCAGAGAGAGCCAAAGTAAATTAGTTAAATTTAACTTAGTGCTTCATCGACACGCTCGTGGGAAAGCACATTGCTGTTGCCAGATGTGTGACAACTTTGTTCGTTCGGGGGCGCCATGAATTTCCATTTAGTTGGTAATCTGATCCTGACCGATCTGGTAAGGGAATCTGATTTCATGATCCTCATATTTTATTTGGTTAAATGCAGAGTAGGTCAGGAGACTTTGAACACATCGCCAAACCAGAAAGTCCCGCCCCCGTCATTCAGTCCTGATCGAAGCCCCTCCCCCAGAACGCCAAACTAGAGCTCGAGTGCAATCAGGAAGTAAGCTTTGACAGACAGGCAGGCCGTCTACTTATTGGCTCCGGCCCGGCTTTTTTAGTTGGACAGGATTTTTACAGTCCTGCCACGGTCATAGATGATATCTGTTAAACATTTTTGTCAGAGCATTTATTTCATTGATGGCTATCAGTATGCTACGAGGATTTCAAGTAATATAACAGAAAATATTTTTGAGACGGATCAAAGCTTCAAAATGTATTAAATTAACTGGCATATTTTTTATTTTTTTTAAAGATTATTTTGCAGCTAGAGCACCGATCAAACGTTTTTATTATTTATATAGACAGTGTGTAAACAGGGAGAGAGAGGGAGAAGACGTTTTCCTGCAATGTCGAGCCTCTGTTGAGCCTCTGTACATGGGGCGGCTGCCCTAACCACTGCACCACCGCCCGCCCCTGGCATATTTTATATCAAACAAAAACAAAAAGTCAAAATCTCCAACACTTGAACACTGTTCACCACTAATCTTATTTAAGGCACCAAACCAAAAAAACATTTTCTTTAAAATCCCATTGACTGAGACGAGGCAACTTCAAAAATGCGTTTCAGGGTTTTGGGACTCACTGCTGCAGAGCTTGAGTGCTGCTGTGAACCCTGCTGAGTCTCAACAGGGCACCTTGAGGTGAGCGCAAGCAGGTTTCTAGGAAGTCAGACAGCAGCGGGTGGGCTGCAATGATTCCTCATCACAACTGGGTGCCTTCTTAACCTCGGGGTGTATGTGGGAAACAATGATCATGCGGTGCGGCATGTCAACTCTAGGCCTGATCATGGAAAATAAATAAACATAGCCATTGCTTTCGATGGGATCCATCACAGACTTACTGATGCATGCAGGGCTTGCCATGTTCACTTATTTTCAGCCAAATGCCATTGTTAAGGCAGCAGAGAAACAGATCTTAACAAGTTAAAAGGACCTCCCAGGAGATGGACCAGGAGGGAGAAGGAGGGCCGTGGATCACTGCAGTGTGTTCATTGAGAAGAATGAATGAATAAATTGAAAGTGATGGCATTCCTGGCGATCTTCAAGGCAATGAGACATTATTGATTTCTAAGGAGAAAACGCATTCTTAATGTGTCCAGGGATCCCGGCTTTCTCTCTCCTCTCATACCTGTACTCACCATTTCTGCAGCTTTTAGACACCGAAAATGACTGAATGATTTAAGCTTGATACACGGAGAAAGCTGGCTGTGGCTTCGGCATGCCAGTGTAGCAGCAAGCTCCTCATCTCAATGGATCCACGAAGGTATGTCTCAACCATCTGTTCGCTTCTGACACAATGCTGTGAATCAGCAGTTCTTTTGAAGGGTTGCATCTTAAAAGCCTTTTTATCTATGAATCGCTGCAAAGGTGGTAATCTGTGATGATATTTAGAAGGAAAGGAGCGGGGATTTTGGTTTCTGCCCCTGAGCCCATTTTCACATAAACTCGAAGCAAACAAGCTGTTTTTGAAGTTGTTTACCACATGATGGTTCTTTGGCATATGTTTAACAACTGCAAGATATCAGAATTAAGTGTCAGTATTAGGAAGCATTAAGAAGTTGTTTTTCGCCGATAGATATCTGATGTGAACGAATACATATCTCTTTAATCTGTATATGATGCCATATGAAGCCGAGGTTGCCGTGGCCTCGCCACTGAGCAGTTACGGTGCAAAGTTATCTGCACTTTTCATTTGTGGGCAGACACCCAGACAGGTGGGTGGGTGGGGGGGTGGGGGGGGGGGGGGGTGCTTGGATTAAAGATCATATCAAAGCCAGCGAATAGGTATTGTGATGCAGGAGCGATGGTAGAGATAGCAGATGGAGCCCAACTGTGGAGATATGGAGTGCAGCCCCAAGTTTATAAAATAGAGTGCAGATAGGCCGAGGATAGCAATCAAGGGGGCGGTGTGGTGTGTGGCATAGTTGTGCGTCAGGGACTTAGCAAATGATTGACTGTTATGTTCAAGGACACCAAATTAAAGATTCTTTGTTGATAGCATATTTGCTATGAAGACAAACAAAAGTTAAACTTTGCTCCTTTTCCCTGATGATTAATATCTTATTAAAAGGTATCATTTTTGATGATGGCGAGAGTTTTATTTGTGGTGAGGTGGCCTACTTCCCTTATAAAACCCCGAAAAAGGCACAAAGGGAGACCTTGGGACACTCGCAGGGGCACTTAAGTGAAGCCAATCCGGGAGTGTCCTAAACTAGCATTCTTTGTAATGCCCAGCAGGGGGAATAAAACATCATTAAAACATAACTTCATGGTCTCAATCTGTAGTTCTCGAGAAGTCTACTTCAATCCAGCATGATGATCAATGAGTAAATTATGGTCCATTTAGCGGAAAACAGACCATCTCTGCATTGGCACATACCTGGTAAATTTATTTGTATTGGGATAGGAATATTTGGACTTGATCACACTACTTATTGTAAGTCGCTTTGGACAAAAGCGTCTGCTAAATGACCTAAATGTAAATGTGATCATCATGTATATAAAACACTTGCCTAACAAATTCCTGGAACGTATTTCATTGTCTAACCGGGACCTTGAACATCAAGTCTCCAATGCGGCTGTTTTTAGTCTGTTTCAAGGCTTAGGTTCCCATCTGATGTGACATCAGGGCAAAATTAAGCCTCCCGCTCTTGCACAACAATGTTGGTTTATAGACTTGTTTGTAACGCTTTGTGTTACTTGTGTCGCTTTGAGTGTGTCAATTTAAGAAAAATGTCAGCAGAAATGACTTTGGATTAAAAAGATGTGCGTTGAACGTGGACAATTCACCCCAACAAAAGTGACTGTACTTCAGTTTTGACGCCGTCGTAGAAGAAATCCCTTTTCATGTCGTGTTTTGGAAGGCGGGGACATTTGTTCCCGTTGAATAGCTGTATATCCAAGAATCGCTTAGCAAAGAGAAGATTAAGTGCACACATTAATCCAGGAGTCAGAGCAATCTTGTAATCCACTCAGTATGCTAATTGCCTGTTCTTTCTCCAGCAAAGGGGTTTACAGGCCATTAAATGGCACTGAACAGTTGACAAAGGATAGCCACATTCTCCCCCACCCACTCTCACTCGCTCTCTCGATATTTCTTACATGGACAGGCTGTTGCACACCCACACACCGCTCCTCTAAAAAACAATGCAGAATCTCAAAGAAAAATCCAGTGTTGTGACTCCAAAGCAGTTATTTGTTTTTGCAGTGTTTGGGTGGAACTTGCAAGCTGTGGTTGTGTTCTATGAACACCTGACAGTGACAAGTGGATCTCTCGCTTCTTGAATGACCTTTTGATCTTCTGGACTCTGAAGGGGTGTCTTTGGACGTTTTCCCCCAGCATACCAGGTCTCCCTTGTAACATCTGTCCATGTCTAACAGTGATGCAAGTGAATAATAACAGAGAGCTGAGTGCTGTTGTCTCCATCGCAGTCCCAGTCATGCACAACCCCTTCCTTCTCCAACGTTGCCCAGCCACAAGAGGATCGCACCAAGGTAAAGTGCAATTCTTAGCGCGCTGCTGCCTGTGTAGTCCCCCAAGTGGCCTTGGCAGCCCTCAGCGTGATGGATGTTGTTTCACACCGGGCGTCTCGGTACACTGATAAAAGCAGCCTCGTCAAAACACATTCACTCACAATGTAAGCAGATAAAGATTGTTGCAGATAATTAGAAGATTTGAGCTTTGCGTTATATCGGTTGCCACCTGCCAAGGAACCAGGGCTGTGACGGATGACTCAAACACGAGAGTTCGGCATGAAGCCTGACTGCAAATGTAGCTGGTAATGACCAGTGTGTTTTTCTGATGCAGCTAACGAGCACGGCCATTAGACATAAATGACATTTTAAAAACCTGGGGAGTGAGAAAATGAAGATACACCCCAGATAGACTGCCTGTGGGCTGCAAATATTGCAAGAGGATCTGTTCACGTCCAGGACCTGCACCCTGAGTGTCTTAGCTGCCAGTCATGTGACGGAGGCTCATTAACGTACAGTGACTCACGTCAACGCGGCATCTCAGTGCACTTATCTTCTGTGTTTGACAGATAATCCTTTTATGGGTATCATTTTCTGAAGAGACCGTTTGCAAGGAAGGATTGCCACTTTGGACTCCTCTGTAGCGGGAGATGACGGCTTTGAAAGGGCAGCTTATAGTTTGTTGAGATATTTTGATTCAATCTTAACCTACATGCTGGATGAGGCATATTGCAGGATAGAATCCAACAGATGGATGTGTTTTCTTCTGTTTACACAGTAGCTCTCAAACATGTGCCAGTAAATCTCTAGGATCTGCAGGCTTATGTTGCAACCAATCACTGGGCACCACGTTAGATGAGTCACCCGACTCCAGTTGAATGTGTGCAGATCAGGATGAGATGAGCTGATGTTTGGTTACAGGTTTTAAATATTCAGTGGTAATCAACCAAACTGCTCATTCTAATACTGAGCGTTGAGTCTTTTTCCAATGTAGCTGATTCATGAAGAGCATGAACTGAATTAAGCTGCACGTTGTTATTCAAATATTAATTGTATGAGATCTTTGAAAGGCTTGAACAATTCAATGGATTTTGAATACATTGTCATCTGTGTTTATTGACTTATGCCAACCTTTTACAGAAGCAACCACGGACGCATTTGGCGTAAAGTCGCCATTTAACGTGGTCACTTATTAAGCCAAAACACTAGCAGGGTAGCCAGAAGTTTTGTGTACTATTACACGTTGACTACCACTGGACTGTCCATTGGCCCATTTTAAAACTCAATACACTCAAACCTCTGAGTCTATGTCGTATTTGATGTTCTGTACAGGTGACGTGGTTAGAAGAATGACATTATACACTAGCTTCCTCCACCAAATACATGTGTATATATGGCCACTTAATATTGGGGCACTTGCTAATGTATTCTACTCACTAATAGCACATGAAAGACAATTTGTTTAGGTTTGCATGTTGAAGCTAAAGCACTTGCTCAGAAAAAACATTGGCATGCTGACAGCTACAGTCATACAGCTGACATTGTAGTCAAGGATAATTCAAGCCTAATAAAAGTGGGAAATGTGATTTGGAACGATAAATCAACAAGAAAGAATGGTTTTCTTTGGAAGACTTGAGATGTTTTGTCTTTTTCTTGTGCGTGTGTGTGGGTGTCTGTTTGTGAGCTCATTGATCTCTGGTTAAAGGGTGTTTTCCTGGAGTTGCTTTCTTGTATCTGCCGTGTTCTGACCTTCATGTATTCTCTTGGTATCTCTGAAGGTATTCTGAGGTGAAAGCTTTCCGTTGTTCTGACTGTTTGGTTGGGGGTGTAAGTATATATAACGTGCAGCTGAGATGATATGGTACGGCTGTGTGTGGGTGGTTGTCTCTCAGCTTTCCTGGAAGCCATGGAGGGCAAAGAAGAAAATGCTCGGGATGAATATGCTCCCACCAACACAATGTTGGCAGTGAAATCCCCTTCTGCTAGCTCAGGGAGAGAAGTATTTAAAACATGGAAGATCCACAACTAAACTACAACTAAATAAACTTGGGGCTGTACTTTTATTTTAAGCTCTTCACACACAATCTTATTTCATTTATTTTTAATATGCACTGTTACTGTGGATTAACTTTCTTCAACTTAAACTTTAACAAAGTAAACAATTACAGTAATCCACACATTCCTAAGGCCTTTGAACACTTTTTTTGTTGCACGTTAAAAAACAAATACTACCTCACATTAAGTCAATCATGTTTGCACACGACTACAAAACTTTCGTCTGTCAGAAAAGTTTTCAGAACAGGATTGATTTCCTTTGTCAATTTGTCAAATAGCATTGAGAGAGTTTATTGACCACTCAGAGCCACCGTAGAGCTACAAACATCCAAAATATCATCAGACAAGCTCATCCACCTCGTGGCTCAAAGCAAGACGCTGTATGACAAACAGAGATGAAGGACAGATTGAGGCGAGCGATCGCCGAGAAGCTTGGGATAGGGTGGGAAGAACTGCATCCGCTGTTCAGGGTCAGGAGGATCGTGGAGATTGGTGGTCTTCTTTCTGGTGTGCGGTCCCAGTTGTGCTGCAAGCAGTGCAGTGAACTGGACCACCATCATCCTGAAGTCCACCTGGATCCGATTGGGATAGTAGCTCAGCTTTATATTTTTCAAGAAAAAATCACTCACTGCTGGCTCCGTTCATTTTCAATTTGCTAATATTTGCAACAAATGTATATTAAAAAATGCATCGGACTCAGTGTGCAAAGGCCTTTACTCCAAGTCCTCACACCATGACGGTCTTGGTTCTCTTCGGGTGTCAGCTGTGGACGGGGTAGGGACGGTGTGTTACAGTGTCAGTTACAATGTGTCAGTTAGAGTGGAGTGAGTTAGAATCCCAGCACCAGGGTTACTATTCATTCTCATCGCTCAATTCAAAAGTGCCATAACGAGTGTGGAGCGGCTGCTTCATGAAGTTGAAATGAGGAGTTATTCATACAAAACATGCTGATTTCACTGCAAAAACCTTGCTTTTGTTGTTAGGAAGCTGATCAAGTCAATTTGGAATCCTAGAAGAATGTCGATTCTTACTTGAAATTATTTTTTCCTTTCAAATCCCCACTAGCCAGCCATCCGTCTCCTAAGCCACCTCCTCTCTCCTCCAGCGAGCCTTGAGGAGAGAGCGCCCCTCACTGACGTGTGTTGTCACCATGACAACCAACAACTAATTTTTTTTTGTCACATGATCACAGGAAACAGTTTAATGTCCATTCTACTATTCTGGACATAACAGTTTTTCTATGAAATTAGGATTTTTTAGTTTAAGTCTGTAATACATTAATAGACACATTGTCGTACAAAAACACAACCTTGGTTTCAAAACTAGCAAAAGGAATTTTCTATAAACTCAAGATCGAGGTTGTTGGAGAGGAAGCTTCTGTTTCTTCTTCAGGACGAGCACAGGAAGCTTCTCTCTTCTTCTTTGTTCCCTTTACAAAAGCTCCACACATGATTGATTTTACCAAATCAAATCAAACCACACAAAAGATTATTTGCTTGAAAAAGTCCTGTTTTTGTGCCATTGAAAGTAATAAGGAAAGATCCACTAAAGAGCTTTTCAAGGGGCCATTAGAGGTTTAGGGTTGGAGGATGAATTTAGTTTAGTCTTAGTCTTAGAATTTAATGTAGTCTTAGTCCTGTGTCAAATGTCCTTGTTAGTTTCTTGTTTAGTTATCAACAAGTTTTAATTGACTAAAAGTCTGGGCGTTATCATTGTCAAAGGAAACCATAACTATTCCAGTATGTTTTATTCGATGCAAATTGTTGACATCTTAGTCTTTAATCATAAAAAAAAGGTTTGAGAATGCAGTTTTGGTGCCTTGTTTACTGTTGTCTTGTTATCATCCTTACGTAGCCTGAAAATTGACTAAGTTAATATGCACCCCAACTCACAGCACTTCTTTAAATAGTCACAATGCAACCCGTTGGTTTCATGTAATGGTTTCTGTCACTTAGCACAAAAACAATACGGCATCGTTTTTTATGGTAGACACAAATTATTTTCATCTCGGGGACTATGCATGGGTCAGAGCTAGTGATGTAACATTAAATATTGAGAACATAGTATTAAATATTAAGAGAAATTAGATATTAAGGATGGGTCCAACAAAACAGGACTTTCAACCAAGAGTCCGGTGTTGGACACCCCAAGTTCCAAATTGTTGTGAAGTGATGTTTTTCCTAAACCTAACTTAGACGTTTCATTGCCTAAATCCAACTCTAGAGGTTATTTTAATCCCAAGACTTTTTCCTAAACCTAACTAAGAGGTTTCTTGCCTAAACCTAACTTTCATTTTGTAGTGTCATGCAGACTTACAGAAAAAAAGATGAATAAGTGATACACACACAAACGAAAATCTATTCTTTGAAAGTCGTGCAGTGAAAAAAAAATGGAAAATGTGTGTACACGAATCAGTAGTAATAAAAATAAAATAACGTTTGAGTGCTAATGTGGGATAAAAACAGAAAGTGTGATGGCAAGACCTGTATTATCATAAACAATCAGTCCTCCCATTCTAAAGCTCCCTCCTTAAACAAGGACGCAAACACTAACTGAATGAGGAGCACCTCGCAAAATGAGGTCATCGCCACACATCCTTTGATCCCTCCATTCTTCATCTCGGAGGCAAGTGGCATATAAGAGGATCTATCTTTGTGAACAGTTTTGAGTCCCCAAAATTACAAACAAACTAAAGGCAGTGGATCGATAGAGTGTGTCTCACAGAATGATGAACTGGCACTTCAGAGGGGGGAAAATCGATGCTGCACTCCCTTTCTCTGCCTGTCCTCCTCTATCTCTCTTTCTCTCGGTCCTGAACTCTCCTCACACTGCAGCGTTAAAGTGTGCGTACCCATACACACACGCACACACACACACACGTGTGTTGCTCCGAGCACTGTGATTTAATGTTCCTTTGTTTCTTATTCCTTCGTAGCCTGGAAGACCCCTGCCACTTTGATGTGTGAGCACACCCACCAATAATGGCCCACAGGATACGCAGGGGAAGTAAGTGCTTCTGGTCAGATATACCATGCTTTAGTGCTACTCCTCCCTCAGTAAACCTCCGCTCGTCCGATGCAGACATATCGATCATTGCAACATCTTTAAAATCATAACATGTAGCACTTAACACGAAGCTGCTGAAGTGAAACCACCTATTTATTACATCACATGCTTCGGACAGTCCACTGCTTGGCATTGCATTTTTATATCCCTCGTATAAAGCGAAGGGAACATGCAGTATAGGACCACCGAACAGTAAAAGGAAGTCTGTTGTATATCTTAAACATAAAACAAATAAAGTTCCCCAAGAGGAAAATTGAATTCCAAGAGCTCAGTCTGAAGCTAGAAATGAACCGTTGTATATATATATATATATATATAAAGTATTTTGGGTTCTTTGAGTTGGCTTTGTAATATGTGATTTGGCAAGTTTTTTTTCGAAAACTTGCCTGTTTTTTTTTGTGCCATGGATACCTTCGTCTATTTTCCTAGCATCAGTGTAACCAAGCATCGTTGGCTAGTATCTGTTCGGAATACCTTTAAAATCAGGTGATTGGCTAATTGTGTTGTTAGTCTGCTGCAGGCTACAATATGTCAACGATTGAATGGATTGCAAATAACTTTGGTCCCCAAAAGGATGAAGCTAACTGACTTCCTCTACTACCACCATGAGGTTGACAGGTTTTTAGTTAAATATCTCAATCAAACACCTTTGGATTACCATGAACCTTGATACTTTGGAAATGTTTACCTACAGGTAGCACAAGATAAGAAAGTCACCTCTGATCCAGGGAAATATATCTACAGCCAGATTAAACGCCACACATTTATTTACAGTCAAAAGTCCCAGAAAATGACTGCTGTTGGCTTTGGATGATGGATGGATGGATGGATGGATGGTGTCGGTGGGTGGGTGGATGGGTGGATGGATGGATGGATGGGTGGGTGGATAGATGGGTAGATAGATGGATGGATGGATGGATGGGTGGGTGGGTGGATGGATGGGTAGATAGATGGATGGATGGATGGATTATGGATGGGTAGATGGATGGATGGATGGGTGGGTGGGTGGATGTAGGGCTGAACGATTTTGGGAAAATATCTAATTGCGATTTTTCTGACAGATATTGCGATTTCAATTTGATTCACGATTTCCTTCAAATCAAGCTTCAGTGCAATATTCACAATGTACAGTAACATTAAAACATTGAATGCTATTACTCTAATGCAAGGATGAAAACTAAAGTTAAAAATTGCTTCCAAATGAATTTATTAACAAGAAACATGCATGTTCATTCTTTAAAGTCCTTGACCAATGGCAGTTATTACAAATGAACTAATAGAGCCATCTTTGACTGTCTTAAAATGTGCAAAAATCCTTAACTGTAATAATTTAATTGTAAATCAAATACAAAAACTGTTACCACTTTTTCTTTACACTCCGCGTATAGCTGTGGGACGGCAACCTGTTAGAAGTCGGTGCGGGAGGGAATCGTATATCTTCTGTCCAGCGTGCGGAGGAGGTTTTTAAATCCGTCTTTCCGGTGTCTTCCGCTGCTCTTATCGTACGGAGTTACACTGGCAAAAGATGCTGTAATTGTAGTCTGTTTGCTACAGTGGGCCTGATCATCATAGTCACCGGACTTTTCACCGGACTTTTTCGTCATACACGCGCCATGCAAATGTCTGTGGTGATTTTTCAAGTGCCGGTGTTGTGCCGTAATCAGCGCCCCTGCCGTGAAATGCACCCTCTCGCGGGAGATTATATCACCGGTATATATTGGTTGTGTTTCCGCTGGATGTTGCAACTTTAGCGCGACAGGTTTTGCACAGTACCCGTTTCTGGTGCACGTCTGCAGCCTCAAAGCCGAAATACTCCCAAATGACGGACGTGCTGTTTTTCTTGGCGATCAAATCCCCTAACTCCGCTTCTGGTCCAGTTGAAGTAATTTCTGACTAATTACAAATACGGAGCAGGTTAATACTGATTGGTTAGCGTGACCTGTTCACGAGTAGTATGATTGGTGAGCTTGGCAGGATGGTAGGGAGACGGCATGTATGTGTAAAATAGTTGACAACAGATCCTGGGTGAGTCAGGAGCGCTGCAAAAACCGCAGCTTTGGCGATCACATGATCACGTTGTCTGAAATCGCAATTTCGGTCAGAAAACGATAAATCGTTCAGCCCTAGGTGGATGGATGGGTAGATAGATGGATGGATGGATGGATGGATGGATTATGGATGGGTAGATAGATGGATGGATGGATGGGTAGATAGATGGATGGATGGATGGATGGATGGATGGATGGATGGATGGATGGATGGATGGATGGATGGGTGGGTGGATGGATGGATAGATAGATGGATGGACATGCAATTTGACAAACTGGTTTTGTTGCCTGAACCTCATTGCCACTGTTTCACTACATCAAACAAGCACAAAAGGCCGCCCACGGCATCACGTTCTTCAGTGACCTCAGCGTTGGTCACAACAACGTTTCAGAACAAATATCTGCAAAAACTAACACTGACAATTCCATCAGCCGGCGTTGTACATTGTATTTACTGCCAATTAGCAGAACTAAGGTGGCGACCACAGTAAACATTTCACCTCCTTCAAATCAGCATATTGTCACTGCGGCCTCGCAGAGCCGCCACAGCTGGTTTGTTCCTCATTGTCTTTCCCTCACACCAAATCGGCAGCTTCCCTATCAGGTGAAACATTCTGCATCACCTTTCTTCATGTGTGCGTCTGCTTGTCTGTACTGGGCGTTAGCTGCTGGTGTGATGTGGGTGAGCTCTCAGACAGCTCCGTTGGTGCTGCAAGGCAGCGCTGTCAGCTGTGGAGAGCTCCTCCTGTCAGCCCTGCCTCGTGAAATGTAGAGCTGCGAGATGAAGCCTGAGACAGGTATCCATGTGGGGGGAGGAGGGTGGGGGGGCTAAAGGTGTGCGAGCGGGCAGGCTGGCGATCTATCTATCTATCTATCTATCTATCTATCTATCTATCTATCTATTCAAGTCAACAGGATCTATTTGTTTCCGTTTCTTTGTCTTATTCCGTCTCCAGGGTTCAGTCTGGGCTGGCAAGCTGCCGTGTGTCACTAGTCAAATATTCACCGTACATGCAGGGAGTTTGACGAGCCACTCTGACACCTCCACACTCTTCGCCCTTATTTCCATTTCCCTCCCCGGCTGCTGCACGTTCCCTCACAGCGTTCAGCAGCTGTACTGTACGCTCAGCGGAGTCATGATGAAAGGAAACCCACGAAACGCCGCTTTTTACATTTTCACACCAAAGAGATGGGGATATATAAATATATATATGAAAAAAAAAACTGTATCTATGGGAACATGTCGGGTGAAAAGCTTTCATTGAAGCATTTATTACTATTCTGTTGAAGGCTTTCATGCTAAAACTGGCTTTTTAAGATCCTCCTCATCCTGTTATAATGGGGACACTCATTCTATATGTGGAATTAGTGGAATCTTGAGGTACTATGTGGGACTCTGCACTTCCCAGGGTGCTTAGCAACATCCCTCAGAGAACTCAGCTGGACTTAATGTACCCAGCTGGATTTCATGTTAAAGAAAATGTTATGATTATAGCATCAGCATAGCAAGAATCTATATGTACACTTATTTATAATCAGAAGGGGTTGTTGTGGGTTGACTACATATGGTCAGTTTATATACACCCCTCCTTCTTGGCTTTTGAACATGTGCACCACAAACATTAAAATATAAGTCATAAGTCTGCCATCTCCAAAGAAGGCTAACGTGGCTTAATTATGGTCGGTTAGCTTTATGCTAACTTGAATGTTGATGAAACAATACATTCAAGTCTCTTCAAGACTTTTTAAATGTTATTGGACCAAACTGATCAAATTGATATTGCGGGGTTTTGTTGCTCAAACCAATTTATTCACCACTTTAAAAACAGTAACAACACTGATAAAGAATTAACATGAAAAACATGGAGATCGTTTTATTGTCCAGCCTCAAAACAACAGATTCAAGATGTGTCACAAAAATGATTGGAAAAATTCCTGCAAGTAGATGGGTTACCATTTGAAAATGATCCAATTCCAATAATTTGAATTTGATTCAAATACCACAATGATACTTTATACAATACTATGTATGAATGAAAACCTCATAGACTGATTAGTAGACCGACTATGTTTCTATAAATGACTACAGCACATTTATTTACTGCATGTAAAATCATTCCAGTTTCTTGAAAATAGCTCTTTATATAAACCGTCTCATTGTGGATGGCAGGAGGTTTTAGTTCATTGTAAAACACATTGGCAACATCAAAAGAAAATAACCCAATTAAACACCCGTTCTGCTGCTGTTTAATAAGAAAATACATCAAATTTAAAGCTGGTCGCTGACCGTTCCCTGACAAGCAATCGATCATATAAACGGCGATTTTTTTAATTGAATCCGGCGGCGCAGTGCTCACTCCACATGGAACGCTACAGGGCTGCATGACATCACTTCACGGCGGAGCGTGTCGTTCACTACCGAGCCGGTTTGTAAACGACATCACCGTGACTGTGTGTGTGTGTGTGTGTGTGTGTGTGTGTGTGTGTGTGTGTGTGTGTGGGGAGAGAAACTTTGCTTGCAGGTGAATGTTTGTCACTTCTAAAGTTAGGGTGCCACTGTTTAACGATGTGCAGCCCTACATGCAAGAAGTTTAGAGAAAATGAGAAAAAGCAGTATACTTGTGTATTCTCATGGTGCGTTAGCGCCTACCCCATCAAGATTCTTGGCAGCACTGTTCATATGGAGAAAACATGGGGTGATATAATTTCACTGCACTTATCATGCAGTCCAGTTTTATGTTTTTTTTTTTTTTTTAAATATGGAATTAAAAAATATGTCAAAAGCAGAAAAGCGGCTGTGTTGACAGCAGGCCTGTTTGCCTGTTTGCATCCAAGGCTCCAGCAGTGAGACGGCATCGATCAGCTCCTTGTGCTCTACATAATTCTCAGCATCATCCTGCAGCTGAATGATTAGCCTCGGAGGGAAGAGAGTAAACCGGAGCGGGGGAACGTTGCAAATCATCTTTTCCATTTTACTTTTTCTGCAGCCTCTCCTCGTAAGTCATCATCACAGAGCCGAGGCCTCCGTCTCAACACTCTGCAGAAATATCAATATGGATTTAGGAGTCTCCCTGAAGCGAGGTCCTCCGCTAATTAAATCCGTTATCACTTGATACTGTAAAAACACAAGCAGAGGAGGAAGTGTGGGGAGGGGGCGTGTGTGCTGGTTTAAATGAGGGCCAGTGGAGTTTTATTTAACAAAGACAGCTAATTGGGTCGGAGCTCTTTATCCTCGTAACGCCGAGGTTCCCTGCCATCCACTCGGACCGCTCTCGGCTCTCAAACAGAGCTGGACTCTTTCGGAGAGAGTGAGACGGGGAAGGAGAGGCGAATCAGTATTTTAGATTGTCTTCGGGGTTGGAAGGCATTTGTGCGAAGGTGCTGCAGGGACGTCTGTGAACACCATCTTTCATCCCAACAGGACGGTTCATCCAACCGAGGTGGCGTGAGCTTCACTGGTGCCGAGCACGGACGCCATGCTCCCGCTGTCACGTCCACTTCCCATCAACACAAGCCTCCACGGGAACGCGATCACTGGTCCCAGGCAGGGTGCATGTACTTAGAACAGCGAGGGACATAGGCAATGTGAATTACCTCTGACCTTATTGTAGCTCAGTCAACTCATTAGATAGTGAGTCTAATATCAGTAAACTCTAGTCCGACTTCTTTGTTTCAACATTTTACTCAAACCTGCAAATAAACACCCTCACAGACTAGTGTGCTAAAGTGAAACAGTCCATTTACACTGATGCCAGACCAGCGGTCACCAATCTTTTTTACAAGCCCAGATACCGTGAGAAAATAAAAGCCAACCATTGTTTAAATGATGAATTCTGCCTCTTTTATTTTGTACAAATGTATGTGAGCCAGCTGTTTGGTTTCTCTTTGTACACAGCTGTTAGCATCATCACTGTTAAATTGGCTGCAAATCAGTCTCATCCATGAGGTGTTCTTAATTTGTTTTTGTCAAGCTCTATTTTTATTATTATTATTATTATTATTATTATTATTATTATTATTATTATTATTATTATAAGCAGCAGCAGCAGAATTTCTAATTCTAGGTAACTACAATAAAATGCAGATGTCTGTTTTGATCTTCACTTTCATGCAAGTATATAATAATAATAATAATAAGGTTACTTTGAGTTTGTTGAAGTGGCAGCTGTACTCTGCTGCCGCTATTGCTGTCCTTTCTGTTGCCACATTAAAAGCACTAACTAGATTAAAACGAACGCCTACAATGCAGCATGTCGCGCTACGGGGAAAAAGCACAACAATGTATAAGGCATTAAGATGTTTAACTCGTTGGCGGATATGTGCTTTGCATCAATAAACAGCCTCCATTCAGAGTAAACAGCAGCAGAGCGGACCAACGCTTCATTAACACTTCACAGAGAAGACGAATGAAGACAAAAAAGAGGAGTCTCGCCACCTTCCTCCCTCTCCTTTCCCTTCACTGCATCTCCACTCGCTCTTTGAGGCGGCGACCTCGGAGCTGCCCTATGTTCTCCGTGTTACTCACATTTGTGTCTTTCCCCCGGGCTCTTTGTCTGAAAGGGCCCGGACCGAAGAGGCAGGTGGGGCCGAGCGCAGTACGGCGAGGTTAGCGCGGCCCCGGAGAAATCTGCACAGCGACCTTATTTCTTTCATATTCCCCTGATCCTCCCGAACCCGAACAAAAACAACTTCTTATAACAACGGTGAAACTAGATTACACAGAGTTTAATTGCAGATTTGCCTTGCAGTCGTAGCACCAGCCCGTCAGGTGTCTTTGCACATTTTTTTTGTTTCAATGTTTAATCTGGCAGATAATTGCATCAATTATTAAAAATGATGCACGGCGTCTGCCCACGATCTGGTTGCGACTGTTTTCATGAATCCTCATCTAAATTGCATATTTTCAACATCAGCGGGATGGCGATGCGTTGCGGAGCATAGCTCATCGTAGCTTGTCACATTCATCTCGCCGTTAATATCAGTGATTGGTCCCCCAGTCACGTTCAGCCGCCATCTTTTTTCATTCCAGCATCTGGCTTTAATTGGTGCGACGCTGTAAAGCCACAGCTGCTCTGCCTGTTAGGACAATAAATTACACCAATTAGGAGCGGAACAAAAGAGGCTGTCTGAGACCGCCGCCCGCCACCGTGCCTGGAGACGGGGAACGCAATGCCGACACCAGAACACGGGCCCCCATCATCGCTCTGATCACAACACGGTTCCAGTCCAGCGAATATATAGAGCAGGAGGAGGCCTGCAGCTCGCCCCTCACTCACAGCAGCTTGTGGTGCATAAATATAATGGGAGAAGTGTCACTGTGTTAAACAAAAAAAAAATCAATGCAAGGTATGGTGGAAGGTGTGTAATTGCTGGGCGGATGATTAATTGGTGTTTGGATGATGAGTTGTGGATACATCCAAGTTTTCTGGCAGCCGCCCGCTATATTGATGGCGCCGGTAATGAAGGCAATAATGAGGGAAGGTTTAGGAGGATGTGGAACGGGAGGAACAATAGGAGCATCTGTGCCTCTCTACAGTTAGAGAATAATTGTGATCATATTTCATATTCCCTCTTTTAAAGCTAGCACCGGCACACTCGCTCTCTGAGAGATGAGACGTGTTTATTTGCCGCCGCAGCGCGTTTACGGCAGCTTTAACAGCTCGGGTGGTCTACCGTTCAGAATGTAGGCTATCTGCCTCCACCTCGATGGGCGCTCCAGCCGAGGCCACGCCGTCCCTTTGTCTCGGCATGCCGTCCCTTTGTCTCGCCGCTCACTGAGAATACACGCCATTAAGCCAGCCAGAGTTTGACAAGAAAAATGAAGTGTGCTATTTCCTGTGGCCTTGAGTGTCTGCCTGAATAATGAGCGAATTGCCTGGATGCCCCCCCTCCCTTGCCATTGGCTTTACTCTTCCCGTCGAAGTTCCAGTCTGCTGAGAGTGAGGGGGTCTTTAGGTTGCTGCTTGTCTCGGAGAAAAAAAATGGTCACGCAAGACCTGTCAAACTAAATCTGGAAACCCCAGAAAAAGAAAGAGGATTAGATGAATAAAGTGGGTTTTATTGATGAAATCCTCATCTCGTGTCACGGTATTAGAGAATGCAGAATAGGGCCGGCTGTATCTGATGATGAATCCTTTATGATGCAGCATCATGAGCCGGTGCAAACGGCTGCGATTGTGTGAGCCAAATTAACTGGCACCGTTTCTCGCATCCCATATGTTCCTTTTTTAAAATGCACGTCGGCTGTGCACGCTCTGCAGCACCACTGGAACGCAGCGAACCGCGGGGAAGAAAAGGGAAGCTCCAGTGCTATTTCCTTCGCCCAGGCCTTATTTCTCTCAATTACCAGCGTGTGAGAAAACACTCTGACAACAAGACTGACCCCCTCTCGGAGAGCCGTGGTCATAACTGGAAGGCTCTTCCTGCTTATTATGACAGAAGTGTTATGGTAATGGAAGGAAAAGGCTGCGCCGTGGCGATAGCACCGCAGGAACGGATAGCCTATTATCCGCCACTGTGTGGCGGTAGTAATGGTGAGAGGGAGGGCATCCTATCTGTTATGGTGATGATGCATTTTAAATGGAGAGTGCCTATTTTATATCAGGGGATGATAATGGCAGCCTCCTCTGGGTTGTGTTCATGAAGCCAAGGAAATGGTGAAAAGGGTCCAAGTGTAGAGAGTGTGCCGTTTTATGGGAGCAGATGGATTGAAGGGAGTGGCAGGGTCTTTCTCCTCCGTGTGTTGTAATAATGGAGGGCCGGCCCGTGTGTTCAAAGAGCGTGAATATCCGAGGGGAAGGGAAGACGACGCGGCCTACGACAAACAAGAGCCACGCGGTAGAAAGGGAGCCTTCGTTAGCCGTCTGCTTGACGCTCCGCCGCCCCTGTGATGTATGTTTATGGCCCATCATCTCGAGCCAATTACCCTGCCTCAGTGTGGGAGCGCCGTCAGTGTCAGAGCGGAGAGAGAGACAGAGAGAGAGACAGCGACAGTTAATGTGCCCGGACGTTCATTGCAAAATGGCGTTTTCCTCAGGGGGCCTCTGGAGATCCATCTTCCAAAAGTAAGCCGCGGGGCGGCAGAGTCTGCAGAGTCCACAGCTGCTGGGACGTAAAGGCTGTCGACTGTGTGTGTGTGTGTGTGTGTGTGTGTGTGCAAACTTTGTAAATGTCATATAAGCTACAAGGACTCATCGTGTTGTTGTGTGATCTTCTTACATTGAAAAGCCTCAGCTGTGAAGTAACCTTGGCGTCTCTTTGTCTCCCAGATTCAGCTGAGAAAGACGTGTTCATGTGTCCCGCTCAGGTCGACCTGCAGACTCTCTCCCACAAACGCGTCTGACTATTTACAAGGTAATCTTTTTTATTTATTTTTTTCATCAGAAAAAAATGTTTTATTTGTGCTAAAGAATACACAGCGGCTGCCTTCAGATTATTTCCCTTTTTCTCCATGAAACGTTCTCCTGCGGAGAAGTGACATTAGAATAGACAAACCGAATCCAAGTCACAGCGCTAACAGCCGCGAACACTCATTTGCTTGTAGCGGGGAGTCGCTTTTAACCCGCTGACACTGAGGAGGAGCGGGACTTTACCTCAGGGAATCCTGTTTGGATGATTCCTCTGTGAAAATGAGAATGCAGTGAGTGGCAAGACAATGGTATATATATACATATATATATATATTCTCTCTTTCTGGCTCCATATTCACAGACTGTGACAGATTGAAACTGCAAAGCTGTGTTTGTGTTGGCTAGATGAAACGACGCTCCTGCCCAGAGGGTTTATCAGGGAGAGAAAATATTGACCGCCAACAGTTGCACTTTGGTGGTGTTATTGCTTTTCACACTTGTGTGATACGGACAGCCGTCGCCAAGCACAACAATTGTAAACCCGCAGCCATATTGACAGGCGCATTGCTTTTCTGTGCAGGGCAGCATAGCCAGCTTATGGTGTTTACTTTTTAGCTTATTTCTCCAAAGACAAATAATATAAAAGTGCTGGAACGAGGTGAGAGGGGTGAGACGCTGAACCCACAGGGGCCTCTAAATTTCCTTCTAAATTAAGGCTACAAAACACAGAGAAAATAGCAGCAGAGTGTGTGTGTGTGTGTGTGTGTGTGTCTGACTCACTGTTTTCAACACTGCATCATGTCAGCTGCTCAGCCGGCCTGTCTGATGATCGGTTAGTGCACAGGTGGAGTCCATCCATCACCTCAGTATTACAGGGTCTCACTCTGACGTATCACTGAGTCTGTATATGGCCCTCCTATTGTAAAACTCAACAATATCACAAAAAGTTGAATTTGTTGTTTTTTGTTTGTCCGGTTAGATCCCCGCTAGCATTTAGAAATACATACTCATACGCTGAGATAATACATTGTGATGCACGTCTGCTGTAAATAAAAATAGAATCATTGACACAATTGAAACACAAAAGTAAAAAAAAAACAATATGTTCTTTTGTTGATGATATGATCATATTCCATCCATCCAACATCAACCAGCTGTCATTGGGCGAAGGCACGGGATATGATCATGTTACGAAATTCCAGGTAGTCCATTTGTAGTTGAAAACTCATCAGCAATGGCATTTTATTTCTTACACTTTCAGAGTTTTGTTTGATGTATGTAATAACACAGGACACGTTTCATTATTTACTAAATGATTTAGTTTGTGTGTCCTGTCGACCGTTACCACACAGCCCAGTCGGTGGAAAAAACAAACTAAATGTTGCCATTGTACGATCCTGTGCATGTTTTTTAATCCGATCAGACCAAAAGACGAAGTATAGCAAATGTTTGTTATAGAACGCGTGAGAAAATCCACTCTGGGCAGGTGGGACAAACAAACACAGGACTTTCACTCAGGGGACCACTGCCAGTGCATATGAAACCAAAAGTAAGCGTTTGAAAAAGTTTTCTATTCTTTTCTATTTAAGTAGCTACATCCTTACGTTATAGGTTGGTACATTATTTGCATTATTTTAAACACAAACCAGCCTTAATATTACCATTTGTTTAATATTTAAGTGTCATTGTTTGTTGCTGCAAGTGTTATGCAAGACTGATATGAAACATATTTATGGTATTTTTTGGTCCAGAAACATCAACGTTTGTCAATTGGATTGAACCACATGTATGCTCATTTTGCTCAAATATTATAATTATTCTAAAGTATTGTAATGTTATAGAAAAGCAATGACAATGTTGTAAGTACCTAAGGCAAGTATTGGGAATAATATTGCAATATTCATTTTATCCATATTGCTCATCCCCATAATAGACAAAAGTTTTAAAACATCTTGTATTTCTGCATTTTTACTGGTTTTCTCTAGTTTTTTACCCCATAAAAGGAACTCTGCTTCACAACGTTGCCAGACTGCTGTAGCCGTTTCTGTAACCCAGAACATTTTTAAGTGGTACACTCCAGTGAATGAGTCGTTTGACATTCGGAAATGGCGGGGACTTGAAACAGCTTAAATCCCAGATCGAGGTGATCCTCCACATTCTCATCAGCGTGCAAATGTGGGCGTGCATTAAAGATTCATGCAAACAGCTGTTTCTTCTACAGGACAGCGTGGCTCAGATAGAAGACTGTGTGCTTAGATTTCAAATCAGGGTAGCCTGGAGGAGCTGGGTGGAGGATGGGAAGTTAACAAACACAAGGCAGCTAAACACCTAATCACATCACTGAAATCAAGGGATGATGTGCAAATAGTCCCGAGCCAACAAATCGGTCCAGGAAGTGGACCTTCAGTTAGCGGAGCTGTAGTAACATGAACACATCCAGCGCCGCAAGTCGGATCCCAGGTTAGACTCAGGGCTCCACCAGCCCACTGTGTCTCCTACCACAGGGGTTTGGACTATATCAAAATATTGTGGTCAATGCGCAGCTGGCAGAGTGGTTAGAGTGCATGCCATGTACGAACATACATACGCAGCAGACCCCGGTTCGAATCCCGGCCGGAGGTCCTTTCCTGCATGTCACACCCCTCTCTCTCTCCTATGTTTCCTATCTGTCCACTGCTAAAAAAGGTGTCTATGCCCAAAAAAATCATGGAAAGACAGACAGGTAACCAGTCTATCACAGGGCTGACATGTAGAGACAGACAGGTAACCAGTCTATCACAGGGCTGACATGTAGAGACAGACAGGTAACCAGTCTATCACAGGGCTGACATGTAGAGACAGACAGGTAACCAGTCTATCACAGGGAGACATGTAGAGACAGACAGGTAACCAGTCTATCACAGGGCCGACATGTAGAGACAGACAGGTAACCAGTCTATCACAGGGCTGACATGTAGAGACAGACAGGTAACCAGTCTGTCACAGGGCTGACATGTAGAGACAGACAGGTAACCAGTTTATCACAGGGCCGACATGTAGAGACAGACAGGTAACCAGTCTATCACAGGGCTGACATGTAGAGACAGACAGGTAACCAGTCTATCACAGGGCTGACATGTAGAGACAGACAGGTAACCAGTCTATCACAGGGCTGACATGTAGAGACAGACAGGTAACCAGTCTATCACAGGGCTGACATGTAGAGACAGACAGGTAACCAGTCTATCACAGGGCCGACATGTAGAGACAGACAGGTAACCAGTCTATCACAGGGCCGACATGTAGAGACAGACAGGTAACCAGTCTATCACAGGGCCGACATGTAGAGACAGACAGGTAACCAGTCTATCACAGGGCCGACATGTAGAGACAGACAGGTAACCAGTCTATGACAGGGCCGACATGTAGAGACAGACAGGTAACCAGTCTATCACAGGGCCGACATGTAGAGACAGACAGGTAACCAGTCTATCACAGGGCCGACATGTAGAGACAGACAGGTAACCAGTCTATGACAGGGCCGACATGTAGAGACAGACAGGTAACCAGTCTATCACAGGGCCGACATGTAGAGACAGACAGGTAACCAGTCTATCACAGGGCCGACATGTAGAGACAGACAGGTAACCAGTCTATCACAGGGCCGACATGTAGAGACAGACAGGTAACAAGTCTATCACAGGGCCGACAGACAGGTAACCAGTCTATCACAGGGCTGACATGTAGAGACAGACAGGTCTTTGGACTGTGGGAGGAGGCCGGAGAACCCGGAGAGAACCCACGCTTACATGGGGAGAACATGCAAACTCCACAAAGAAGGAACCCAAACCCGAGCCGGGAATCGAACCCAGGACACTTTGGATTGAATCCAATAAACAAACTTATGAAAACATACACATCCTCCTGCAGCGCCGGTGTGATTGACAAGCCGTCGGGACAGCTCTGCGTCCGCGTCCTCTCATGAGGACAAACTGGACGCTACTGTAACTCACTATAAGTGACATCACCAGAAAGGACGGGGTGAGCTGATTAGCATAATCAGTAGACATGTCTGCAACACGACACATAGATGTCTTACAGAACGCCAACACCGTAACCTTTTCACAGTCTTCTCATGTTAGTTCAGGGTTGAAACCTTTTACACAGATCCAAAACCAGAGTAAGACATCTCAAAGGAAGCAGCTGATGAGAGTCAAGTTAGTCACTAGATTGGCTGCAAAGAAAGGTGAGCTGACAGGTGTATGCTTTTCCCCATGATGGATACAGAGATTCTACAGCCGTGCAGCAACACGATGCAGCGGCTGAATGATGTATGTTCGGCTGCCATCACTCTCCTCTCTCATGTCCACATGCACTCTGACTCTCGTGTTTGCTCTCACATCCGGTCCCTCGTGTATCCTGATAAGCTTGTTCCTCCTCTGTTCCCGTGTCTGGGGGGAGACGGAGGGTTCTTCAAACAACTAGATGGATTAAACATACAGATGAAATGTTGAGGTGTCTGCGTGCACACAGTAAAAACAAAACAAAAAAAAAACAGGTCTGTAAGAGTTTAACACAACAGCGTTCTCTCCTCCCCTGAGAAGGGTCATGACCTCCTCACAGGAGCGCCACCATGACCATTTGGATGGTAATGCGACAGGCTGATTGCCAATTTACACTCCACACAAAGGCATTGCCCCACTGAATCAGAGGACAGCTCCGTAATGGCAAAAAATGCGAACAATACGGGCGAGCTCCAACCAAAATGCTACGTGCTGTTTTTTCCCCTCTGCTCAATCACAGCGTCAGGAAAATGAAAATGTGCTAAAAATAGCAGCGGCTCAAACTTACAAAAATAAGGGTTTTCACCTGTAAAGCACAAAGTCGCCCCCCGCCTGAAAGCCGCCTGCATCGCTCATGCGATGGCGAGCTGTTCCTGCTGGATGTAATAAGCAGATGAGCCCCTTTAGAAATAACAGATGGTTGTGTTTTACTAATGGCGAGGCTCCATCACTGGCCGTCACTCCTCGTTCATCAGCAGCTGTTAGCCGTGCATCACATGCTCGTCCTCTCACTCTCTCTGCCATTGGACACCATTTTCCACCAGCACTCAGCGGTTAGATAGGTGCGTCATAATACAGACATGACGGTAGTGGAGTGTGATTTCTGCTCGTCGGCTTCTCAAGAAACTTGACAAACCTCGTCAAGCTGATGCCGGCGGTCGGTCGGCAGTTGTTTCTGTGGAGGTTACGAGCAGCAGAGGGCCGCTCGGCTGCGTGGGAGTCTGAACGTATAATAGAGAGCATTTCTAAATGATGGGTAATTACAGCAATTGTGTTGCCTGGACAGATCTGTCTGCTCTTTATGCATCTTGAATTGTCGTGGAATTTTTTAAATATTTTTTCTTCCAAAATTCAGTTTCAGAGCAGAAAGGATCATTTTCTAATTAATTTGGAACTGTTCCGAGGAGGACGGCGAGCTGAGAATACAATACGCTCCGTGGGTTAGCAGCTTTGTCTGTGCACCTCATCACGGCCGACAGACGAAGAAGAGTTTTATGAAATGGTGTCAGCTGTCAGCGTGAAGCATTGACCCTGGGTGTGTGTTTTTGGGGGGTCAATCACTCAGAACCAGAGTCTGTCTAGACTCATCACCCACATTCAGCATCACACAGAGAAAAAGTAATTATTTTCCATCACATCCGTTGTCGACTGTCTGAAAGTCTGGACACAAAAACATGTGAATTATAGGAAATGTTGGGTGCCTTGTTGTCACAACAACAGAGGAGAAATCTTACCATATCCAACAGTAATAATTCAAATCCAAAACATGTGTTCACTAATATGACTCCAGATAATTGGTGTTTTCTCTTATATTGCAATTGAATAGAGTCCTGCAGAGATTATATATTTTGTTGGCCAATCCTAATGGTTAGCATCCCACTGGTTCCCTCGACAACAAACCCATGGGATTTTTTTGGTGGATTTTCAATTATGTTATTATTTTATTGTGGCAAACACATCTATACTATACCTTGTGTTCAGCAAGATCCATCCATCATCAACCGCTTATCCTGTATTCAGGGTGGCGGGGGGCTGGAGCCGATCCCAGCTGTCATTGGGCGAAGGCAGGGTTCAACCTGGACTAGGGTTGCACATCTCTCTGTGATAAACGATTCAATATGCATCTAGATACACAGGTTACGATTCGATATGCATCTAGATACACAGGTTACGATTCGATTCAAAAACGATATGACTTGTATGACTTCAGAGTCGCCATCACTAAGGTAATGGCAGATGAAATGCCGATTTTATTCCGTTGTTGGGTGATACATTAGTGCAGTGCTACCAGGCTGCTGTAGGTGGTGCTGTTGCAAATGTTCTACAGTGTAAATGTTGTGTAGTTCAGAAAACCCAATGAAACCTTGTAAAACCTGTAAAGCTCCGTTTAGCTTTATTTGTTCTGCTTCAACATCAAGGTTGCTCTCGGTCGGGGAAATGTGTCAAATAAAAAGTGGTGGGATATCGTTCAACATCCAGCCTTCATTTTATTTCCTTACAAAGACAGTCTCTCTTCTTATGATGAAGCTATGTGAGGTTATTTTGAGAAATCCATAACTAAGACCAAAGTAGATGAAGGCGACATCACTAAACAGGAATTAAAGGGTGGATATCCTTCCAAAACATGGAGCTACACATCAGGGATGTGTAAATCTCCCCCTTGGATTTGTTGATGTGGCACTCTCTTTGGCTCACACCCACGTGGTGTTTCTCTGCAAGCTGGAGACCGACTCAGCATTCTCTACTCTGGTTTTCGGTTTCCAGAGGAGAGTCACGGCTCCGACCCCACGGGATGCCGATTCCCACCAATGCTCTTGGACTTAACAGTAACAGTTTTTTTTTATTTGCCCCGGTGTCGAGGAAGAGGAGAGGAGAAGCAGAGCGAAAGACAGAAGACTATGAGCTTAATGTAGATCTGTCATCAGCTGGCTGCAGATCAAAAGAGCAGCATTGGCAGGCGGAGCACAGAATCCACCAGAGCCTCCTCTCCATGCCAAGCTCCAGCTTCTCCGAGGTAGACGAGCACAGAAGGGCCTGGCTCCAGGCGAGGAGACAGTGTATCTGCTTTCTATGTGTATGCATGTGTGTGTGTGTGTGTGTGTGTGTGTGTGAATGGGGGCGGAGAAGGTGTGGGCACATGCACAATGTCTCAAGGCAAGGATCTGGCACTTTGAAAATGTCACCAGAATGGCAGAAACAAAAACAAAAAAAGAGAGAATGGAGAAAGTGTGATGAACAGACGTGTATGCTCTGGGAGGTGTGGGATTCAGACACTATAGACAGAATCCTTCTCTCAGAGTGGGAGAATGAAGCCTTCATCTATATTCCTCCCGAAGATGGAGCGAAGCAAGCTTTCCTGGCGGTACGCTTCGGCAGCATCAGCGTTCAGCGATGTCAAGCGGATCCAAATTGCAGTTTTTATGTGCTAAACTTTTCTTAGCAGCATGAGATTGTTTTTTCTGCATTTTTGTCTTTATTTGGGGACAGACAGAGATAGAGAGAGACAGACAGAGATAGAGAGAGACAGATGACATACAACAAAAGGTCCCATGGTTCCCAAGGCCAGAATCGAAGCTTGATGGTTGTATTGTGATAGGATACCTGATAATAAAAACCTGCCCGATCACCGCCGGATGGTGGACCATCCTCATACATACAAACAGATATTTTCGTATGTATTGTTGTTTAAGTTAAGCTCTGTTAATCATTGCTGCCGAGTATATATCTCAGACTTTTATTGTGAAAGGTAAGAACGAAGGTGAAAGGTTGTCAACATGGGGGCAATAAGCCTATTTTCCTAAATGAATGAATATGTAGCAGAGCAGGACATTGAACATAAGGTGAACAGGAAGTGACATCACACACAAGGAGGGGGAGGAGAGTTTTCAAATGAGAGGCACCTGGGAGTGACATACAGACACAGAGAGGGAGAGTGTGACTGAGGGTGAGAAGGAAGGTCAAACAAAGGAGAACAAAGAAGCGTGAAGCAGACCGAGTGATAGAAGTGAGAAAAGAAGCGTAAGGAAAATAATCCAGGACGGGAATCAAAACTAAAATAATCTGAGGAAACTGGAGATGGTTCGTTGAAAAAGGATCGGATTAACCGGAGAAGAGGACTGAGTTCCAGGGAACAGGCCGACAGCCTTAGGCCGGTTTGGAGGTCATCGAAACCCCTCTCTCTGTCTGGATTCAAACGTCGCACTCCCTCAGATAAGTCTGGGTCCCCCACCCCCTTACTCTCCAGGCTTCTCAGCTGGCTGCCCAGTTCACCTGCTCTTTCTCCCATTCCAACCCACTCACTCACACCTTCCTACACTCTCCCCTCCTGATCTACATTCTCCTTCATTCATCCATGCTCACACACTCACATACAACCTTATGAACTGAACTGGACTCTTCTACACCCACACACACACACACTCAGCACCTTCAGAAGAAAGAACTGAACTCTGAACCTGAATACACATACACTTACCTGCTCCCCTCCCCCCATTCACACTACCTACTTAACCAATTATTGACATTTTGAACTGTTTTGAACTGTTTAACAATTATATTACGTTACGTATGAACTGATCTTGAATTTGAGTTTAATTGTTGGATGATATATTTGTTTGAAACTGTGGACTTACCTGATCATTGAAGATTAATCAAATTTTTGTTTAACTTAATAGAAAACTACCTTAATTGATCCTGTTTTTGGTTGTTCTTGTAGCGAGACAATTAGCCGGGACACTTTATTAACTCTCCAACACTCTATATAATTACAATCATTTAAGTTGTCTTTTTTGACAGTACGATTTATATCCTGTCTGGCGCCCAACGTTTATATTTTGCTTGTTAGGAGAGGCGTCTCCGCTACAAATACGTTCAGTTATTTGGTGGCATCTGTGCTGTGATGTGCTGCTCTGCTCACATTAAATATATTATTTTAACACCACAACTCTTGGATTTGTATCACGCTGCTCTCATCCCGCTGTCACTTTTCCTTTAGCGCAATGCATGATGGGAAATAATACTCAGCTAGTGAGCATCTGTTGTGCACTACTTTTGAAGATGGATTGTTGAATCATGTGAGTCCACTAAATAGGGTTTAATAGTACTCATTACATTAAGACAGAACTATATAGTGAGTGATTTTGGATATAGTCAATGTAGCCCAATTGACCATTCACTAAGCCCCGCCCCCTAACTCTTACTAAACTGTTGGACTGATGGAGCCCACACTGTCACTAACTTTTATTATTTATATAAAACGTTAAAAAAGCACCATTAAGAAACAAAAGCAGTGTGTGTTTGGCTTCAGTAGTAGTTTGTTGCTTGGAAAGTTTAAAATGCTTCACATGATACAAACAGTGGGAGAGGCAGTCAGCAGGTTCTGTTTATGCAGAGCAGCTTATTTTCTAAAGGCAGACTGCTCATTAGCTCAGGGTCCCCCCTCTGTGTGTGTGGTTGCGGCGCTCTCTGTTTGGAGCAAAACAGCTAAAGCGGCTTAAAGCCACATCCTGTGTGAGGTCAACAAAGGGAGGAAGGCAGCTTATAAAGCATCTGATTGAGTGGAAGTGATTGCACCTGAGGGAGGGGGGGGGGGGGGGGGGGGTTCCCTTCCAGTCAGGAGCACTCCTTTTATCCTCCGGCCTCAGGTGTGTATATTAGCTTTTAACAACTACAATGTGAAAATGATCTGTTGACGTAAAAAAAAGTCCTGCATTCCAAATTGGGCTCAAGTGAAAGTACACAAGTAATAGCAACAAAATATGCTTAAAGTACACAAAGGAAACATATACTCATTATGTAGAACGGCCCTATATATATATATATATATATATATATATATATATATATATATATATATATTTCTTTGTTATATTTAGCAATGCATTATAATGAGTTCATCACTGCGGATGTGGAGCAGACGTATAAAGTTGCATAAAAAGGAAATACCCAAGTGCAGTACAAGTTCCTCATATACAGTATTTGAGTAATGTACTTAGTAACATCCCACCACTGCAGACACATAAGAAGGCCAATCAGAGGAGGATAGGTTGCTGCAGATAACATACAGACTATGATGATCCACCGTCAAAGCTGGTATAGACATCATTTGGACTTCAGGTAAAAATTACATATCGAATATCAAACCATTTCTTCTTCATTTCATTTCATCAACGATATTTTCCCCATTCCTTGGCTTTAGCAGGTCCCTTAATTCTGCTGCTGTCGCTGTTTAAACAGCCATCAGCAGTGACATATAGAATTATTGTTGGTTACTATAAATAATAAAATTCTCATTAATGCAGTGGTGGCACTCATGTTTACACCGGCCCTTTACACAGTCATGTGAAGTTGATGTATGGGACTTTTACGAGTCCACCGAATGGGAAAACAGTGAGAGAAAGTTGAGATAAGGACACGGAAATGTTAATTGGTGGAATTGTTTCCCTCGAGATGTGCTTCCTCTTGCAAATGAGTTGTGTTCAGACATAATTTCTCAGAGACGAGGTCAGAAACAGAGATGGAGAGAAAAGTGCCTCCATTCCTTGTCTGACCGGATGATGCAACGACAGCCCACGAAGTAAACTCAGACTGCTGTCAGTTTCTCTGCAGACAGCAACACTGTTAGCAACTGATTCAGATGAGACGCCTTGATGAGTGTTTAAGCTGATTTCTTTGTCTCAGTTAGTCAAATGTTGTTTGGATTTCATGCACGTCATTTTGATTTTTTTACTTCCATACCGTGTCTAAAATACACATTAAAAAGGGGTTTATTTTACTAATGTCTATTTGCATCTGTAGAGTTCTCCAAAAATTAATCATACCTGGTTTGCATATTTCAACACACAATTTCAGAAAAAATGATTGTCTTAATGTGAGTCATCAACTTGAGACATTTCATGATGATATTAGTAATTCCATCCATCCATCCATTTTCTACCGCTTATCCTGTATTCAGGGTCGCGGGGGGGGGGGGGCTGGAGCCGATCCCAGCTGTTGATATTAGTAATTCTTTCACATATTCACCTGCAGTGTCACCTAGATGAATGCAGTTTTACAATCTCTGAAGGTGTTTTTCTCCATTTCATCTTACATACAGCAGACTTTCCTGTTTCATTCTATCTGTACTATATATGATGGTGTTTACAGTTGGTGTTCATATCATCCATAGCCTGATTAAAAACAGCATGAACATTGTTGAAAGTTGATAGTGATGATTTTCAGACCGAGGGGGGATCGAGAGATATCCCTTGTTCCCTTTGTGAAAACCTCTAATATGTCAACAAAATCTAAAAAACAAGCACTTTGAACCTGGATCCATTCAATGTTCAGATTTCTGTTTCGAAATTTGCATCAGAAAATAAGGTTTTAAATATGTTTTCAGTAAAAAAAAAACAAATAGTAATGAAATGGGGAAGTTTTATGGTTTGGCGAGTTAATGCTCTATTTACTTAGGGTCTCCCCTTAAAAAAATCTTTCTAGTCTCATGACAGCAGCAGGGAGCAGATGCTAAAGATAAACAGCTCCCCTGACAACAAAGGTGTACGGAGTACACACTATATATCTGTCTCTACAGCTCAAGGCGTTTCTAAAGAGAGGGACGCCGTGGAGAGGAATCACACCCTGACCTTGCCAATCTTGTTCAGTGTCGGTGTGGAAGTAGAACATCTGAGTGAAGATGCACAACATCTCTCTTCTAAGGTGTTTTCTTTGTGTTTGCGGGTGTGTGCGTGCGCGTGTGTGTGCGTGTGCCCGAACTCAATGTCAAACCTATTTTCAAACCACTGATTCAGCTCGTTGGGGAGATATACAGCGGTGCTGCCGATGCTAACCTTTAGAGATTACGGTGACATTAAATGCTGCATATGGCGAGCGAGGGAGACCCGACCACTGTGCACCTCATCTGATGCAAATGTCCTCTTTCACCTCTATCAGCAAAAGTAATTATGGCAAACCACTGTGACATCTCGGGCTGCGCCAGCGAGGGGAAGAGTCCCCCGGTATAGGTCATGGAAATACACCCATCTCTCTCTGGGTAAGGAGGAGACAATTATCTTTTGGTGCGGGGAGGCGGCGTTGAGGGAGGAGCCCTCCACCCCTCCTCAAAGTGAAGTGTCTTCGGTACCAGCAGCCTTGAGGGACTCCGTCAAGGAATTGACTACGCTGTTAGCATGCTCGGGGCTAGAGAGATGTGTCAATGTAGCACCGTTGTGTCTTTCGACAACCGGGGCTTCATTAATGTCGGCAAACATGTGTTTGGTCTGGACTTCATAATGTCTTTTTCCAGTCACTGCCTAGATATGAAAATGACATGCATATTGGCTCTCGTGGTGTCTCTGCTGCAGGATGTCAGGTTGATTAAGTGCCTGGGCATATCAAACACATCAAACACATTCTCACCATTATAATAATGATAATAATAATAATAATAATAATAATGACATTTATTTGGTTTGCCGAAGGTTTTAGATTGTGTTACATTTTTACTGGTAGAAGCAGGAAACTCGGAGCGTGGGCTTTTGATTAGAAAACGTTCTAACAAGCAAAGCATTCATTTGTGAAATAGGCCGTCACACCTCCTGAATGGCATCTGATGCCTTCTTGGAAAAAAAAAAAACAATCTCAGAAAGATAGACAAAGCGTAGCATCGGCCACATTAAGTGCCCGACCGCGTCGTGCTTTGGAAAATCTACTTGTATGTTTAAGCTGTGTGACTTAGATAAAAGCCCACCTTGTTTTCCACGCTGGAAGCAGCCGTAATCCTCATGAAAGTGTTTTCTTTTCCCCCCTCATCCCCTCGTCGTGTTTGTGTTGTTGATGTGGGTTTTGCTCGAGTGCTCTACCTAGCAGAGGGGTCCTGCAGGCCCACGGCTGACCCTGCTGTTCAGAGTCAGTGAGCTGCAGTGGGACAGAGCGGCTTACGCTAACCTTTAACCCCCCTGGCAGTCGCTGCTGGCTTAGCTCCGCTGAACAAGTCAACTGGGCTTTGTGCCTGACAGTCGACCGGTGCGGGTGTCATCTGGCCCTTTAGTGAGACCCCCTGCACCTCGGGGTGAAGCCCACCACATTATCCAACACACTCCGGAGACAAGAGGGCATGGCACTCCCTAAGGCCGTCCCTTGTTCCTAGACCTTTTAGCAGTGACTACGTTTACAATGGCTTGAACCTGAATGCATGCTAAATATTCAGCCAGTCTTTAAACACTCTCTGTAGTACAATGAACCTGTGGACGACTTTGACACTTAGAACATACGTACACATTGATTTAGTTTGTTGCTGTTTGTGTAACCAAACACACCACGACATACTAGTCGGCTCACTCTGTTAGCCATGGATTACAGACTTATTGCAATTCAAATTCTCAGAGCAATGCCCTGATTCACTAAGATTGCCCTAATCTGACTCAGCTGCAGGGTCAAAGTGCATTCTTTCCCCTGAAAACACTCAAATCCACAGATTACACAACGTCTTTATGTGTAAAAATAACACGATTGGCTCTGAGCTCCGGAACAAAATCCTGGAAATAAGTGGAAACTATAAATCCTCCTTTATACTATTGAGAATGTCGAGTGACATCAACAGAGAGCACTTGCTGAAATCATTATTTTATGTGACCGACCTCCAGTGCTTCTAATGTTACCTTGCAGCTGTGATATAAAGTGAACTCCAGGCTGTTCATCTTATTCTCACTCCCAAAACATTATATAACTCTGCTTGGTCAGTGGCCCCAAGCCTCAGAATATGATGTCCCCCTCTAGTGTCTAGTTGGACATGTCATGGCTGACGTATCATTGCATGCATGGTGTCTTTTCAAAATAAACTCCTGTGAATATAGTCTAACTGAGGTTAGTTGGTAAAGAAGTCACGTAGCTAAATTACACTAAAATAAGTCAAACGTGGCTTGGTTTAACTCGGGACACGAACAACAGTCTCCTAGGTGAAAGTCCTGTGATTGTTTGACCCATCCAACCTCCACTCTCACCCGACTTATAATGACATGAATGGGTTCACATTGGAGTCAGTTGAAAGCCCGGTGCATCTGAAACATCCAACACTTTTTTCATAGTCCAAAAGAAATTGCAAAGTGCCTGAATGAAAAAGAAATAAAGATTTCTATTTCGCTCTACCAATTTCTTGTTTTGTGAAATGCTTATGAAAGCAGAATACCTCAAGGCCAAGTTGCATAAAGTTAAATAGATGCATCGTTTCATCCTGACTGGTTCTATTCTGCTTTACTATTTAAGTATTGTAGAGAAGGTTTTGGTGAAGTCGGGTATGGAAAGGCAAACTAAAATATATAATGTATCAGATTAATATGGATTTATTTGTGTGGTCTCGGTGAATCTATAATTGTTTTGTGTTCTACTCTCATTTTGTGAAGAGAAGAGAAATATTAATGTTGTGAGTCATAAACAAATGTCTCCATATAAATGTTGGCTGTGTAGGTGGGCTGGGGACGATCAGCTGCTGTGTGCAATTAGTTATTGCATGGGGGGGGGGGGATCACATTCATTATGGGAGAATATGGCCACCACGAAGGAGCCTCTTGAATTGTAATGAAGGAGGCCCCTTGATAACCATGAATTCACCAATTAAGGTTCTCATATAACATTCAAATTATGTGCATTTTAACGACGCAGAGACGCGCAAGCTTTCCTTTGGTTACAAGGAGCTTTCCTTGCTTGCGAATGTCAGAGTAATTAAGATAATTAAAGCCTTTGATGTTCCACACATAATCCAATGTGAAGCAATAGAGAGAAAATGCACAAAAAAAAGAAAAGTTGTAATGAATTTCAAGGCTTTGTCCTCCTCTGTTCCTTCCATTAAAGCGCCTCTCATTGTGTGAGATTCCATTTCCTCTCAGTGAGACACTTCTCACATTGATTGGGGAGAAATTGGCTGCTTCGGTTTTGCAGAATTAACGACTTTAGCCTCCTTCACATGTCAACTTCCGAGCTGCGTAACCGCGTCAGGCCGAACTCAACAACAGTGAAGTTTTTCTCTTTTAAAACTTTTTTTTTTTTTGCTGAGCCCACTTTTGCAGCACTGGACCTTTTGACACATGGCGTGAGAGCTTGTCTGACTCAACTATTTGGCCAATGACAGCAAGGGAAATAAAAAAAAGGAGGCCCAGCCATGAAAAAGATACATTGTGTCTCTGCAGAAGCTGCACACCACACTGTGTGTGCTTTTAACTCAGAATTTTTGTCCCTGAAATGTCCTTATTTCCATTCGTACAAAAGACTTTGAGACATGGCAGCTATTTTAAAAGCAAGGAGTAATATCGTCTTGACATCGACTGGATGCATGTGCCTGCATTATGTATGATGTGTGTGTAAGAAAGAAAAAGTAAGACAGCGAGGAGAGGCGGGGGAGAGCTTCTTGGCTGAGCTTTTATCATCCTTAAATGTACCAAAATGAGTCTCGGGGAAAAGGAAGCCGTGTGGCTTTTGAAGAATTAATAAGCCCGTCTCATTTGGATGTGTCTGGCGTCTCGGACAGCTATGTGGAAGCCCCGGTTCCACACTTTCCTGACAGTGCCTTTGATGATCACTGATAACGCACAGCGACTCCCAGGGAGCGAGGCATCCGACAATGAGGGGAGAGTCAGTGGAGACCGGCTCCACTGATCCTAACTGAGCTTTATTATCTGGCCTCTCTGCAGCAAAGCAGTGCATTAGGTATTCCTGAGACAAAACATTTGAGACAGAGTGTGTGCCCATTGTTCTTCTTGTTGAGGAAATCTCGTCCTTTGACAGAGGTTGCTGGTTTACTCGCCTGCTCAGTGCAGACAGTCTCTCTTTTTGAAATTCTGTTAAACCCTTCTGTATAATGACTGTGCTGTCTTTTAAATCAGATTATCTAGAATTATTTGAGACATATAATTTAAAACGAATGTCATTGGTTGAGTTTCTCCATACAGGATGGATCTGTCCCTCTACCATCTATTTGGTTCCAAATCTTAAATTTCCATTTTGAGATCCCCCACCTGTCATGGCACGAATTTTCTGTGCAGCATCGCTGTAGCACGAGGACGTGGGAGTGATTAGTGCCATCAAGATAAAAAGCTACCATCCAGAAAATGTAGTGCAACCCGGTGAGTCAGAGGTCCAGAGATGGGTTTCAGCAAACAAAATAATCAGGTGGAGGCAAAGCTAAAGCAGGTACGTAATGATGAGCTGGTGCCAGGCAATTTTCTTCTCTGCTTCTCATAACCGACAGGAAATGACACCAAAAAAAAAAAAAAAAGCTGTGGCTGCCTTTGTTGAGGACAATTTTGTGATTATGGGGTTGATGGCTACATTCCGCTGTTTGATAGGAGGCACAGCCACCCTTTTTAGGGCTACTTGGCCGGCTTTTTGCATCGGTGTTGCTCCCGAAAGTGTCTCGCATCCTTTAATCCTACAAAGATGTTACACCAATTACTGCTTTCTATATAAAAGGTAAATGGTAGCTGAAGGGGCAAAAAAAGGTGCCAAAGAGGGATTATAAAGAGTTGTTGAAAGTCTGGATTTCTTGGAAGCCGTCGGATTCCAAGTGAGGTTATTAAGGTGAGGCTGATAGAGTTCATCCCGGTGTTTATCTGCAAACAACTAGCTATTTCATTCCACTCCATCTAACAGGAGTAATCATGTCTCCTACAAAATTGCATTTCAGTACAACTACATTGCATTCTCAATTCTATTTCGAGACCAACATAATGGCCGTCGTAATTTTAAACATGTGATTGATCTTTGTAACGATTCAGAAATCACTGAACCCAAATGCATAAAGTCTGAAGAATTTCTAAAATCCTTTAATCAGTCAAAAAAAAAAAAACAAGGAGGGACAATCAAACAAAATCTACTGGTCAGCAAGCAAAGTGTCAGGCAGGTAATGTAATGCTGGATAGCTATGCAGGGAAAACTAACCTGGCAGACGGTTTGGGAATCTGGGCCGTGATAACAAAGAGTGGTTGATGAGGGTAATGAGGACCAGGTGTGGAAATGGGCAGGGAAACCCAGGAAAGGTGAGGGTGAAGGTGAGTGATCAGGCCCAACGCCAAAAAATATGAAATAAAGTCAAAACAAAGACGCAATTAAACTATTTGGTTGGGTTTTAATAACATCACAGTTTGGCTTAACAGTAGTGTGTTAAATGATGGACGTAAATTAAAATAAGTCAGCGCTGACATTCGGTTTCACATGGGACCAGAACAGTGGTTTTCTGGGCGAATGTCCCCTGATGATCCACCTATCCACCCCGACCTCCTCCCTCTGTGAACCTCCGCAGACTGATTCAAAATGGATTTGCGATACATCAAAAACAAAAGGAATCCGGGGGGGAATTTGATGTCTGTTTATAATGCACAACAAATGGAGAGGTTTGCAAAGTTTGAACTCAAATAAACACTTCATGACACAAATTGTCTGTACAGAAGTTCAACAATCATTTAGTTAATTTCAGTACAGTAGGTGCTAAACTTAATCATCTGAAATATCGTTAATTTAGTGATGCAGTCAAACACTCATTTGGCTTCGCCCCCCACACACACACACACCTGAAAAATACTTGTTATATCAAATTGCAGATTTGACAGGGAGCCCTGGGGAAAGCCAGCCTGTGACCCTGTTTTAATATGTTGCCTCGGGCAGTTTCTCTCCTGCAATAATGTGCCCCCTCTCGCCGACATCGGTAACCTGACAGTCGTCTTCGAAGGCTGAGGAAATGCAAAACACCAACAGAATGCCGCGAGACATCCAGAGGAGATGGGTGGAGGGTATACTGGGGTTTAAAGAAGACTCGAGGGTCATTTGTCTTTTAATATCTAAAGGATATCAAATGTACAACGCAAACCAAATACTCCTAACGATGAAGCGTTTGTCACACACCGCCATACCACCTCTTAATAACCAATGTGGTTGTTAGCAGAAGCAAGATAGCTAAAAGGCTGGATGATGATAAAAGAGAGCAGCGGGCAGGATATCGACATGGAGAGCAAAGATAGAATTGATTTGCAGATCTTGCAGAGGCATCGGCTTCTGTGAATTCCTAATCCGGCAGTTTTTAAGGGTGCCTCTGTGGCAGGAACCAGTCTTTCCTTATACTCTCACAGGCAGGCCTCTTATCAAGCATCGGCCTGGATTAAGATTCAGCCCCTCCGTCATGTTGGCACACCACAGGCTTTACGGGATTCTGGATATCGAGTGTTTAAAACGGAGAGGGAGAAAAAGCAAATCGATCCGATCAACACACCATGAAAATCTGTCCACATGTTCTGACCTGTTTTGTTTTCAGCTTTGTCTGAATGTTTGCTCTCAGTACACATTTATAAAGTCACCTTTCACTGCTGTGTACTGATGCAGGATCTGGACCAAGCAAGTTGATTTCTAATCTCCTGTCCCCTACAGTTTTAATTGGAAAGAAAAAATATCCCTCCACGGGAGCTGTAGTGCGAGGCTGCAGGGAGGCGGTGAAATCTAAACCGAAGTGACACTTACTGACTGGGCCGAGGGGAAGGGAAAATGAGCTTTTCCCGGGGAAAGGGGAAACCTTTCAATAGGCAGATTGACAGGTTGAGCAGTCGGAGGAGATGGAAAGCACTTGTAGGCGCTCGGACGCGCCCAGGGGTCAGATGCCAGAGTTGGCAGCTACGCCGGAGAGACGGCAGGCTTTCCGTGTGACATTCTTGTCAAACGTTTGGCAGCGGGATCTCTCACAACAAACACAGCGGTATGCTGACGGTTAATCTAATTTCACCGGCTCCAATCATGTGCACAGCCTCGGGGGGGCTGTTTTGCCTCGACATCATGTTAGAGGCTATGTAGACAGAAGTCTTGGCTTTGTCGCGTGCCTGGTGGGGGTTTCTTTGAGGGGAAACCTAATACAAAGAGGGATCCAGCAGAATGAAAACTCCCCGTTATCGCTCTTGTATGTCAGCAGCGTTGATTCCACAGGAAATTGCTTTTATCTTTGAAACAGCACAAGCAACACAGCGCAGAGAACAAAGAGAAGATTGTGACAAACGTCACTTAGTGCAGAATACATCAGCAACGTAAAGAAAATCTCCATCAGCGCCGGTGCCAACCTGCACTAAGAGACACTCCAGTCTGATCATCCCACCGCCTCGATGTGTAACCAATGAGTGTTTAAGCCCGAAACGCCATTTTAACTGAGACGGTGGCCTAGCATCACGCTTAGGGTGTGTTTCACTCCTTCTCCTAAACGTGATATCTCAGCAATGCCTGGAATGGATTTCTTCAAATTTGGAGACGCGGTTAAACTGCTTAGAATGTTGTGGTCAAAGGTCACTGTGACCTCGCAAAGCACATTTTGGGCCATAACTCATTTCATGCAATTGTCTAATACAGAGGTCTTCGTATACATAGATATTATATAATGAAATGGTTGCTTATTAAACCGGTCCAATGATAATGTGCAGTGCAGCCCAAAGTGCTATATATAAAATCATTTTTTAATGATGTATGTATACAATGCTGAGCCTTTCAAATAATAATTGTTGACATATTCATATATTTATTGAATATATTTTAATTCTATATTGGCTTTTAACAAATAGGAAGATATATATACATATATTTGCTTATTATATTAATGTTAATGCATATTTTTGGACATATTTACATTTTTCAAAGAAAAACAGATCAGATCAATTCGGGGACCCCCTGCAATAACTCTGCGGACCTCCTGTTGAAGATCTCTGGTCTATAGGATAAAATTATGTTGTGGTTTGCGATTGGACTTAATTAATCACTAATAAATATTTATTATAGTCACATATAAATATCACATAGTGATCGATTGTATTCATTGATATCAGCATCCTCTCAAATAGCGCTTACTGCCTGTACATGGTGGCCACTTATGGGTACCCAGTTTGTGACAACTCTCACTCTCTTCAGCTTTTTTTGGACAATGAATTCATACTTGTTGTTTTTAATGAAGTAATATCATCAGTAGGGGACTTTGAACATCACCCAAACCTAATTATCTGTCAAATCAGCTGGGGGAGGCGCGTGGAAACAGCTGTTTGTGGCTATATTTGAGCTTGTTTTGAGCTCTCCCCCAATCCCCCATCGGCCACAAAACGATCAATGCAGATGGATCCTCATCATTAGTAAGCTGGTTATCATTAGTCGAGCGACTTGACGTAATTAGGTTGCCGCATCAGCAAAAAAAGCCGGCGAGTCAGTTGTCAGTCAGCTGTCGTAATTGGGTCACATCAGCCCCTGGAGGCAGGGAAGAGGAAGTACGTAAACAAAGTAATTATGTTTTAGTTGACTTGATATTCTGCTATTCCAGCCGGGGGAGGTTTGATAAACAGCAATGAGACGTCTGCTCCAGGTTCATTTGAAGCAGCGCCGCCTCACCAGCGTTCACTTTCAAATGAGCTGATAGCAGGAATGAATGTTGTCCTCATCATTTATAAAAGCCTCCATTAGGCGGTGTTCTCGACAGGTTGTTCCACTGGCACCGCGCCAGCATGACAAATACTCCTAAATATGTAACCGTCTCTTCTACCTTTTTTTGTCTTTTGGTGCGGGCTGGTCAATGTTAAACACCTAAAGACTCGACAAACAGAAGGAGACCATTCATCACTCTCAAAGTTAATCGGTGGCCTGTTGCTGCATGAATCAAGGACACCAAAAGGAGGACTTTATCCGTACAAATAGCGTACGATATATGAGTATTGTTTTGGTTGTTGTGGTCACATGACTAGTAAAAATATGTTTAAGTCTAATGGGCATGGTTGAACTTGAGAGGACGCAACCTTGCAAGTCAAGTCTGTATGCTCGGATTCTGCCCGCATTGGGATCTGATCTGAGACCTGCTGAGACCTGCTGTCTGAGTCACGTTAAGTTACTGATGAAGTCCCAACATTTCCTTATTCTTCTGCTTCAAGATGAATGCTTTTAAATAACAATAATAATAATTTTACTGTGAAGAATGGAAAGGAAATTGTGGGGTTTCGTGGCTCTTCATAAATAGAAGGAGAGAGAGGAAAAGCAAGAATCAAAAATAATGGGTACCTTAATTGCAAAGAAATTACAAGGAATTACAGGTGTTTTTCCACCATTTTACAGCTTCTCCTATGATCACAATCTGTATCCGATCAGGCTGGTCGCACTAATGTGTAAAGTGTCTAACCACAGTTGTGGACACAGCTTTCGATTTGCCGAATAAGATCACAGAAGTGTAACCACTGTGAAAGATTAAATCACTTTGAGTGGAAAAAAAACTCACAGAGAACATGCTTTCCATCGATGGCTGTACGGTTCACACTTGTTACAGTCACCTCACAACAAGTTGGGCCCAGGATTAAATTATGTGGCTTGCCCTTCTATGTGGAGTTTGCATGTTCCCCCATGTTAGCGTGGGTTCTCTTTAGGTTCTCTTTGGGTTCTCTTTGGGTTCTCCGGCTTCCTCCCACAGTCAGACATGCAGGTTAGGTTGATCGACCATTCTAAATTGTGATTGCCCATAAATGTGAATGTGACAGTGAATGGTTGTCTCTGTGTCAGCCATAGAAATAGAATACAACGAACATTGAACTTTCCAGCGGCCATTGTTGGCGATTGTTAGATGTTATGGTGACAACACACATCAGTGGGGCCGGTAAGGGTTAGTTAGCTAGGTATATTGTCCTTCTCTGGAGTGGCGGGAGTGAGGAGGAGGGACCATTAGACCCCACTGCTGTAACCAGTGCAGAGTTAAAGAATGGAAAAAATCAGCTATCCTCTCGCTAGCTAGCTTGTTAATTCCACTGCTTTAACGTTGCACACAATTAGAAAATTTGCCAAGCAAAGTTGTCACTTGATCTGAAAATGTGCTTTCCAAAAGCAAGAGTGTGTGGATGAAGTATTACGTTTTCTATGCTTTTCGACATTACTCCTCCACTGCTAATTGTTGCAAAACCTCATCTCAGTTACTAAGTCGGTTTACTTTATAGAATAGTGCATTGGCAACGGTACACAAAAAAAATGTCCTTCCTGCTGAGTGGATTTTAATGTGGCTGTCCGTTTATCTTATGTCCACGGTGTCGGCCCTGTGATGGACCGGTGACTTGTCCAAGGCGGATCCTGCCTCCGCCAAGTGTCAGCTGGGATCCGCTCCAGCCCCCCAAGCAACCTTGAATAGAATAAGCAGTTACAGCAAATGGATAGATGGATATTTTCCAGCTACTAATACGACCCATACAGTTGAAGAAGATAATAATTAATATGCATAACTGATGTACTCACAAAATCCCAGATTGGAATTTTAATGTTCCGATTATCTGCTGAGGGAGAGACGGCTCCCATGTGCAGCTGATCTGGTGTACGTCTACCAGTAATAAGGCGAGATGAGAAGCTGGAGGGGTGCAGACCAGAATCATGGAAAGTGCTTGGTTAATAAATGAAATATAGTGCTTTGAGAGTTTTTCCACTGTGGAAACTAATTATTATTTAGAGAATCGACCCCTGGTACACACAATGGCAAATCTGAACTGACTCTTTGCAACAGTTAGCAGTTTTTAGTAGTCGTCTGGGATCCAAGCAGTCTTTCCATCCATTCCAAGTCAAATGAGCTATTTCAAAAGCATGGGCTACAACCGATGCGTTTAACAGCACAATTAAATTCCAATGGCCTAGTATCTATTGAGCAATTAACCTTTGGTAAACCAATTATTATTGAGTATGTGATGACAAAAGTTAGGTCCTAGAGGAGCCATGTCCTGTTTTAATAGACGGTCTTATGCCCTATAAAAGATGGAAATGTGGACCCATTTTAGTGCCCTATTAGCTTAACTCCGCTGAAACACCGCCAACTTGCTTCAGCCGTGAGTATTGATTAATTGGCACGGCACAGTCTCACTGTCTGGGTTGGCGAGAAGGAGGGAGCAAATGGATGAAAATAGATAAGGCCATCCGAGGAAAAGCCAGGGTGTGGAAGCTGTTGAGAGCTGGTGTAATGAACAGGATCCAGAGGTCTCTGAGGCGGTCCACGTGGAGCCTGTAGCAAAGGCTCTGGGCCTCCCTCACCTTTTTGGGCCGCGAACAAGCTGTTCCGCTCCCCATCAACGCCCGTCCCCGTTGCTATCGCAGGACGTTTCAAAGGCAACGATCATCAAGTCACTCAAAGCGGCTTATCGCTGCCATGCGTTCTCTTCCTCACAATCCTCTGGAGGTTTGACGGATAACTGTACCGCCCTTCTACTCACGCACCATTGTGTAAATATGTAATGCGTTGACTGCCATTAGAGCACACTTAGTCATTTGAATGACATTGTAAGTGACGTTGTTGATTTGTCAGCGGAGGGTCATTTGTCATCTCAGTTGTGACTTCAAACATTGTGGACAATTCCCAGCCCGCTATATCCCTCATGGAACATGGAGCAGCTCAGCCATAAATTTATCACAGGCAATGCCATTACCTTTAGCTTGATGGCCCTCAAGCAACAGCAGAGCAATAATAGAGAATAGATTTTATCCCCGCATGGAGACGAGGCTTTTGCTTGTGCTTTATTTCCTCCTAGCAGCCTCTGAGATAAAGGGGAAAATAAGGCAGCCACTGAAGTGTTATACCTGCCTTAATGAAAGGTTTTAAACTGATACAGGTATTGACTGTAAAGCCCCAGCAGCATGCCGGTATATCAGATGCCATGTCATAAATGAAGATCAACATCCCTGTTAACTTTCCTTTACACTCACCTGAAGGAAAACCAAACTGAGCGTCTCATAATTAAATTTTTTTCTGTTGCGATGCAACGATTCTCCGGCGAGATCACGGAAGAGATGGTGAAACGCCTCAGATGATGAAAATGTTGTCTCCTCACGACTGTCGTTGGCAGCTCACACATTGGAACGTGGATTTTCGGTCTGAGGAAATTTGGCCCGCGGGTCAATAATGGTAATAAAGGCTGATCAATAGCTCACCCCTGGGGCCCACTTGGCGGAGTCGGTGACTACTTGTGATTCATTGTGTACGAGGTGTCATGCAGCGTATTGACACGAGCGCTCATTTCCTGTTTGCCACCAACCAACGCTTTGGTGACGGTATGAGCCGGTAATGAAAAACAAATATCAGCAGAGTTTTGTCAACTGAAAGAAGGAGGGGACTTAATAAAGCAAAAATGTCTCTTTTCACAAATATGAAGCCTAATCAGAATGTTTGAAAAAAGAAAAAGGAGGCTTAATATGCTCGGTTTCCTTCTCGAAGAATTAGCAGCCGGCGCTGTCAGCACCAATAGGAAATCCTATCAGAATATTAATGTGAAACTGCGAAGGCACACATTTTTCTGCCAACACAAATTGTGACATCTAAGCCGGATTAGGAGACATCCTTTCATTACTTTATTTGATTTTCTGACTTCTATTTTTTCCTCTTGCTTACATTTTTATGCTAAGGAGCTTTAGATGTGCCGCGATAAGACGATAGCGGTGTGACAAACGGTGCTTCTGAGGGCTATATTTCATATTTTTTTTAAGGAAACTAAGAGTAGATGGAAGCTGCCTTGAACCATTAATTCAAAAATATGAATGTTTCTGTCATTGTTGTCTCTATCCGCGGTTCTTACGCCTATCTATGCGGTTACCACAATCCAGCTGTATTTTACTAAAATAAATTATCTGATCATGTTTGTGGACAGGAAAGAAGATGTGTTTGCTACCCCCACCCTCCCACCAGCCAGACCCAAGACTCTCTGCCACACTTCTCTCCGCTTTATTAGCGTAGACTCATTTGTTTCATATTAATTATGCATTAATGTCAGCCCACTAATGAAGGCAAGGTCAAGGCACAGGGAAAAGAAGATTCCAAGAGAATGCACCCAAAGGAGCTGGAGAATTTCAGGAGAGTGAATGCTAAAATATTTCTCACATTGGGTGAGCGGCCCGGTGCAGACAGACCAGGATGATGGGTATGCTTGTTAAAGGTTGCACAGAGCTACTGGGCTCTCCCTCATCACAGGATCCTTTCTTCCCTTTACCTCCCACTCTTTTTTTTCCTCTTTCTCGCTGTCTCTCCGGTCGTGAACTCGGTGCCGAGGCTTCGCTGCTGAGAACAGCACGACTCCCCTCCTCCCTGCACCTCCACACCCTCATTATCGGCCACCATCTGCCCGACCTTAGCCTCACATCGCTCCTTTCCACCCGGCAAGCCACATCAACGCTCGCCCTCTCACTCTCCACTGGCACCTTGGCTCACGAGCCAGCCACAGCTGCCATTTCTCTCTCGCGCGTCCTCTCCGGCCATATTTCATTCTCTGTAATCCCTCCGACTCGAGTCCCTCTTACACGGACGGGCTGCGTGTAAGCCACTCCACCAGAAACACTGATCTCTGAAGTAGTCTCCAGACTTTTTTTTCTTTTTGTCAACACACTTTGATTCCTCGGTGCCTCTAAACGCTGTGTGCATGCAGTTCTTCCCGAGGTCAGATGTGAAATAAATTGCCTCAGGCTAGAAAAGAAGGCTCATTTGACGGCGGGTCTAAGAGTGAGAAACTTTCTTATAATGCAGTCTGAAGTTGTTGCTTTTTTGAGTACCTCCATTTGTTAAAGACAAAGAAAGTTCAAGCTCTTAAAAGAACATGAAAGTCAAAACTCGTCCTCTTGAGTCTTGGCCTCTGCGGTTGCGGGTAAGCCACAGCCGAGCGAACTTCTCGGTGTCAGGAGGGTTGATAGCGCGGCAGGTCTCGCTATCAGGCCTGTCTTTCTGTCTTCATGTTGTCTAAGACTTCGTCTGCGCCGGAGAGCTTACAGGCAGAGCCGGGAGAGGATGGTGGGCTACAGCCGCTCGTCTTGACAGATAAACAGGATTTTGTGTCTGGCAAGCCGAAGATTGTCAGCTCCAATCTCTTGAGAGAATTACAACGGGCGGTCGATGCTGGGACACTGGCTCGACAGAGAGAGCATCAGACCCTGTGTATCGATGAGCGGGAGATGCCGACTCCTCCATCACGATAGCGCCACATGGTTTATTCATGGCCGCCGGCGCCGCAGGTACAATTCAAGATTTCCCCGAGCTCATGAAAACGGCCTCTTCGTAAACATGCCGTAAAAAGACAGAATGTAAATGTCACCGGGTTTGTGTAAAAGCATAATAATTGTAGTTTGACTCAAAGTGCGGCGCGGTGACAAGGCATCTGAGCCAGCGCTTCGTGATTTATGAGCTTTCTTACATTTCCACCTTTTATCTAGAGGCTGCCTCTTCCACCTCCGTGTCTACACCACAGTGTTATGGTTGCTTTAAAAGCATAACTAACGTCAACATTAACAAGTTGCGTTCACAGTCGCCCCCTCCCTGGATTGTGTGGGCCCCCGAGTCCAGCTCATGACCTTTAATGCTCTGAATGGAGCCCCGCAGGTCACATTGTTGTCTTTTGCTAAATGTCAGCAGTCAGCGATGCCGGCAGTTTTAAAACATGTGGGTGAAAGCCACCTCTCTTCTACCAGCTTTGGTATTTCCCCTTCGTGAAAAGGGGGCGGGTTCTTTGTGCTCTCCAAATCAATTGGAATTAGTTGGCCGCGAGCCCCGTTGGCGTCGAGCAACATTACCCGGAGATAAGGGAGCTCAGACGTGACAAGCCATATTAACCGAGCAGCTCTCCTCTCTGATTGGATCGCTGCCGTGCTGCTCGCCTGCAGGAGGTCGAGCCCAGCGTCTAATTGAACAGTCCGCCTTCCTGTTGACAAGAATGTAATTTCGACAAATCACCGAGGAAAACACTCGTCTTGTTTTGCTGCCTGTGCACGGTTCTGGTTCGGATTAAGGGGGGTTAAGTGGATCAATGCCCATTTCTTTAGCCCATCCAAAGCAGATGTTGGTGGGGGGGGGGCACAAAACAGAGAATGGGTTACATCAAATGTCAAAGGAAACATGACTTAATAATTCAGATGTGTGGGACGACGTGAATCAGATTGTGACTATTGATAGCAGACTTGGGCTGACATTAATGGTGGAGATTGATATGAATTTAAAGCAAACTTCAAAAATAATATCAGGGATCATTTATTGTTATTGCAACACAGGGACGCACAACGACATGCAACATGTGTTGATTTGCATAATTGGGTTCGGATCAATTAAGATTTAAATTGTGCCCAAATTACACATCTGTCATCATAAAATCCTGCATTTGGTTGGCACACTTCGTTGTCCACTTGGAAGCACAGCAAGACCCCTTTTTAGCCGACCTCGGTTCCCTGAACCAGGGTTAAATTTCACAGACCAGTTCAAAACCATTCAAACTAGACCGGTGTTCATTTGAGCCGAATCAAACAGGTCAGATGTGAAAGCAATATTAATTTCCAGAAAAGTTCGAATGATTCAGTAATTCACTAGAAACATAAAGATACAGTATTTATATATATATATATATAATTTAGATAAGTTAATTGAATTATTGTCCGCTTTTCTATGCCGGCGGGGGACAAAGAATTTGTGAATGATTAATTAAAATGTGACATTTATTATCCTTGTTCACAGTGCAGTTTATTGGCTAATGAATCTCATTACTATGAGACATAATGTATTTCCATCTGATTGCCACCGATTACAGGTAAAACAATCAAGCAAGCCTAGTTAAGTTTTTCATCAAACGCACGTGTGTTCTGCTGCTCGTTATGTTGTTATTTATTTTAATGTGGAAAGTCATTGAATGAGCTTCTCATACCAGAGCTGAGTTAACAGATAAATACATGAGGGTACATTAATTTTAAAGCCAAATGATTTAAGCTCTACTTTACACAGTAATGGAAGGATCTGCTGTGCACATGTATATATTAATGTATTCAGAGAAGCCCTTGCTTTGTGGCTGTCAGAGTCAGAAATGAAAGCTATCAGCAGCATCAGACAACTGTGTCCAAAGCAATGTTTCAATATTTTGCATGCCCCAGCTCCCATATGGTGTGTTACATCCCCTCCTCCAGGAGCCCACCATGCATATTATTGTGTTCTATTTTGAGAGACTCCCCGTCACGCAGTGTTGCGGGAGGGGGGGAGGGGGGGATTCACCAAACGTCTGTGCCCACCAGGGCCAGCCGCACAGCAGCTGTGACCGATAAAGCGAATCCTTTTCCACAAGAGAGAAACTTGTTCTCTGCTCTCTCCCGACTCTCACCCCCACAGCTCGGGCGCCGTCCCCCGGGCGCCAGACGTCCAACTTCTAAATGCCAACTCAGTCAGGAGTTATCGCCACTATTTCCCCGGCGGAAAAAATGTCAGATGGATGGTGATTTTCTGCTTTATGATTTCACAGGAGTGGTGACCGTAGAGAGTGTGAGGGGAGATACTCCGTCCCAGTTTGATAAGTGGGGCACGATAATGAAAATGGCTTTTTGAAAACTAAGGTAAAGCCTCATTTCAGATCTCAGCTGAGACAATGTTTAGTACATTGTTCTAATCTAATTGTTCATGCTCTTGATATTGCGTGCAAACTTTATCTGTTTGCATCGTTTTGCCGGGTTGTTATGATTCCACAATGTACCGAAGGCCTCCGTGAGCATCTCGTAACGCTCATTTGAGTTGTACTTCACAGCCAATGAGAGGCGAGCGAGAGAGCGAGTGCGGCACTCTTCCTGAACACGAGGCAATAATCGGCCATGCATCTCCAATCTGAGCCGAGAATAACAGCAAGGTGAGAAAACGAGCATCGCTTCAGGGGGGGAGAGAAAGTGAAGAGACGCTCGATGACACGCCTCGCACATTCAGCATCACCGCCCGTTCTGCAGAAGAGTCTGTTTCTGTGGACAGTCAGTGATGCTGCGCCACTGAAGACAATGGAACGGACTTCTTCTCAGTGCCGTGCTCACAGATTTAGAGACCAAGGAAGTGAGCAGAGTGATTTGACTGTAGGTTAATGCAAAGTGTCACTGTGGAAGCCACTTAAAAGCTGTTACAGTCAGATTTGGCTGCCATTTGTCATATTTCCTTTTCAACCATGAATGGAGCAGAGAGAAGAGGCTTATGGGTATTTTTAGACTCCCTTTGATGGCTTATTAGCCGGACTGGAACGCTTTGACTCTTTTTAAAACCAAATCTGAATAAATCACAATGATGGCAAAGGACCAAGAATAAATTGTTGTTTCCGTGACATCAGTAAGTATATATATACACATACATACCGCATGTAAATAGATCTAATTTCCATAGAGTGCTGCAAGGATGACGTATTCTTGTAAGCCAACCCTGAAAGTTGGCATCACTGTTCGCTCCACAAAGAGCCGATGGGGTTTATCCACTGGATTTTGTGATGTTTACACGTTTTCCTCAACGAGGTAATCTTCACACATGAGCAGCACATTCCTGATTTCCGAAGCATCGATGCAATCAGCAGAAGTAAATAGCTAATGTTTGAACTTCCCCACGGTCGCACATAACGAGGCTGTGAAGGCCGACTAGTCGGCGTGATGATGTTCTGTCGTCTCATTCCAGCCACTTGTTAGCAACCGCCTCTTTGAAAGACACGTAAAAGCTTCAAAATTCACAATAGGGGTATTTAGGGATGTGTTTTATATAATAGAACAACATTTTTAAATCGTTTAAGCTTGTGTTAACCACAGACCTAATTTTAGGCACTGAACCAAAAACCCATTCAAGGAGCCTCTTTTCTTTTCTGGGTTTAGGACTCATTCCTGCAGCACTCTGCCTCCATCTGGAACATGATTCAACAGGCCATTCAGATTTGTATGTTTGGACAATTAAAGCATGTTAAAATGTTCAGTAGAAACCCAGAATGTGAGTTTCACAGTCCGTAGAACATCACGCATTGCGAAATCACTATATTATGAAATCATAGATAGATTTCAATTCATATTGATGAGGTAGTAGCAGCATTAATATTAACGATAGCGAGTGGTGAAGCTAGTTAGTCAGCCAAGCTTGCTTTGAATATATTTTCACGAAATGAAAAAAACCTTTTAATGTTTTATGTGCACAAATTGTGAGATAATGACAACGAACATGAAGAGGTCAACTCCAGCAGCTTTTAGAGCAGGCTTGAAGATGGCTGGTTAAACTGCTCCTAAATCCATACGTCTGCATTTAGTGCAGAGATGCTGAATGTTTGGGATGAAGCTGGCGAAGAGGAGAAGGAAATGGAATCTGCTCACCCAGCTCCATTAAAGCTGCCATCCTAAAACTTCTATTCACACTTTGCATCCAGCATAACAGAAACAGAGATACCGAGATCTAAGTATGCATAGCTCACACACCGTCAGCTGCTGGATGCAGAGACCACAAGGAAAGTTCTCTATAGACCGTTTCACAGTTAAGTGTAAATGAGCCAATTTGTTTCTGGTTGCAGTGGATGTGAATGACACGTAAAACATGGACACAAGCCGTTGCCTAGCAATGCAAATCTTTTGGAACGATGCAAGGAGATGTTAAATGTCAGTGTTTTAGCATTCAGTTAGAGAAAGTCTACTATGATGGGTGGTTAGAGTGAAACAAACACAGGACTTTGACCCAGGAGACTGCTGTTTGTGTCGTGTGCAAAACCAAACGTCAACGTTGACTTTATGCTCGTTACATAAGGAATGGTGGTTGTGTTAAAGGTTGCTACTTTACTTATTATTTAACACAAACCCGACTAATCGCTCAACGTTGACCACATGTCACCGCTCCTTTCTGCAAATGAGATGCAAGGCTCATATTTAACTAACACAAAACAGCGGCATTCAAAACGGATTCCGTCGTCTGCAGGATCGTATAAAGCCAGTATTATGATCCTGGGAACCAGGCTGCATGAAGACTCTGAATAGACGGAGGCCCTTTTGGCCTCCATCTATTCATTTCAATGCTTAGAACACTCTTATTACCTCTCATGCTGCGAGTGTCTGCCTGAATACCAAGTGACATGTCCAGGTCACACAGCACAACACAGGCACCTTAACCACCCAGAAACACATCTCCGCCTCGCTTTTCCCTTTTTTCTGGGGCAACCTTCAAGAATGCGAAGACCCCCACCCCCCCACAGCCTGTTAAACTCTCCACCCACCGACGCCGCCGAACACAAATTCACATCCACACAGGCTGAAACATTAACTCTCTGTCAAAGACTGCTTCACATAGTAGGGCTCATGAATATTTGACGAGGGCGTTGCAAAGCTCGGAGATTTTTAAGCTCAACTCGCTGGTCACCATGCATCTTTAATCCGGTCCGCCCCTCTTGTCCGACGGCAGAAAGAAAGGACCTCGGGTATGAGAACGAATGGCCCTCTCCACCTTGATGAATAAGTAAACACATTCAACCAGGCAGAGATCCAGTCGGCAGGCTTCCAGTCGATAACAAGTTGATTTGTTTTCCTCAGTTGTTTACAAGCTACCGATTACACCTCAAATTTGATCCATCTCTCAACGCCTTTCACTGAGCTCTGACGGCCCTCGAGTCCGACCACTTCCTGTTTCTCCTCTCAGCAGCCTCAGAGAGCTGCGCTTGTGTGGTGCAATAAAAAAGAAATTAGGTCGTACCTGCACCGAGCTTCTGTTCATGAGCTCCTCGTAAATATTTTCCATCTAAATTTGTGTCACTTCCTTCGTCCGATGGAGACAAACTTGATTTTGGTGAGTTATTGTTTATGTCAAACACAGGATACGACTCAGTGCTCAAGGTTATTTTCAGGATGTTCACTGCTAACTAAATGCACATGAAAGTGCACTTCTTCATGCGTAACAGTGACCTCTGTGTACTTTTTCTTTACATCAAACATGGTTTTGTTTTTTTTCCCAACAGAATCCAATCCGTTCCATTGTCTGCATGTCATCAAACAAATAAACAACAATGTTTACCAAATGGCTTTGTTGTACAACACACCCGCTTATTAAAACGGCATCTCATTAGAAGCATTGAGCAGCCGTTTTACATGAGATTAATTAGGGGTTGTTGTTGGTTTTTTTTTTAAAGCATTTTCTCTTCATTATCATTCTGTCTTGCAAATGGATTCACCCCAAACGTAATGCATATTCATTTTACAGGAAGCTTGAAAATTGTTCGGAAATGAGCCAAAAGGTGGAGCCGGGCTGTGCCGACTCCGGCTGAATAACAAACACAGGAGCTCTGGAGGTGAAAGAGAACGGTGTCTGCCGAATACATTTTGGAGACCTGCTGAATTAAAACTCTATTGTAGTTCATACATACTTCACCTTAAGAAGTATTATCTCGGTCCGACCTGTTTTGTAGGATTCATTATTAAAAACATGGAAGTAGTGCACGTTGAAACAGAACGCGTATGTTTTTATTTGCCCCTGTTGCCAGGTGAGGATTCGGATGGAAGGCATCCTTTTATCTCCTCTTACTGTAGTGGCATTAATAATGCACACAGACAAGCTTTTACTGGATTCTCATTTGCTATTTCAAAAGGTACAAAAGGTAAGAGGAAATGCGGAGCATGGCCTTTTCATGAAGTGGTCTTTTCATGAAATGAGCGGGAATGAGGCTCTCTTCTTTCTTTTCTTCTTTGACGTACTATTTGGTATGTGTAATGTGTGCATTCCCACATCAGAGGAGCCCACTTCATTGAAAGCCTGCCCGAGGCTGGGAGCCAAACAAAAAGTTTTTCCCTTTTTGCCAAGTTATGGACTCTTTTACCTGAGGCAGGATGAAGTACGACTTCAAAGGCAGGGGGCATCCTTTGTCAGCATCTCACACTGACAGCAACTGATCCACCTCAAGAGCAACGGCAGACAACTAGCTAATCAAAAGAAACAGTCCCTTTGGCTATGCATCCAAAAAAACAAGAGGCAGGGTTTCATTGAGCTGTAACACGCAGACAGATCCTTCCTTAACCTGAGGAGGATCCATCAGCAGCAGGGGGAAACATTTTATTTTCAAAGTGGAGTAATTATATATACACGTCTGTTCACATCTAGCGTCAGCAACAGTGAGAGTAAGATATGTTTTTTTTGTCCAATTGAAAAACTCCCAAAAAGTTTTGTGTTTGCCAACTTTGAAAATGCTTTGAATGAACGTAGCGAGCGGCTTTAGCTGCAAAAGTCCCTGAATCGCTGACAGGCGGTCCCTTCAGGCCTCCTCCAAACAGAGTCCCCAAGTAAAAGTCTCATTATAAACGTTAACAACCAACATGGCTGTCGTTGGAAGTCACAGCTGACAAGCCAGCAGCTTGTGGAAGACGTGCATGGGTGGTTATGAGACGGTGTTCCCCTGGGCACAGACATGGAAAAGGCCCCACCACCTTGATGGGAGCAAGACACAGTCTTGATGGGTGTTTAGCCTGTTTCTGTTCTGATTTTCTGTCTCTTTGGAATTGTTACTCATCTGTCTGCGGCGTTGTGTCTCTTTGTGGTCATTTTTCTGTATCAGTATAGTTATTTTGTTTCTCCTTGTGGACAGTTTTTGTGTCTTTGTAGTCATCTCTTGACACTTTGTCATCATCTTGTGTCTCTGTGTTGTAGTTTTGTGTCTATGTAGTCTTTTAGTGTCTCTTTGTGGTCAATCATTTTGTGTCTTTTTGCAATCATTTCTTGACTCTTTGTGTTGTCTGTTTGTAGTTATTATGCACATCTCCCTATGGTTTTGTGTCTCTTTGTAGTCAGAATATGTATCTTGGCCCAACCCCCCTGACACTTTAAGCACTTGAGCTCAGGTCAACATAAATGATAATTACATCTTGATTACAGACCTGGCACATGTTTAAAAAACGGTTTCTAAAATACCTCACCTACCTAAGCTCCTAACTGTAAAGGGGACTTCTTAACATGTGGACACACTGCCGTTTCACATGTAGGATATTAGTTCCTGTCTTTAATGCAGGACAAGTTTGCCCTCGACTGGATTTTAATTGATTGATTGAGGACAAAAAAAAGCAGGATTCAGGCCTGCCTGGGAAATTAGCCAACGTCATCTTTGTGGAGACATCCTTAGTCTTTAGCTCTAAGCATGAATGTCACAGAACAGTAAAACTCTCGATAATTAAAGTGTAATTGTGTTACAGTTGGTTCGGTGCCTCGTTTAGTTCCATCTGATTATAGCAATAAACTGCCACCGCAGTTTCAAGTACAATGACAGGAAAGAGCCGTATAGGAGCCGACTGAAAGCCTTTGAGTTACCGTGTGACCATAAAACTGATCCCCATCACAGAGATCACACTACCCTACTGTGCAGAGGCATCACAGGATTAAAGGTGCAGTTAAAAGTCTTCTCTTGCCCTGTAGCACCAAATGACTGTCATACATCTGATGGAGTTGTTGATTGGTAACAGGAACTTAAACAATTTCACGCTCTTAAACAGGCGCCTTCAAAAGCCAATGTGTTCTGGAGCAGAAATACAACATTATCCACAGTTCTGATATGTTTCCAACGTCATTAGTTGAGAGCTGAAAGGGAAGCTGTCTGGATCTGCTGTGTTGTTGAGTTCTGTTGTTATTTTGGTAGCCTTGGGTGCACCTTCATGCAGACATACTGTATACTAATTGGAATTGGGTTGATGAATGTGATTTGTATTTTTTATTAAAATAACAAATAAAATGAAATGTAAATACAGCAAACATTCAAAAAACCTAATCGTGTCATAATCAACATGAATAAATATTATTTTATATCATCATTTTATCTCCAAAAAGGAGTTAAATAGATCCAACCCTTCTCCACAACTCAAACAATTAATACATGAATGTATCATATGAACTCTGATGACTGGAAGCCTAGATTTTGATTTTTTTAATGTCAATTCCAACCTTGGAAATGAAATAATATCAGTGAGCTGGCCATCCACATTTAAGAGAATTGTTGGATTTATCGTTCGTTGTGATCCACCTGTACCTTTAGTTGCAGCATCATTATACGGGTGTGGAATTGCAGTATCATTCTATACGAGGACTTGGGAGCTGGTTTTTGTGATCACAAATTCAGTGTTTTGCATAACCAAGGTTATAAAATAAAAGGCTGATGATGGAAAACTCAAGGTCTGAGCAATGACCGCAGGAATTTGCTTAACACTCTGTAATGTTGCCGTGGCACAAACAGGGTCGTTAAGGTTGAATAAGTACAGGCGCGAGTCCCAGAATAGCTAATTAATATAGTGGACCGCGTGCTCCCGGAGACTCATGAGCCAGACACAACAAACACAGGCAGGCCAGATGTAGGAAAAAGACTTTATCCTTTGTCTAGGTGCAGGTTGGGTCTCTCATCTTAACTACTTTGGTTGTATATTGTCATGGAAATAATTGAGCTGAACAATATTCTTGTCAATGTGAAAGAGAGAAAAATGGACATCATTGATTTATCATCGATAATTTAAAACCATGAAAATATAAATGAGGAGAAAATATTTCTACGAATGTTTGTGTCAGATGTTGAATGTTAATGTATTCCCAGCATGTAGCCAAGCTATCTTCCGTATATTGCAGTCAGTGGTATCAACGATTCTTCTGAAAGGGCCTTTTCATCCATGAAATGTTTGTTCTTGATTACCGAAGGAGAAGCCTGGCGAGAGAGCTGCCCAGTCAGGAGTATTGGAGATAAACGTCTCTTAGCGATTGGCCGTCCCACATATCTCATCAAATATTCATGCAGGAGACTTGGGAGACTTCCTAGGATATGAGGATATAGGATATCGGATATTCTCCCATCAGTCTGGCACTGGGAAAGGTAGTCAATGTCTCGGCAAAGAGCTTCCTGCAGAAGAACGCCGTTATTCAAGGCTGGTGAGGAACACAGGCTTCTCCTCTGAGGTATCTTGCTCTACGTCTCAATTTCTAGCATGTTGCTCTTTCTCCTGCATGACGGAAGGAAGAATGTATGATCTCTTGGATTGTGGAGAAGTATAAAACTTTCAACAGTATTTTCTTGATTTTAAATATTAAAGAGCACTGCGATCCACTGAAAGGTTTAAACTCAGTAATGCGGCCTGGTTTCTTTTCCTTTGTCACTAATTTGTACGTCCAAAATCCAAACAATGGTCTAACGATTATCTCCTAACAGCTGTTAAACATGTGCAATTTCTTTATCTGAACTTCCTTTTACCATTCAAGTGTGATTTTACCATTCCAACGGGTTTTGTTTTCGGATTTGTTGACCTTTAAAACCTTAAAGGAAGTTTCCTTGAAGAGGACAGAGTTGCTGTGATGATCTTTATCATCTAATAACAGTGCAGCTGTTTCACAGCCAGTGAATAATGAGGAAACTGCTGGAACATTACACACAGGAGGGCATGTTTTTTTCATGCATATTTGCACGTCAATATTTTTTGTTGATGTTTTGTCATGAATACTTCCACACAGAGCACAAATATTACACAGTTAAAAAGCAACAGATTGTTTGGGAACAAGGATACCCTTTCTGAGCTTCGGCCCCATGAATTGAGACTTCAAAGTTGTTGTTGTGCAGAACTGACGTATTTAAACTCTGTACACTAAAGTACAACATCACAGGGGCTCTGTGTCCCAGATGGGACACTTTATTATTTGTTTAGAATTATTATTATTTATTCCCAATATAAGTTGAGTAAGATTTCACTTTTTGTCTGGTTTTGGTCTCCACCACGTCTCTTGAGAAATCAAACTTTTTTTAACCAGCTGATGACTAGCATTAGCAAAAATGAGACCGATATTAGATGATTAGGTGACACGTATGTGATATTTTTAACTTCACTGAGTGATTACAAATCACAGTGGGACCCCAAGGAACACTAGTCCTGTGGGGTTATGGAAACATTGAGTCATAGCATATGAGTCACTTCTGAAAGCCTAATTTCTTTTCATACATATACATAGAAAATAATAAGAGTGTTGAGGGATCATTCAGAGTCAGGGGACCACCTATGGGTTCTTAGATATTTGATATTACTCATATAATTGGATTAGCACGATGTCGGTTCAGCTTTAAGATGTCGTTTCGGCAGTTTTTTACATTTACCTGAGTACTTTCAGCCACTGTGATTAATTGCAAAACCCGGGTTGGCTGCCCGCTTGCTGCCTGACCAAAATGCTCATCCGCTAAGAGCAATTCAGTGTTTGCGCTGTCACGCTGGATAAAACTGGGCCATCTTATTGTGACTCCGGTCCTCATTTCAACGCGGAGCCTTTTGAAAAGCCTGCCAGTGCCCTGTCCTCCCCTGCACTAAATGTGTAGGGAGGAGATAGTGCATTCTCATGTTATCTGCCGCCGGCCTCTTGCCCCGAAAGCCATTTTCTCATTTCACAGATTTGACCAGGAGGTGACCTTGCCTTTTTTAAGTGCTTTTAAGGCAGAGCCAAGTCTCCTCTTCCTTTTTTTCCTGTCACAAATGGAGACAGAGACGAGATTTCTTTCCAACCTTTTCAATGTTTTTTTTCCATCTCCTTGCATGCCGCTGGCCAGTTTTATTGTATTTTTTGTAGTTTTTTTTATGAAGTAGACATGATGACAGGCTGTTGTGTGCTAATTCAAGTGGGTCTGTGCTTTTAATGTAGAAATTGGCCTCAGGAGAGCAGCAGCATATGTTTATGGCACATGACGTCAGGCACCGAGGACAGTCGGGGAGTTTGAAGTGGACTAGTCTAGTCTATTAGCTGAATGTGATGTAACAAAGAACTAATTGAATATCTGAGCCAGAGAGAATACTCCACAATTCTGCATCTTCAGTCTCAGATGCAGCTAATCATTTATGTCACCGGCTGCATCTTCATAAGCACGCGCAAAGGACCGGGAAGAAATGAAGACCATTAGCATGTGTCTGTTGGGATTGCTAAGATTGTATTGATACCGATTACATTATTAATCCTATCATTACAATTCTTTGTCTTTATCGGTTCCTAATCAATTATTGAGTGGAAACAGTACATTAAAAGCCTATGCGCTTTTAAATTTTAAATTTTTTTAAATTGTTGTCGATGTTGTTATTTACATGAATACAAATGATTAAATTGATTGGGAAATAATATATCTATATATATATATATATTAAAGTGCCCCATTTGAAAAGGCCTTTGAGCGTTTTCTTTTCGTTTCGCTATCGGACAACTAAGGAAGCCGGTTCTGGATTCCCCCGTGTGTCTACATGTGAACGGGGGATGTAGAAATAAGCAGGCGACATCGCACTGCTCCATCGCCAACCCTCCCAAGCTGGCAGAGTGCTAATCTGGGTCAAAGTGCTAACTGCTTCGATGGAGAGGCTCGGCCACACATGACTCATTTCTCACGCCTCCCCGTCCTCGTTACGCTCACGGCGGCTGGAACCGCGAAAGGCTTTCACATTCTCCTGTAACCTTAAATGTGAACATCCAGCCAACACTCACAGTAACTCACAGTGTATGGTGCTACATCATCATAAGGTCTTTGATTACACTCAGCTTGTGTATCATGATGAATTCAGTTGTCTTTCATAACACTGATGTCGTTGAGGATTGGCTGTCCAGAGATGATGGCACAAGTCCACTTGATGATATGATATGAGGCCTCTTTCTCTGCAGCCAGGTACATTGAAATCAAATGGGGGGGGGCTTTGGACGATCCGAGGAAGCACATTTCAGTAACGGACCAGGCTGGATTATCTGGTTGATTGTACTGCAGTAGTTAAAGCGCTACAGCCCCTTTTGTTCTGAATGTGTTGATGCCTGATTGCTCTGAAGGTGACATCAACGGATGTTCATCAAGCATTTCATGAGAAACGAGTCCAGCTTCCACCACCTGTGCTGCCGTTCCTCCAGCAAAAAATACAAATAAAACAAGCCTCAATGGTGGTGGATTGAAAAAAGCCTTGTTGATGTCTCCAACACATCCTGGAACCAGAACAAGGACACTGACTGGAAAAGGCAGTTTGGCTGTGCTTAGGAATATTCTTGTATCTGAGAGCCTGACAGGCTGAGACCATTTGGAGTGGGTTTTTAAAGCCCCGAGGCTCGTCTCCCACACCGGTACCTTACGGGAGAACAGCTGGAAGTGCCGTTGTCACCGGACTGCTTGTTTCCCCCTCGGGGGGACACGGTGGCGACAGTTTGTGGTGGCGGGCGGGGGGAGAGAGGGTGGCGCACTTGGACAGCGTGTCCGTGGGGAATGCAGCACATCCAGCACACACATCGCTCCCCTCTCCCGCCGCCACGCCACCTCCTCCTCCCATTAGAATGAGTGAGCTCAAGCTGCTGACAGCGGTGACAGGCCCAGCGCAGGGAGGTGATCGGGGAGGCTGGTGCTGCTGCTACTGTCACGACGCGGTACATCTGTTTGGGTCCTTGTGAGACCGTCTGGGACCGGGTCTGGGACCATTTAATGATCGGAAAACCACTTGACAGCTTACAGACCCAGAGACAAAATAACAGAGCAAGATTAGGGTTTATGTTGTCCCCTCCAACAACGTGGTAACACCCTTTGGAAGATGACCTTAGTGGAGATAATACGCGATCCACCTCTAACGTGATTGGCTGACACAGTGGACAGGAATCACATGGTGGATCTCCCAGCAACACGGTGCATCAAAAACACCCTCACTGACAGTCTCCCATTTCATCTCAATAATTAAGATCATCTCCATGTTTCTACAGCGGCCGATGTCTGACAAGGGTCGCCGCTTTGTTGTAGATGATAGATTCCTTTGTCTGGCCGGCTGTAAGAACCAAGTAATTGGTAAACTGTTCGACCAATTTGAATTATTAACAAAACAGTCATTTCATAATAAAGGGATTCATTATTCCACCCTGCGCCACGATTCTGTTATCAACAAAAGCCTTTGTTACTCTCGGCTTTTTATCGAGAAAGAAAAATCCATTGAAAATGGCTAAAGGCCTGACACAAAGCAACTGCTGAATCCCCGCAAATCTGCAGGCTTAATTGATTATTTGTGCAGAGCTGTATATCTGCAAGGTGCAGGATACCCGGGGGAAATAATGTAAAACAGATAACGAGATGAAATGAGGGAGAATAGCTTTCTGCAACCCATTTTATTAATCTTTTCTTATTCACAATGAGTTTCCCCATCTAGGTTTTTTTTCCCATTATTGAAACGCAGCTGCACGTTTTTAAAGTTGAGCGTTGATTCAAGTAGGCAAGGAAAGGGTTTGTTAAGAGGTTATTTTGATTTTCTGAATAACACACGAAGGGACTGTGTGTACCTGAGACTCCCAGATGAGAATATCTCATCTTCATTATTCTGCCTCAGCTCCCTGCTGGAATTCAAATGGATGAATTCATTATGCTGATACTGTACACACATTGTTATTGGTTTAGGTTTTTTTTTAAAAAGCAATCTATTCAGATTTCTTCAGACTCAGGTTTGTAGGTGTTACTCGTTCACCACAGTAACTTGGTAATAATTACTGTGCCACTCAGCTCACGTTTGTCGTATGTTAAAGTCTCACTCCTTACCCGTTTTTCTATCTACTCTGCTCTTCGCTCTGCATTCACAGCACCGTGGGGGGGATCGTTGGCATGCAGGAGGATTGTGTCCACTCGGCAGCAATCAAACCATTACGAATGGAGAGGAAATTGTTTTGTTTAGCTTTTTTGTGTTTTGTTTTGTTTTGGTGTGATATAGAATTCTTGGCATTAGGTTGCACATCAGGCCAGACCATAATTGCCTTCTCCTCACTGGGGAGCTGCTTGTTTTCCATTTGAAGTCTGCCTCTGTCAGATTTCACCATTAGAGGGGGGGTAGCAGGGGAAAGGAAGACAATTCCTGGATCAGTCATCTCATACGAGCTGCCAGACAGGCATGGAGGACATCGAGGATGAATCCAGGGATAGCTTGCCAAGGTACAGAAAAAAATGCAATATTGCTAGTAAAAATTAAAAAAAAAGAGGTCCTACATTATCAGATGTACTGTATTGTATCTATTGAACATGCATGATTAATCGATAAATTATTCATCAAATGACTGATGGTGCCATCCTCTTTGAATTTTACCAAAGGCCGTAGGGAGAAGAGCAAAAACATGTTTTCCATCTAAAGAAGCTCTCAGTGCCATTTTTTGCTGTTCTTACTGTGAAGAAATACTATAATAGTAAGTAGTAGTAGTTATTTTGGAGAAAAATGTAAAAAAAAAAAAAAAGGACAAGTCAACAGTGAGAAACATTTGATTTGTCCTGTGAATTACAGATACGATGTTTATCAATTTAAAATATACATATTCAAGTTGTATCCTTTAGTATAATGTGAAACCAGCAAACTGCATCTACCATCACCAGCGCAGACGTTAGCTTGTCTTGCTAGCTACATTTAGTGTTACCTGATGGGTTTTATCCAGCAACTTTTTTTCTCAATTGAGAAGCAAAATAAGAACCAACCCCTGTTGGTCCAGTGGAAAGGGACTTAGCCTCTATACTAGCAGAATGTACACTAACCTCTTTAGCAGCCGCCATTGTTTATGAACATTTCACGTTAAGTTTCACTTTCACAAAGCGGAGGTGCAGTTTGCACCAGAATGCCAGTGACCATAAACGCTGATGATGCCGATTCAGTTTGCTGATAACATTGACAAATGCGTTTTGCAGATTTTTGGTGTCAGTGAATCAAATCTATCTTGGTTGTCGGACTGTTGGCCGGCATATTTCTAGCATTATTTATATCATTAGTTGCAGCTCAAAAAATAAATCTGGGTTATGGTGTTACATGAGTTCTCCTTAAAAAAAAGTCCTGAATTCTGTGCCCCTAATTTCACAAGGCACTTTGTGGGAAACATGAATTTTTCATCGTCATCATGATACTACTCTATACAGAGCTCTTAACGTGATTTTCAGATTCCCCTGTTTTCTCGTTCCTCACTTGCACTCATCCTTCTGCACGGCTTCATAACAATCCTCAGCTTGCTCCGACGTCAACGATTGATGGGCAGAAGATTTCCAGCTGAGAGTCGTTTCAAGACCCCCGAGGCACTTGGTGTGATACAACCAGGTGGTAGCTGGATGATTGTTGCCGTCTTTATGGGCACATTGGCAGGATTTGAGAAATCATTTTAACACAAAAAATGAAAATCAAATTTTAATTGATGAGGTCCTTACGGCTCTGCTTTTGCCCCAGCTTTGCTGCCGGCCAAGCTCCCTTTACGCCGAGCTGACGGGATTCAACCTCTTACCGAGAGCTCTGTTCTCACGATGAGTTCGGGGCAGACGGCTCATACAACTTAAGTGCAGAGCCAGTTGCTGGCTCTAAGCGAGCAGAGTGGCTGTGTTGTGGTTTATTTGGTCCAGTTCACACACACACACACACACAGTGCATAATGGATATTTAACAGCCCCGGCCTGCTGGAAGTTTGCCGCGTCCTAGAATGGTGCCGGGGACATCTGAGGGAGTGTGTGACTGCCAGGATGACACACCCATTAAAATACACTTAGTCCATTTCACTGCTGCAGTTCCACTCTGGATTTATGCCACAAGAATGAAGACAACAACACATACATGCCTCCCTCTTGTTAATGGTTGCTCGCATTGAATCCATACCATAGACCATCCATACATAGTCCCATTTTCCATGAATGCACGGTAGACTGGAGATGATGGGATGATGATGTTAAATGTGTGGTATAGGCAGGCAAGAAGCGAACGTATTTCCCACCTGTGCCTCATCCTCTTCTTGCTCTGATCTCACTGAATTATTGAAAGCTTTGTTTTGTATCGCCGTAGACACTCAGAACTCCGATCTGAGGGATCAACTCGCCTCGAACACGAAGCAGAAACATAGTTTAATTGGAGATTTCCCCCCAGATCACGCAAAAGAATATAGCTTTTTAGTTTTATTGTAGGTCAGGAGTCTCAAAATCTTATGTTTGATTAAAAGGAGAAAGCTTCTGCTGAGTTCTCACCAAGGAAGAAGGCAAGGGTTACCTGAGCCGTGGTGTCAGGAGGCCTCGCCTACTTAAAGACATTGGGCCCTAGTATCGTAGACCAGGCGCAGTCAGCTTTCAGCGCACCTGTGCCACGCCGACGGGGTGTGTCCGCCTGGACTTTGCAAGATTCGTGCACCGCGCAGGCTCGCGCAGGCACACCTCCCGTCTCGCCCACCGGCGCAAGTGGGAAAGAGGGAGGAGAAGAAGGCGTGAGTGGGAGACGAGGAGGAGACGAGGCGTGGACTGGGATTAATACAGCCGATTCAGATCTTCACCAATCAAATGAGCTCCTCTCCTCACCTTTAATGCGTTAGGGGAGGTTCAGTGCAAGATCCGTCACTTGACAACCCAATGACAGAAGCAGCGCCGCCGCTCCCACCACGCTCATCACGCGCTGTGCATGCGTATCATAATAATAACAATGCCCATATTATAAAAAACAGGGGAGAGAGAGGGAGATGTTTTGGTCCGAGAGGCTGAGTTTCCGTTAAGCGTGCCATCCGCCTTTGATCTGACGTCAGATGTGACGGGACAATCTATATAGATATACATTCACGTGTTGATTCAATTAGTTGCATTAAATAGTGTTTGTTGTGATTATTTATTGCATTTAAATGTGCCTGGAACTGTGGAAACCTGCCTGTGAGGTCTCGGTGACGTGTGCGCACTGCACGCCGTCAGCCAAACTTCCACTCCGCCAGCTGTGATTCGCCTTGAATGAATGGACTTTATTTACGCCTTACGCCTTGCGCCTTGCGCCGAAAGTAGATCAGGTCGGAGCTGGCGAGCTTTCAGCACAGTCTCGGCGAGGCTTTTTGCCACCAAACTTCCGCTACGCCAAGCTGAATCTGTGACGCCTCCCACTGCTGCGCCGCCAGACCCATCTTGGCGCAGGCGATCCACCAAACTGACAAACTGACCTTGCGCAAGGCTGCGGGGGTCGAAACTTGCATTACGCCGGCTCCGCCACCCTGCGCCGCCCTGCGCTGCGCCACGAAACTAGGGCCCATTATCTCTAATGATTCGTGCCTCACTGTGCTTTCTCCAGCAACTTAGTCCGTGACCCTAAGCTTCAGACTGTAGCGCTCTAGGAAGCCTTCTAACATATGTGGTGAGGCTTCGGGTCAAAATAATATGCTTCTTACCTCAATGTCATTGGTAAAGTTACGTAACGAAACTAGAGTAAAATAACTGTAAAATGATTATTTGTTACTCGGGACATGAACAGCAGTCTCCTGGGTGAAAGTCCTATGTTTGTCACCTTGCACGTGTCCTACTTCGAATTTTAAACTATGTCCGTTGACCATCCGTTAATGATGATACACACAATAGATCTCAAAGAAAGATTATTGATCCAAATTAGATTCAATATTGTGGGTGAAACAAACATTGACTCGCGCTGGGAGCATTGCATCAGACTCCAGTGTTTTATTTTGAAAATATGAGCTTTTGTCATTTATAAGAAGATGCAAAGCTCCATAGTTTAGACTTCACATGACTGAGGTTCCTCAATCTGTTTGATCCAGAAGGCGAGTTCTTGTTTGGTCAAAGGTAACATGAAGCTAAACAATAACACCACTTAAGGACTGGCAATGTGTTAAATTCAATATTTGTAATTCTGTGCCATTAATCACATTTTATTTTCATGTACCATTTTTCACAATAATGCTCTTGTGTTAAACACAAAGTCATTTACAGTTCACTTGGGTTTGCAAACAGACCTTAAACACAATTTCTTGGATTTTCTACTCATCTATATTGCAGGCATTAGCTGCATTAACTGGAGGCAGGGGATATTGTAATTACAGATTATTGCCGTCAACATAAAATCCTACCGTGTAGAAATTGGCACAGAGCAGGCCGCGGTGGATGGATATGTTAAATCCAGTTTTCAAGTGTGCACAAAGAGGTATCGATGAGCAGAATCCCAGGTGAGGCCGACTCCTGGTGCAAGTGATCGATGTGTGTGCGGTCATTGAACTGAGCTCAGAGCTAGTTTGTATTCTATTAGGCATCTCGGGGGTTTTGCAGCGGTGGAACAAAAGCACATGCTGATGCTTAATTGCTGGGAAATGAAAAAGACCCAACGCCATCGTTGCATCTGCTGCTGTTTATTGGCTTCTCTGCCGGCCTGTCACACTCGTACAGTTGCTGTGAGGAGTTGCCAATCCTGTAGCTGTATGTGAGAGCATTCATTGATGATCGCCGATGTGCCGACTGATGTACGTACGGCTGTCAACACTGCATAGACTTATTTGTTCAGAATGCCAGTTCAAATCCACAGAAACACACATGAAATGGGATTTTTTTTCAGATGTGAACCACATTTGGAGGTGTTTTATATAAGCATGGAGGAAGCATCGGTCCTGTGGACAGACGCCAAAATAAATGGTCTGCTGGCACTTTCACTTTCTGCTGAGGGCGAATGCTTCTGCGTTTGTGTGGACAGTATTTCTTGAGGATTTGAGAATCGGATTAGACTAAAGATTTATGATTCCTTTGCTTTATCTGTGTCGGCGACAAGAAACATTTCACATATCAATTTATGATCTGACTTTAGGAGGTTGTAGCGTTTACCTATTACCTCCAGGGGGATGGGAGCAAAAGTAAATGTACATGTTGCGATAATATTCTTACATCATGCAGCATGAGTCTGAGTCTAAAAAATGAGTATCGTAAGCATCTCAAAAGGTACTACTGCATCACCAACAGTCACCTGAGCTAAACAGTTCACATCACCTGCAAAACCGACTCAGAGACACACTGTGAACCATCGTCATGACGACAACACTGTCACTCAGAACACCGAGAGGGAAAAACACCAACACACAAGTTACACACTTTCATCACTTATCATCTTTGAAGTTTGAATAATTTCAGTGACTAAACTTTTAGGTAAACAAGAAGGAATGAAAATTAGCAGTTTGCTTCAACAGATATATATTTTTATTTTGTCTATAGTCATTTACATTGACAACAACCATGTCAACAATAGCATTTTCCTTCATACATATCCTCCCTCTTCCTCCTGTTGGGCCTTTGGGTCCTATTGTAAAAATATATTGCGTTTGGGTTGTACCTCAAACCCCCCCTCCTTCATCACATCATTTGTTGTTGTTTTTTCTGTAACTGATGAATAATTCAGGTTTGGACTGTTTGGTGTGTTGGTGAGGGGGAAAAAAAATAATTAAACAGAAAATGTAAAGGTCACGCTAGGCTCTGGGAAAGTAGCCCAGACGCCAGAATAAAAACACTGCAGTGTGAATTTCGTTAACTACAACTGTGTGGGAAATATGTTTGCTAACAACCCTTTATTTTCATGATCAAGACGAGCAAAAACACACCTAGCTGATGCGAGCAGACAGACGAATGTATTGAAAAGCCCACACAGCTTCATCAACAGCTAAATACCAGCAGGGTGGTGAATTCAGCCACCGACGAGTGAACATTTTCATTGTTATTATGGAAGAAAAGTTTGATTTGCATCAATAATTCAGTGTTTGACATGGCAATATCACTCAAGTCTTTCTCAAGTGATTTCCCTCTTTGCCTGAAAAGGAAAAGATCTCTATCACTTGAAGTCTTTTGCAGAATAGTTATGATGCTTGTGGAAGATAATCACGTGGTCTCTTGATGTTTGACAAAAAAGCAGATTTTTGGCATCCGGGGCCGACGACACTCAGAGAGAGCCGGTGTAACGGCATTTCTCGTCTCCTCCTCCTGCAGGTCCCGGTGAACACTGGTACAGCATGAGGCTGGTGTGGAAATCCCTGGACAAGATGAGGTGTCTGAGGAAACGCTCCACTATTCCCTTCCTCGGCTTCCTCATCACCTTCCTCCTCTTCCTCAACCTCTACATTGAAGATGGCTACGTGCTGGTTAGTACATTTGTGTTTGTTTTAGTGTTTCCCCAATTAGAATTTTACACAAAGTACTCAGTTAGCATGTGTATTCCTTCTTCATCTCTGGACAAAAACATTTGACCAAACAGGCTTTTTAAACCACATGTGTACTCTCCGCCCATGATGTCCCTTTCGTAATTGCTTGTGTTAAAAGGAAACGTTTAAATTTTCATAACATGGACCCAAGTTGAAATCATCTTCTATGTCTTATTCATGACGCCATCAAAACTCGGTGATCACAGTACATTATCCGTGTTTGTTATTTAAATTATTGATCGGTAGTTTGCATTTTCGGCTCTCTGGTGCTCGTCTTAAGTCCGTTTGCTCGGCTGTGCAAACTGCCTGAAGGCGTTCAGAGATTCCCTTTTGTCTCCGAACGTTAAGGCTGAGCGCCGTCATGTCAAAACACATATTGTCTCAAGTTTGTACAGGATGTTAGCGACAAGTTGGAGAAAACAAAAGTCTTCCCCTCATTCTGAATTATGCACAGTAGAAATTTAAAGTTTTCAAGATGACTTCCCCATCCTTTGCTGCGGTAGTAATGACAGCTTGTACATGTTTTTCTTCTACATAATGCAAAGTAAATGTTGTGATTTTCATCTTGCGTTGCAGGAAGGAGATAAAAGGCAGCTCAGGGAAACATCCGTCCACCCTTCGAGCGCTGAGCGATACGTTCACACCTTCAGAGACCTGAGCAATTTCTCTGGATCCATTAATGTCACGTATCGTTATCTTGCCGGCACCCCGCTGAACCGCAAGAGTAAGTTTAGTGTTTGTTTAAAGAGAAGTATTATTGAATGTTTCCACGAGCCCGGGGGATGTCGCATTAAGTCGTACGGTGATTGTGACCGTGAGCTGAGAATAAGAAGTAAAACTTAAAAATCTGTGACGCTAGGATTTAAAGCACAGCAATAAAATGCAACTCCTCCACAGACTTTTTTTTATCTTAAAATGAAACACTTTGCACATCTCTCAAGTATACCCTGATTAAGTCACCAAATGTGACATTTTACCTACAATACACACAAACCTCTAATATTTTAACTGATGGATCTTGGGCTCTGATGCATTGGACTTTGATCAGTTCATGACCCGAGGTTTTGTTCGTGTGGAAGATCAGCTACCAGGAAAAAAACGTTGCCATTGTACGCATCGAACGGACACGTTGAATGTGAAATCTTTGGAATTGGCATCAGAGCCAAGTGATGTAGTATAGTTTGTGACAGTTATTGAAAGTCACATGGTATAATAACATCATTTCTAGATGGTACCTCAGAATTTGGAAAGATTCTTGTTAGATGGTTCACGTCAGGGATCGACTTATTTTTGGTTCAGAAATGATGACATTCAATGTATAAATTGTGGCTTGTATGTATGATTATTTTGTCAGACTTATTATTATATTATTATAATATATTATATTATTATACTAATATTCCCAAAGTCAAGAATTTACTTAAATAACAGAAAGGAAAGAGGAAATCATTTATCTGGGGAATAGCCTTGAATTTGAAGCGATGAATTTTCTCCAACTGGCATTGTTTGTTTGTACAATAGACTTAAAATTGGTAAAAAAATTGTCAACATCTTGATAACACAAAATGCTCATTTCTGTTCACAGAGTATCTCACCATTGGTTTGTCATCGGTCAAAAGGAAGAGGGGAAATTACCTTCTGGAGACGATCAAATCCATCTTTGACCAGTCCAGTTACGAGGAACTGAAAGAGATCGTGGTGGTGGTCCACCTGGCAGACTTTGACCTGGTCTGGTGTGAGAACCTGGTGCAGGAAATCACCAGGAAGTTTGCCCACCACATCATAGCCGGGCGTCTCCTGGTGATCCAGGCCCCGGAGGAGTACTACCCGTCTCTGGACGGGCTGAAAAGGAACTACAACGACCCGGAGGACCGGGTCCGTTTCCGCTCCAAGCAGAACGTGGACTACGCTTTCCTCCTCAACTTCTGCACCAACCTGTCTCACTTCTACATGATGCTGGAGGACGACGTGCGCTGCTCCAGGAACTTCCTGACGGCGCTGAAGAAGGTGATCACCTCTAGGGAAGGATCCTACTGGGTGATGCTGGAGTTCTCCAAGCTGGGCTACATCGGGAAGCTGTACCACTCCAGAGACCTGCCGCGTCTGGCCCACTTCCTCCTCATGTTCTACCAGGAAATGCCCTGCGACTGGCTCCTCATCCACTTCAGGGGTCTGCTGGCCCAGAAGGACGTGATCCGCTTCAAGCCCTCGCTGTTCCAGCACATGGGCTACTACTCCTCCTACAAAGGGGCCGAGAACAAGCTGAAGGACGACGACTTTGAGGAAGACTCCATAGACATCCCCGACAACCCTCCCGCCAGCCTTTACACCAACATCAACGTCTTTGAAAGCTACGACGCCACCAAGGCTTACAGCACCGTGGACGAGTACTTCTGGGGGAAGCCTCCGTGCACCGGAGACTTCTTTATCATTGTCTTCAATAAATCTCACAAAATTAGCAAAATCAAGATCGCTACTGGTTCTGATGATCGTCAGAATGACATTCTTCATCATGGAGCTCTGGAGGTCGGCGAGAAACTTGTTGGGACCAAGAAAGGGAAACAGTGTTCCTCATATATCACATTAGGGGAATTTAAAAATGGCAACATTGAGGTTCAGGACGTCGACCACAAAATTGCCTTTGACATTGAGTGTGTTCGCATTGTGGTGACAGCCAGTCAGAAAGAATGGCTAATTATAAGAAGTATAAGTTTATGGACTACACAACTCCCCAGCCAATAAAGACTGTACACAAAGACTTAGTATTAGTCTTAGAGGCAAATGTTTTTATTATGATTATTATTAACTAATGTATGTATTTCCAGGTTTATTTATTCATTTTATATGTATTTATTGATACTCATTTTGATTGCCAAATCAATCTCTTTTTTTTTCTTTCTTTTTTTTTTAATACCTGCAAGTTGTAACCTGAGTGGAGAATCATTCTTCAGGACCGTTCAGCTGACCTCAAAGTATCCATGAACGTATCTTTTCTTATTTATGTCAGATGTTGATAGCAGTCCTCAACACTGGGCTGGCAGAGAATCAGTGTTGTGACTAACTTTAAGTGGTATTACGTTGTTGTTTTACAACATTCTTCTGTACAAATCCTACGAAAAGACCAAAGCAAACAATTAATCCATCCTACTAAGTACTACTAAGTATTGCCATGTAGTTAAAGTCTGACATATCTTATTCATCTGTCCCACAAACCTACATTTGACTATGAGTCAGTGAGCCAGGCCATTTCATCGGCTGACATTTAACTTCCATTACAATAAACTTGTAGGCTGGGTGAACCCTGCCTGAACTTCCGGGAAATTTGGATTTCGCTCGGCAGTTTAGGTTGGACACCCTCAGGCTTACTTTCGCTGTTACATTGCCAGAATCTTTGGCTCCAATCAGAAACGGCCATTCTCTCCTGGCACGCTCTGATTGGTTGTAGGACTATCCAATTGTGTACGGAGTCATTTGAACGATGCCCATTGATCCCGCCTCTTGAGCAGTAGAAACAAAGCGCAGCTTCCCCAGACTAATGTTCAATCTTAAAAGATTGACCTTAGTATGGTGAAAACCAGACTAATAAACTTGGGCACTGTAGTTCATTTTAATTCACTCCCTCGGCTGAAAATAGCTTTCAAGGATTTATGTTTTCAGTGGAAATGATTACTACTAATAAAGCTACTGAGAGATGGACGAACACATAATTGGTTGTTTTTTTTGTCTTTTCACAGGATTTGTTGACAATAAAGCATCACACCAGCCTTATCTTAAAATGGTTCCAACCAAAATGTAAGTGAAGTCGAGAAGGATTTAGTTTTTAGCATTTAATTGATTTTTATCTGGTGTAAATTGTTTCATTGCATTGAAGCAGCCTAGTATTGTACGTTTCTGCAAATGACAGATACCTTGATTATGTTTTTTGCATTCAGTCATATGTAGTGATGTAGTAGCAACAATTAATGAAAGTTGCATGGTATAATAAACGAGTATAACACACAAGAAAGTCATCTACAGCAGGAAAGTCAGAAAAACACTTTCTGACTTTCACTCAGGAGACGGCTGTTAATGTCCCGTGTAAACGTTGTTTCATAACATTGTTACGATGGTTATTTATTTTACACAAGTTAATAACATGCAAACCGTGACAAGTATCCTGGTTTGTTGTCTAAAGGTATCCAATCCCTTCACAATGTTAACCACCTGGAATTGTGCGTTTCTGCAAGCATGCTACGAGGCTGATATGAAATGTGTTTCTGATTTATTATTTTTGGCATCCTGTGGTTTGTGGAAACGTACGATGCCAACATGTTTTCTGGTGACTGGACTGATTGAACTTCAATTTTATCATAAGATGTGATACATCAGTGGTGGTAAATCAATATTAATTTCGACCCCATTACCCCGGCCTACAGTAACCATGACAACATTAACGAGTCATTAGGTGATGATGCAATGAACCAATCACTAATGAATGTGCTTCAGGTGAGGAATAAAGACAAATCTCAGAATACTATATATAATTTAGCTTTGCTTGTTTCATTACAGTTGATCAAATGAATAACCACCAATTATCTATAAACATGGGGAAAGGATTATTATAAAGTGTAAACAGATACAGGTTCTCCATAAAAAACCCTGTCCAATTAAAACTTTGGAGATTTCTCATGACTCATTAAGCGAGCAAGTGTAGCTGTGGGATTTCTCTCTGCCAATGTCCCCATTTTGCCCTTAATTATTTCCCTCCTTGAAACACCACCAGGAAAGTATCAAAGGTCATCGTTGCCTTGAATAATTAATATATATATATATATATATATATAAGTAAGGTGTGACATCACATTAATATATTAACATGATTTCACAGCTAACTTTTTTTTTTTTTTGAGGTTGAAATGTGCTCTCCTGATTTAGTCATCTTGGATCTTTGTGTTCGAGGCGAGTGTGGAGGCGGTCTGAGCTCCTCTACAGGATCTGTACAGTACAAACCGTCAAGGCTGCCGACAGGAGAACAATGTTTGTTTTCAGCCATCTTCTTCAAGAGCTGAGATTAGATTGCACAGTGAAGAATGGGCCAGACCTGCTCTTAGGTCTCTCTTTTTTTTTTCAACACAGCACAATTTTCCCCCAGTAAATTGGTCTGTGTTTGCCTCGCTCTCTACACCAGCAGAACAACTCCTCCCCTGAAGCTATAGGATCTCAATTCGCTCTTTCCTCCGATGTTTCTGCTCCTACAAGGCTGGCTCCCTGTGATCTTTGCTCTCGCTTCATGCGGTCTTGTTTTCTTTTCACCAAACTTACTCTGCTTTCCTTTGAAGACCCTTTTGTCCAATTCCCCACCTTGCTTTATGTCAGGACATTTGCAAGAATCAGCGCTGCAGATGTTAACTAATTGTCAACGTGATGCTCAAAGCCGGTCACGTTAATCGTGTTGTGTAATTATTGCCTGTCGGTGAGCACTGACATTAGTTTCTACATGGCAATGGCCTCAATATTCACTCAACAATGCAATAAAGAGGTAAATGTTTACATAGTGGCGTTCTTGGGGAACAGGAGGCGGAAGCAGATCGTCATTAAGCATGCCGCCACAGTTTTGTAAAGCTTTGTTCCACCGTTGTGATGGCCACCTGTTCCGTGTTTTCCCTCAAGGTCTTGTTCAGTGTCACAGACCAAGGCCTCTCGCAGATTGGCTCGTGCCGCCACCTCAAAATCCTTCCTCAGCGAAACCCCCCGTGTGCCATGTGAAATTAAATTAGAATGCCCACCACCAACACAATATAGCGTATTGTTTTCCTTGGGAAGTCGCTATTCATTTGGTGAATGACGGCGTGACCTGCGTGGATCCGGCTCCTCGGAGGGGGATCACGTTTGAATGGATGATTCTCAGAAAACACAATCTTCATTGTGCTGCATCTATTCTTTACGACGTGCATCACGGTGCCAATTCAAGCCTGGTATTACCTGCTTATGAGCTATAAACACGGGATGTCACCGCAGGGCAGTTAGCTGCTTTACAAGTGTAATGGATGGCTTTGATGCACCTTGTGCCCGAGTGGAGCGATCGTGTTGCGAGGCCGATGTTTCCGGAGGAGAAATTGCTCTCTGATCTTTATTTGAAAAAAAAAGGAGCTGCACGCTGCAGATTTATGGACAGATTTACATCTTGGGGGATAACAACAAAAGCTGCGTAAATTCCTCAACTGGATGTCAGCAAACTGCTGTGTGCAGCTTTTTTTCGCTATTGGCAGCATGTTTTTTTGAAAGCGCAATCCATACCAGAGCCTGGAGTGAACAGTGTGCAAAGAGAGCCGCTGTGCCGTATATTTCATGAAAGGATGTTCTTTCCTCCTGTTAAATAGTTAACAGCTGATAAATGGCCATTTGCGCCGTCCATTTGTTAAGAATTACAGTCTAACTGCGACGATCTGTGTGGGGGGAAAAGGGCAGAGGTTTGTGAATCACTTGCAGGTATCGGTCTAGATTTGTTTTAGTTGTATCGGCTGCGAGGGTTCGATCACAAAAGCTCCAAGCAAGCGATGATTGTGAATATAACGTGTGGATCCTGAGTTATCTGAAACATGAGCTGTCTTCCAGTGGAGCATGTACAAAGTGCATGAACAAAAATAGTTTTTCAGTGGATAAAACAACTCCTTTTATTCAGTCAGGATCTATGAATTATTGTTCGGCTTCTGCTCATGAAATTGTCCCGGGTTTGTACGTAGACGCCTACTGATACTACAGGTGGGGAGTGCTGTATATCGTTAAGTGGAGCGATTGTGTTAAAGATGTTGTTTCTGTGTCTGTTTTACTTTCCATCGTTCTCTAAAAATAGTACTGTATTGTAAGATGACATATATTTTTTTACACGTATAATTTCAAAATGTTGTACTGTATTGAAATTAGATTAAACAAAATGAATGCCAACGTTGTCGTGCATTGACTGCTGAGCATGATGTATTGAATGTGTGTCGGGGTTTCAATATTAGGTTGAATGCCTAAAGCACAGAAAAACACTATTTACATACGCCTGAATCAAACATGTTGTCCTTCTGTATTTGCCTGAACATGTTTTGTTTCACTGTTTATGAATAACAGTCGAAAATACAGCATACATTTTAAATGTAAAGGGGTGGAAAAAAACAACATAACTGACATTTACAGTTCCTTGAAACCCGCAGCGAGAGCGAGCCTCAGACTCGGATCTCACTGTAGCCAAAAGCAAAATCCATACATTATTCATTTCAATATTCATATGCTCTCTGCTTCTTCTTTTTTTACGACTTAATGAAGGTATGGGGTGGTGCTCAGGGGGGGAGACTGTGCTGTTAATAGCAAGATGCTCTTTGTGTTTACGTTGTGAAGGGTCATTTATAAAGTGCACTGTCAGACACATGAAACATGGCTAACGAGTAGAGTCGAGTATAAGTAGATTATTCCATGCAGGTTACTGTATATTTCATTATGTATCAAATACGAAGGGCTCGGTCACTGACCCTATTCTTCAAACTATGACACCCTTGGTAGCCTTCCAGCGTCGGTTTCAGCTCGTTTTTCAGTCTTTTTGAAAATTAAAAATCCGGTTACTTAGATTTTATGTTTATTTACCAGGTAAGTTATGGAGCTACTTGTGATTATAGAAGAATGTTAAAAGTGTTATTCTTAAGAATTAGATGGAAAAACACTGACAGCAATTATTCACAATTCAGTTATTGATTTTAATATTTTCCCAATTTTCCTTATTGCTCTTAGACATCTCAGTGTTTCATGTAGCCAGAAGATTTGGAGAATTATCTCAACTCATAGAGGAGCATATCATCTGTTAATTGAATACACTGGGCATCAACAGTATTACCAATTGGGTGTTTCATAAAGAGCATTTGGCTCACTGTAATTCAAAATATTAATACATAAAAGAAATGCATCATTCAGGGCAAAATGAAATGAATCTATAAACACTTCATTAGAAGTTTAGGAGTAAAAACAGGATCTGTGAGCAGAGGTTTTTATAACAGGTTGGATGCAGGCTAATTCAACACCTTCAGGCTTTCACGGTCCCGACACCTTTTCAGAGACCTTGAGCGTTTTGTCACAGTTTCCCCCGCGTCTCTCCGTTCTCTTCTTCAAAGTCAGCCAGAACAAAATGGACGCTAAGCAGAAATGACGGCCGGGCACCTCAGAAACCACAGCTAATGCATGCGACGAAGGGCCTAGGTGGCAAGTCGAAAAACCAATATCCCACATATCGAGACCTGCACTGTGCTCAGCAGGAGCCATCAGCCAATCAATTGCTGTGGTTGCCATGGTGCTGCCAGCATGCCTACATAGGGGCCAAACCCACGTGATAACCAGACCTGATATGGATTGTGTGGATCCGTCCTGTTTCCGGGCCTCTGGGAATCCACCTCTCTGTGGTGGGATTTTAATTTGGCTCTCCATCTAGAGAGAAGCAGCAGCAACATGTGTAGCAAAAGAACAATGACCACGGACCGTTTCATTTGCTTCGCTTCTCTTGAGGGGTTTGAGCACACACCGGCATGGCATCAACGCCTGTCAATAGCTTTTGATTGGTTGTGTGTTCATGGAGCATTACCAGGTGCGGCCGGCCGAGCTGGGGTTTAAGCCAAGGAAATAAAAGGACGTGTTGGAAAAGGCTGAAAAGAAGTGCAGTGAACAGATGAGCGGGTAAGCACGGGGATTAAAAGAAGAATTGAAGTTGAAGCGAAGCTGAAGGCAGGGAAACACGAAGCGGGCGCAGGTGATGAATGACTCGTAATAACCTGGCAAGGAACTTGTGATTGTGTGTCCACCGGTGATGGAGGGGCCTCTCGGTGTTCAGGTGCTCTCGGGCTGATGAGCAGCCAGTTATACGGCGGAGATGGCGAGGCCCGAGTCAGCCTGCGCCGCCGGCTATTGAACCGGCTTCACGATGGGAGAGGAAACGCATTCTTATCTGCCACATCTGGGATGAAAACAGCCGAGGGCAAGGAGGAAAGCGCATTAAGGCGTTCGATCATCATTTGTTTCCTGGTGGCGGCAAATCAGAGCTATGTAAGGTGGCGTCTGCACATGTGCAGGACGGGGGACGGCGCTCTCCCACGCGCTACGAGGGGATGTGGTGTATCTGCAAGGGTCAAGACTTTAATTACATGGGTTAAGCCGCGCTCTTACAGCAGAGATGATCCGTCGTGGGGCTGCAGACGACCTAAGAAAACTCTTACTTTCATCTGCTGTCATGATGTCGAACATTAACAGTGAAGCAGCCCAGCAGAACGCCGCGTGCTTCACTGTAACTGCTCCCGTGGCATTTACCGCGTCTTCACAAGGACTGGAGATAAAAGGAGCAGCGCTGCAGGCTTCTTCCTCACAGAGGATCGTCCCCCAGGCGAATGGGGCTTTAATCGCACCCAATTCCTTTGCCTCAAAAAGGTGTGACCCCCCCCACTACCACCACAACCACCAGTCTCCCATCTGTCTCTCAGTCTTGCCAGTGAACACATCTTGCCATAGGGAGATGTGATGCCACATTTCCTCCTTCGTCCCTTCTTCCCTAAACCTCCACTTTCAGCTCCGCAAAGCCTTTCCTCCCACGGGGAGCCGGCAAAGGAGTAATCAAAACAATTACCCAAGTCCCATTTTTTGTTTCATAGGAGACTTGTCTTTTTTTCATGTGAATCTTCAGCCTGAATGAAACAGGTTGTGTCTTGGGGACTTTTTGTGGAACATCACAAAGGCAGCAGCTGTCACCGCACAAGAAAGGCTGCAGCTTCACGCTGCTTCTACCAGCAGGTTTATCACTCGGCTCCTTCTACAAGAGATCCACAACCAATTACCGTTAGAAAAAAAAAGGAGGGGAAAAACAATGTGTGAAGGAAAAGTAGTCACCTTGATATGTTCACACAAACAGTTATCAGAAGACATCCTCTCATCAGGAACTGTGGAATATATATAGCGATCTGGCTCATCATGTAGAAAACAAAAGCAGCCTCGCTGCACATATTTCACTGCAGTTACCTTCAGGGATTGTTATCTCGTTTCCCAAAAAAGGGAAAAGAAAAACACAGCAACGCCCAGCCTACCTCACAGTGTGTCTCATGATCCAAACAGCTGAAAGGAAAAGCTAGGCAATGTCTTTGCAGATCAACGGCTCCCTGACTTTGATGAGACAAAATGAGCTCACCACGAGATGTAACGTGCTTCCCTGAACCCTTCCCGCCGCCTGTTGTTCATATCTATCCCCTACAGCGACTCTCATACTCCCGGGCATGTCGTCCCAAATTGTAAAGGACTTAATTAAAGATTAATGTCAGCGTTTCTTGTATGCGCTGCTTAGATAACTCATTTCCCAGGGCCCATTACTAAAAAAAAATGCCCGGCTGGACACCGGCTTTTTCAGCTGTCAGAACAAAAGCCTCCAGCTCTCTGGCCAATGCGATCCTTTCAGGTGAAGGACAAGTAATAACAGCTCTGCCGCTGCCTCTGTGATGCCACCACTGTGACGGGAACAGGAGGAGGTTTTAATTATCACACGCAGGTGAAGAGACACAATCAGCCCACTGCTGCTGCCCCTCCACCCCTCCTCCAACCGTTACTGATGCTCACTGTCCTCATGAAGCCTGTTTATAATGTCAGGGCTTGCCACAGAGTGGGGGTCCGTCTGTGGGAATCAGGCTTTATATGCCTCTCCACACACAAGGGAGGTGTGGATACCTGCCGTGATTGTCTGGGCCGTTCAATCATGTGGATGCATGCGTGTTCGTGTCTTGTCAGCAGTTTCTAATAGATACAGATGGGATCTGACCAACTCCGGTGGAGTGGCAGCAGCGCTGCACCCGAGGCTCGTTGGTCTCTTCTCCCATGAAAAAGATAAGATCCACAGCCAGTGAGACGTTCACCATGGACACAGCTCCATGTTTGAAATCAATACGATACAGCTCGCAGTGACACCGCAGTGCAGGGGTGAAGGAGGATGATGGTCTAGAAAACCCTACCCCATCTCTTACATTCCCAGACAACTTACTCAAATTACATGCAGTTCTATTTGTAATTACGTGATTAAACCGCAAACAAAATACTAGGTTAGATTTTGCAAAACTTCATGGCTTGGCTTAATACAAGCGTTTTGGCTTCAAGTAAATCAAAAAAAGTTGATTGGCAACATAGTTTCACTATATGGGAACGTTATTTGGAGACCAGGCTGAAAGGCATGTTATTTATGTCTCTACTCTAAGTCACAAAGCTAAGCCGCGAGGCAAAATATTCAGCAGGTCATGCAGGTCGGTAGATAACAGGCACAGGGTTTCAAATAATGTATATTGCGTATGTTATGTTGTTTTTATTTGCTTTACATCTCAGATGCGAAAAAGACTGTATCATTACAAGTGCTGCTGCTATGTGCACAGATCTGTGGCCTATCCTGATGGTTTCAGTCACTGATTCAGTCTTGTTGTTAGCCATTTTCTGTGGGTGCAACATTGATTTTCCTTCATCTTTCTACAGTGACTTACATGTCAGACATCATCAATGGCATCCCCCAGGGCTCAATTTAAGGACCCACACTTGTTTCCCCTCTTTACATGCTCCCTTTGGGTGACATCATGCGTAATTATAACATTCAGTTTAAATTCTACAGACGATACGCGACCTTACCTGCCGATAAAACCCTGTCACACCAAATCTGAGATGTCCTTTTTCATTTTCATGTGAGGTCTCAGATTAATAACAACTTCCTCGGTCAACTGGCTTCAAATTCAAAGCCCTCTGCTTGAAATATTGCCTTAGATTAGAATGCCATTTAAAAAAGGTTGTCCAATAGCCTACTGCTTTTATCAATTACAGAATATCTCCAAAATGAAATTATTGGTGTCGTCCCCAGATCTGGAGAAGGTTGTTCACATTCATTTCTTCACTTCTGGACTGTTGTAACTCTCTGTACACGTTTCTCCCCTGAGAATATTTATAACATCTCAAACTCAATTAAAATGCTGCAGCTCAGCTGTTACCTGGTTAAAAGAATAATTCAAAACCTTTTTTTGCTTCTTTACATGAGCAACTCACGTCTTTCAGAATCACTTTTAAGACCCGTCTGATTCACCATCATTGACGTCTTCGAGCTGCTCTCCCCATGATCGATCACGCTGCCTGAGATTCTCATGCAAAACCCTGTTGTTTTCTGTTCCAAAGTCACTGCTAACAACTTTGGGATGTGCATTTAGTTGTCCATAGAGCTGCCAGACTTTGTACCACCCTGAAGAGACCACGTGTGCTGAATCGTATATTTTTGCCTTAACTTTGATTGTTTTTCCATTCTTATTTGTAATACTTGCTCTGCTACCTTAAACGTTGTTTCTCTCCCCATGTCTTTCGATTGCTTTGTTCTGTTTATTTATACACAGCACTCCATTTTGAAAAAGTGTGTTAAAAAGTAAAGTGATTATTATTCATGTAAACAATAAAGCTTTGTTAGCCAGTGCAAGCTTGGCATAACTAATGCCAGGGTATACAATATCAATTTGCTTGTTTAATGAGCAGTATGACATGACAAGGAGTCATGATGTAGGAAAATAGATGAGGAGGAGTCAATGACTTACACAACGCTAAATGTGTTTCCCTGACCGAGTCTATTGTTTTCCTGTATCAGGATTCCTCAGAGGGCAATATCACTGTTTCAATATTGACAATTACCAAAGAAACAAAGGAGACACTGTGTTTAATTAACTTCAGACAAATAATCAAGAAGATTTAATGAAGACTGCACCTGCTTGACCCCGGTAGTTACTGTTTCACTGCCAGTGGCCAAGGCTGCAGTACCAATTTACTGAAGCAACCACAACTTCAGGAGACCTGGAGGCTATTGGGTGACTCTCTGGCAACTGTTTGCATTTCATTTAGTACAAAAGTAGGAATATGGTCAGTTGAGGGTAATAGTCATCAAACCTGATGAGGGCCTTATCTTGATAAGAGTGAAGAGAAGGTTGTCATTATTTTACTTTCATGCTTTTCAGTGCTGCCACCACATATAAAGGGCACAAGAGGTGGTCTGGCGTTGGACAACTTTGAAATGTTGCTCAATGAAATTCATCATCAAAAATGTTGAAAGAAAGGATGAAAATGAAAACGAGAAATTTCAGTAAAAAATTCAATTAAACTAAAGCAAGCTGCAGCCTCACATCAAGCTGCCTTTTCTCCGACCTTACTCACAATCACAACAATAATGGCGTATTATCTTCCACCTAAGTGGAACCTACCACCTGCCCAGATAAGTGTAGTGGGAGCTAAACGGAGCGGGCATCCAAATCACGCTGAATAATCAACATACCATGAATACAAGATCCATTAAGAAGTTCCTGCTGACATCTCAATCATTCCTGCATGTTACCATCACCCAGCGCCTTTCTGCTACCACACATAACAAGGCAGACCTGGTAATGCTCTCCTTGATTGAGCTGCATCGCAGGCAGAAAATCCCATGAACACATAAAACAAACAAACTAAACAAGCTTATGTCATATTTACGTATAATTTAGAGCACATCCGATAAACTGAAACATTGGATTGAAAATAATAATTAAGCATGCTCTTAAATACTATTAATTTTAAGTAATGGGGTTAAGTGATGAGGGAGAAAGGCAACTTTTTCACGATGCATATTATAATATTAAAATTGAGATTAAATGAAAAATGCTGTTTTAACATCATTAGATCACATCCCCAGTCATATTGTGTACTTATCTAACAATTTGGACCAAATAATGAAAAATAAATAAATAAAATATTTCTATTTTTACTTCAAAATCCATTTATCTTTTCTTCCTGTAAATGTGTGCTAATACGTTGAATCCCTCAAATATTCCGTTTCATTGGGGAATTCACTGGAAAGAGATAAAGACACACTAGCTTATGTTTTACTGGGACTTTATTGTCTAATCAAATTACCACACAGATAGTATTTCAGTAGAGAAACTTCCTCTGCTCCCATTAAGTGTTGTCTTTCTTTGTGCATGTTTTAATGTTTTCTCCTGAGGAGCATAAAACCAAACATTTTAAGTGATTAAACATTTAAAACATGTTGCTGGGACAGGATCACAATTTTAACAAAATGACCAAACTCACAAAGTGATGTGATTTGTATTTAAGCTATGACTACATATATGTTTTATTTAAAAAAGAGCACTAATTAGTAACAATTATTAAGTTGACTGCTTAAAATGTTAAAACGAATGCTTCTCTGTGTGAAAACAAGCAAACCTGACGGACAGTTGAGTCAAGCAGCTGGTTTGATGCACAGAGCTGGACGAGATGTTGTTTTTTAGATTTGGTGGGGTTACCCCGAACATTTATTATTAACATTTGTCTTGGCTGGAAGATAATTACATTTTAATGTTATTTTCTCATGGATTACATCTGTTTTTGTCTGAGCACTATGAATTCTATAACAGTCTGTAGGGAGAAGGTCATGTTGAAAGTTTGGGTCAAACAAACACAGGACTTTAACTCGGGAGGCAGCTGTCCGTGTCCTGTGTGAAAGTCCACGTTGACGACAACAGATAACTGCGACTGTATTCCATTATATTCCCCTGGAAATGTAATTGAGAATGCTGTTTAGTTTGTAGGAGGCCAGTTTTGTTGTGCTTTGTCTCTATCTGCTGTCTACCTCATTACAACCAGAGGGCCACCGTTCACAACGGACATCGACATCCGCACCTGTGACACTAAACAGCTCCGACACGGCTTGTCCCTTCACCGCTGAAGGCTTCAGGAACGCTGCCCATATGTGAGGCCTAATTACTTTTTCAGCTGGTCCCTGCCACAAGGTTGAGTTTGTTGTGCCACCGTCCAAATCCACACAATCAGATTCCTCACAAAAAAGGGAGCTCATCTCATCCCTTCACAAGCCATTATCTTGATCCGTCTGGCTCTTTTTTTTCCCCACACAATTTACAACGCTGTCCAAATGAGAGAATGACTTTCCTTTAGCGTGAGTGAAGACGCTCATCAGCATCCCACGGAGAAGTTCCAAACTGTCAGCCAGCGTCCACCAACTCCAAATTGGAGTCAAATTGAAGAGGCGTCCAGCTGGAGAAAGGCCAAGACAAGCCGGCCCGAGCAGCGCTGCAGCGGCAGATGTCGATGAGGGGTTTTAATGGAGTCAAATTAATTCGCGCAGGGGCGCAATTTGTTCTGTGAGTGTGGGAGGCGTACTAAGTCTGAAATTTCAGGGTCACGGGAGTCGTTATATTGATGGACATCTGCTGAGGTGGCCTGCAAATTTGCAAAAAACTGACAGGTCTGCTCTGATGTTGAGATAATGATGAATTGCTTTCTCCGATGGAGTGAAGACAAAGTTGCCTACTCACATATGTTTGATCAACATTCTGCAAACAAGTACATAACTACTCATACACTCTTCTAGTTAATATATATTTAATTTGTTATTGGAGGACATGACAGCTTCCCAATACAAAACTTCTGGATCGCCCCATCATGGCTCGCTGCAATGTAGGACAGGAACCCAACACTTCGCTGTTAGCCAATGGGATAAAAGAAAAACAAAAAAAAAGCTCACATCAAATAAAATGTTTAAGTTTTGTGTCATGTTTGGTAGCTCTTATCACAATGACATATTATTAAGTGTTAATTCTTTTATAGGTTTGGTTTTAATTAGTTACGATGATTGACAGCTGTGATTCTCTCTCGCTAACAAGGGCTCGTGATTGGTTCTGCTGGGTGTGTGGGCGGGACTTCGCCCCCGTGGCTCCTGGTTCCAAAAGACATCAATATTTGTTCTTACATATATTTGACATATTCCACCATAGTGTGATATAGAAGTGAAACATTGTGATTTTTATGTTTCTCAGCTAATCATAATTAAACATCTGTTTTCTTTCAGTTTTTATGAGCAGTTTTATAACAAACATTAACTTGGATTTACTTGTTTGCTATTAAGAATCAGACTGAATTGCTATTCCGTGGTTACTTTCTATTATGTGGTCATTGTTGGTCTTTAGTTTGCTACTTGAAGCAGCTAATGTAAAGTTTAATTTCAGCTGCGTCACTCTTGTCACTCTTAAGCATGCTTGTTGCCATTTCAGGGACCATTCATGGCTTTGATGTGCTGATTCTTAATGACACCTACAAAGCTCTGATTGGCTTGGAAGCTTTTTTCCATCCAGGTAAACTGCCGAGAGTGATCACAACACCAGGTGATTTGGGGAAGATTTCCAGATGTCTCAAACAGGTGAGAGTTGGTCTGCACATGTATAGATCTGTCAATCAAGTTGAGTGAAAGTGACAATCTTGTTTTTTGTAAGCTGGTGAAAGCAACTGTTGACTTTTAATGCTTGTGGTTTACATCTGAAGGATTGTGCTTAGATCAATTTACATGCACATAATGTTTGATTCTAAAGAGAAATTTGAACTGTCATTTTTTGAACTGCAAAACACTTTGAAGAAATCAGATCATTATTAATCACTTTTGATCGTATCATTCACATCTCTTTTCCCTGTCTTGACTTCCACTCAGCCAAAGCACCCTGGCCCGTACTCAGCTGGTACGAACTGCAGCGCTGGGCTCTTCCCTGTGACGGGCCGTAGATCTCACGTAGTGATGTGAGCCTCGCTCCATCGGCCGCCAGCGGAGTTCAGGATTGATTTTAGGATTCTTTTAATCACTTGCGAGGCTCTGTATGGACTGGCTCCTATAAGCGTCTCCGAGCCAGGTGGCAACCTCTGGTTCTGGGAAGGGAAGCCATGGGAGTCAAGCTTGCATTCTTACCTTAGATCTGCTGAGTCTGTTGATCGTATCCGAAACTTCTTTAAAGTGACTTTTCTATAATTCTATGTTTCTGTAAATTCAAGAGTATGTAAGCTTGTACGGCTTTGCAGGTGGTGTTTGTGTTTTCTGTACTGTTATTGTAATACACATTGTAAAAAAGGTTTCTGCCTGCTGACATCCCATTCAAAGTTTGTGGGCCCCATCCTAAGGAAAGTTGCTGTAGTTGTCCTTGACATTGTAACTAATGTGAGTCAGCCTGAGGCCTCCCACTGTCACTTATTAGTCGGGAATCCGGGTGGCAGAATGGGATTAAAACAAACCAATTGGGAAAAATAGGAGCACTGCATTGTCTGTTAGAATTAAGGTCAGGACCAAGTGTCTGTATTGTGACTGGATATTATGTAGGCTGAAGTTTCAGATTTATTTTGGTGGGGCAAAACCTCCAAATGAAGTTATTCTCTGGAGAAATGTGGTTTCCAAAAATCAGGTTTAGTATTGTACTGCACTGCCACCTGCTGGTATAAAAGCCTCATGAAAAAGACACATTCTTCTCAGAACAGGTTCCCTTCTCTAATGTTGAAATTAAAGTACTATTTCACCACACAGCAGGACATTTTCTCTTCCAAACACACACCCTCATAAGTATTCAGGAGACTTCGGATGTCTGCCGCCGTGGGGATCTATGGACCCGGCAGTGACTCAGACCTGCTCTTCTAGAGGTGGAGTGTTGCTTTTCATTCGAAGGCTAAACGACTCCATGAGAAGGAACTCTCTGAGTAGAGAAAGCTTCTGCCAAGATTCATTCTGTTAAGGCTGTTCACCTTCAAATATTAGAAGACTGGGATGCTTTTTCAAATATTACCAACTGTATGACGTTGTAATTACCTCTCTGGACATTGTGATCCCATCTTTGCTGCATGTTAGGTAGACACTCAGTCCACACACCAGTTTAACTCAGATTACAATGACTTCTCACATTTGAAATCCACGCTGCAGGGCTCTGAGAGAACATGTGGATTTGTCATTACAAGAGTATTTAAACATCTATGTCACGATTGAAATTGACACCGGACCAAAGAAAACCCCAGAGTTCTCCCTCCCTGCTGTTATTAGAGGAGATACTGGTTTTGATCTTTCAACAAGCTGTTCTTGTGCCTGAAGGGATGCTTGTATTTCTGTGACACTTTACAGTCAGTTCCACTGCAAACCAGCGTATCTGACTAGTTGGACAACACTGCCATCCGCTGCCTGTGATGGGCACGTGCATCGTTGGTGGTCACTGACATAGAAGGAATACTAAAGGTGGCTGCTGTATGGTTTTTCTTTGACCTTTATTTATGCTGAATTTGCCTTCTTCCTACTACACACGGACAATTTGCAAAACATTCAACTGAAAGTGGATCATTTAGTGTCTGACTCAAAGGAATTAGCAGGAATTGTTGACAGGGAATTTAAACAGCTGATTTGCACTTCAACTTGGATAAAATAATCTACCTGAGTTGATGTTTGTCGACGCTAGCTGACCTGGATATTTCTCATCTGTGAACTACATCATTTCTCCATCTCTTAAAGGGACAGTGTGTAGGATCTGGTGGCATCTAACGGTGTAGTTGTACAGTGAAACCCCTCCGCTTGCTCCTCCTTTTCCACCGTACCGCGTTTTTGCAGACTGCGGGAGCCAGTGTTTGGTTTGTCCGTTCTGGGACACTGTAGAGACAATCAACTCTCATGGAGATATGAAGCTCATTCTAAGCTAACGAACACACAAAATGAAAACATGGTTGAATATTAAGTCATGTGACTAGCGTGTCACAACTGATGTGACACAAAGTCAACGTTGTTCTGCATGGGACACAACGGCAATGAAAGTCCTGTGTTTGTGTGAGCCCTCCCTCCCTCCCTTCCTGCCCAGCGTGGACTATCTGGCTCTTTATACTACATCAGTTGCCCTGAGCGTCTGATAACGATGCGGGTGGGTTTAGGTCGGCGTTAGTTGAAAGCACAATACGATCAAATGCCGAGGTGCACTGATCAACACTCGGTATTTGACAGTGAGACAGGGTTGCAAAATGTTACACACTGGCCCTTTAAAATCATTAATTTATTTACATTCAATAGAAAAAATCAAAGGGTTGATTGACCTTGAATCTAACGGCATCTAGCAGTACTAGATTACGTTTCACCTGCCGATATTTTAAGTGATTCTCTGAGTTTGCTGCCGTCTACCCAATACAAAGAAGGCAAATGTCATTTTCTTCTCTGGCGCTCAGAGAATTGAAAAATTACATCTGAAGTTTTCATTGTAAACCTTTTTTCCACAAAAGAAATGGTCCCACTGAAATCTGTTGAAAGGTGTGTGTGGATTATTCGCAGTAACTGGAGACGTATGAAAGCTCAGCACCTGGAGACACAAACTGCCGGCTCGACTCGATACCGCTGTGAAAATGTCTCTTGGGATCTGCGTGTGCTGACCCTCGGAGATGAAGGTGTAATAGTTACTTTAGCAGCTGCTACAACTGACTTTGATCCTTTATAAAACAAAGCAAAGCCCGAAATGTTCCTTCACTGCCGCTATGCTGTCTGCTCTACTTGGCTCTATGGTGATGGTGTTTCACCGGGTTTAAAGTATACATGAGTCTCATTAATCTTTGATTCAAGGGGCACCGATTTTATTTCTACGGGTCTGCCTACATAAATGGAAAGATTATGGTATTTAAAGTATTCAGCATTTTGTTAATGCCAAAACAAATATAGTACATCACAAAAGTCTGATATTTAAAGCTGCTGGGCACTAGTTTCGTAGACCAGGTGCAGTCAGCACTCCGACGGGGTGTGTCCGCCTGGACTTTGCAAGTTTCGTGCACCGTGCAGGCTAGCGCAGGCACACCTCCCGTAAATTCCCACCCGCGTAAAGGTACGTGTCCACAGGGGCGATTTTAAACGCGTGTAGACGTGCCGCTTCCCAGTACTGCACGCTTGGTCGGCTGCCACTAGAGGATGATTGACAGGCGCTCTCCTTTAAACAACACATTTTTGCGAGCGTTCGCGAGCGTTCCCGAGGCGGCGAGTCGAGCCCTGCGCCTCTGATTAGCATAAAGTAGATTGGACTTCAACTTTAGGCAAATGAGGAGCGGCCAACTCGCGCGCCGTCTCTCGACATTCGCCGCGACGCTACCAGAATGCATTGCACAGCTTTTCACATCGACAATGAATGGGACGCGGGGAAACACCGCTGCCTGTGGACACGCACCTTCAAGGTACGTGTCCACAGGGGCAATTTTAAACGCGTGTGGACGCGCCGCTTCCCAGTATTGCACGCTTGGTGGGCTGCCACTAGAGGATGATTTACAGGCGCTCTCCTTTAAACAACAAATTTTTGCGAGCGTTCGCGAGTGTTCCCGAGGCGGCGAGTCGAGCCTTTAAGGTGCGTGTCCACAGGCAGCGGTGTTTCCCCACGTCCCATTCATTGTCTCTGTGAAAAGCTATGCAATGCATTCTGGTAGCGTCGCGGCGAATGTCGAGAGACGGCGCGCGAGTTGGCCGCTCCTCATTTGCCTAAAGTTGAAGTTGAATCTACTTTATGCTAATCAGAGGCGCCGGGCTCGACTCGCCGCCTCGCGAACGCTCGCAAAAATGTGTTGTTTAAAGGAGAGCGCCTGTAAATCATCCTCTAGTGGCAGCCCACCAAGCGTGCAATACTGGGAAGCGGCGCGTCCACACGCGTTTAAAATGGCCCCTGTGGACACGTACCTTAAGTGGGAAAGAGGGAGGACAAGAAGGCGAGTGGGAGACGAGGAGGAGACGAGGAGGAGACGAGGCGTGGACTGGGATTAATACAGCCGATTCAGATCTTCACCAATCAAATGAGCTCCTCTCCTCACCTTTAATGCGTTAGGGGAGGTTCAGTGCAAGATCCGTCACTTGACAACCCGATGACAGAAGCAGCGCCGCTGCTCCCACCACGCTCATCACGCGCTGTGCGTGCGTATCATAATAATAACAATGCCGATATTATAAAAAAAACAGGAGAGAGAGAGGGAGATGTTTTGGAACTGTGGAAACCTGCCTGTGAGGTCTCGGTGACGTGTGCGCACTGCGCGCCGTCAGCCAAACTTCCACTCCGCCAGCTGTGATTCGCCTTGAATGAATGGACTTTATTTGCGCCTTGCGCTGAGAGTAGACCAGGTTGGAGCTGGCGGGCTTTCGGCGAAGTCTCGGCGAGGCTTTTTGCCACGAAACTTCCGCTACGCCAAGCTGAATCTGTGACGCCTCCCCCTGCTGCGCCACCACACCCATCTTGGCGCAGGCGATCCACCAAACTGCCAAACTGACCGTGCGCAAGGCTGCGCGGGTCGAGACTTGCATTACGCCGGCTCCGCCACCCTGCGCCGCCCTGCGCTGCGCCACGAAACTAGGGCCCGCTATGTTAGAATGTCTCTACATCTGGTATCACAGAATAAGTGAAATCCACGGTTTGTGACTGATGTATCATTCAACAAATCTAGGCAAGTGTAACTGGATCTTTATAGGTGGAACAAATCAAGCGTAGCGTTAGTTCTGGCAGGCCACGACGTCAAGCTCTAAATCAGCAGCAACAGCGTAGCTGTCAAAACCGAGGAGATCAGCTGACGGCTCAGCTGACTCCCCGTGCTCGCTTCCTATTGGGAAATTGCATTCAGAGCGCACTATTTAAACTGCTCTAGCCGGACCTCCCTCGTTGCTTCCTCTGCTGGCGTCTTCAACCCACCTCCACCCCAGCTCCTCCCGTCATCTGTTATGTACCTTACCATTGTTCTTGTTGGTTGCTCTGCTCTGTCTGGGTTTTTGTTTGCTGCTACGCTCCCTGCTTATGCCGTTCATGATGGCTCATGAAGGGCAGGAAGGTGCTCTTCCTGCCTCAGGCTTTCCACGCAAGCGCGTGGAAGAGCAGGGAGTCCCAGAACAGTACCATACCGCCAAATGAAACTTGTGCAAATAAATAAAGATTATTTTTGACAAAGTGGTCCTGACTGAAAAGGAGTTATTTGTAGCTAATCCTGTGGCAGCGATCAGCTGGTGGCCTCCACAGAGAGATGAACACCGACACAATCAAAAAGGATGCATTGTTCAATTTAACAAAAAGACATTTCTGTTCCTGACAAAACTAAGATTCAACCAACACACTACCTCGACACATGCAGCAGAATCCTGCTGGAGAAACGGTTTCCATGTGTTTCCTGCAGCTAGCCTTCTCTGAACAAACACAAGCTGCTGAGCTTGTTTCTCTTTGGCTGTCAGGGTTTCAAAGAAGGACATCCAAGCACTTTGATTTGTACATGAAACTGACATTTATTCTCTCGTTCGCCGCAGTCAAAGTCAAAGTGTTTTATCTGCTGAAGTGGAAGTGCCCCAACACAACACGTACTACGGAGAGCTCACGCAGGTCCAATGTGCACTGGGTCGATCAAGAAAAGGTAGCTTGTGCTGAATTTTAACATCCATAAATATAGTATACTGTATTTTTTTGCATTCATTTCCAGGCTGTAGTAATGAAAATAAGAGAATGGCAGCGTTTTCAATCGTCTCTTTCATAAAGACTGAGGAGACAGTGACCAGTGGGCAGCAATTGAAAAATAAAACTGGTAACAACAGTTGAAGGTGACCAAATATCTCAACCACTATCTTATTATACTTATATTACAATGCACACAATGCTAAAAACTAAAAACTTGAAGCTCATGTATCAACAACACAAATCCAAGCTGTTAAACCCACAGTTTTACAAATCTCTGAACACCACTTTGCATCATTCAGAGTTTTTTCAGTGAGAAAAACCGTCCTTCAAAACACAGCAACCTGATTATTGTCACGCATATGCGTCAAATAGGCAATTTGTGTTGCATAGACAGATTTGAATATGCAACATGGCTCGTGTAGCTAAAACATACATGAACACTTTTGATGGTTGTGTTTTGAATTTATCATATCAGCTCTGTCGCTGTGATCCAGCCCCCCCACGACCCTGAATACAGGATAAGCAGGTAGACAATGGATGGATGGACAACAGCTCTGTAAGATTTGAGCATATGATGACTGGGTTGTGTTTCTGGTGGAATTAATCAGTTTTGAGAAGTGAGAACTTGGTTTTGAGTGTTTCAGTTTGCAAAATGGTGATTATGGAGATTATGTAACTCGTTTCATTATGTGTTGAGAGTTTTGAGAAATTGAGCCACAGTTTGGGAAACAACTGTAAATACAAAAAGAGTATAGGGAAATTATTCATATTCATTTAAACAGACTCAATTGGAGGCAACACATAACTATTTGAATAATTGTTCTAATAGTTGATGTGAAAAAAAGGCTGGTGTTATTTGTGATTTCTCTTATTGTTGTTGTCACTTCTGTACCACATGATGGCAGTCAGCCTATAGCCCAGTCATTTTTTACTGAAGAACCAAATCTAGTATAGTTGTTGTATTTTTAATAGGTTTCCTAAAACAGTTGACAACTTTAGAAAACTTTTCCATCCAATCATCCATCCATCATCCATCAATCCATCCATCTACTCACCCATTCATCCATCAATCAATCAATCCATCCACTCACCCATCCTTCCATCCACTCACCCATCCATCAATCCATCCATCTACTCACCCATCCTCCATCCATCCACCCATCCATCTATCCACTCACCCATCCATCCAGCCAGCCATCCATCCATCCACTCATCCATCCATCCATCCATCTATCCACCCATCCATCCTCCATCCATCCATCTGTTCATCCATCCATCCACGTGCCATCCATCTATCCACCCGTCCATCCATCCACCCATCCATACATCCATCCATCCATCCGTCCACCCATCTATTCATCCATCCATCTATCCACCCATCCATCCTCCATCCATCCATCTGTTCATCCATCCATCCACGTGCCATCCATCTATCCACCCGTCCATCCATCCATCCATCCAGCCATCCATCCATCCACTCATCCATCCATCCATCCATCCATCCACTCATCCATCCACCCATCCATCCATCCATCCATCAATCCATCCATCAATCCATCCATCCACTCATCCATCCATCCATCCACTCATCCATCCATCCATCAATCCATCCATCCACTCATCCATCCATCCATCAATCCAACCATCCACTCATCCATCCATCCATCCATCCACCCGTCCATCCATCCATCCATTCACCCGTCCATTCATCCACCCGTCCATCCATCCATCCACTCATCCATCCATCAATCCATCCATCCACTCATCCATCCATCCACCCATCCATCCATCCGTCCATCCACCCATCCATTCATCCATCCATCTATCCACCCATCCATCCATCCTCCATCCATCAATCTGTCCATCCATCCATCCACGTGCCATTCATCTATCCACCCATCCATCCACCCATCCATCCATCCAGCCATCCATCCATCCACTCATCCATCCATCCACCCATCCATCCATCCGTCCATCCATCCACCCATCCATCCACTCATCCATCCATCCACCCATCCATCCATCCGTCCATCCATCCACCCATCCATCCATCCACCCATCCATCCATCCAGCCATCCATCCACCCATCCATCCATCCAGCCATCCATCCATCCACTCATCCATCCATCCATCCATCCATCCATCCACTCATCCATCCACCCATCCATCCACTCATCCATCCATCCATCCATCCACTCATCCATCCATCCATCCGTCCATCCATCCATCCATCCATCCACCCATCCATCCATCCATCCATCCATCCATCCATCCATCCACCCATCCATCCATCCATCCATCCACCCATCCATCCATCCATCCATCCATCCATCCATCCATCCACTCATCCATCCACCCATCCATCCATCCATCCATCCATCCACTCATCCATCCATCCATCCATCCACTCATCCATCCAGCCATCCATCCATCCACTCATCCATCCATCCATCCATCCATCCACTCATCCATCCACCCATCCATCCATCCACTCATCCATCCATCCATCCACCCATCCACCCATCCACCCATCCATCCATCCATCAATCCATCCACCCGTCCATCCATCCATCCACCCATCCATCCATCCATCCACTCATCCATCCATCCATCCATCCATCCATCCATCCACTCATCCATCCATCCATCCACCCATCCATCCATCCACCCATCCATCCATCCATCCATCCATCCATCCATCCATCCATCCATCCATCCACCCATCCATCCATCCATCCATCCACCCACCCATCCATCCATCCATCCATCCATCCACCCATCCACCCATCCATCCATCCATCCATCCACCCATCCATCCATCCATCCATCCATCCATCCACCCATCCACCCATCCATCCATCCACCCATCTACCCATCCACCCATCCATCCATCCATCAATCCATCCACCCGTCCATCCATCCATTCACCCATCCATCCATCCATCCACTCATCCATCCATCCATCCATCCATCCACTCATCCATCCATCCATCCACCCATCCATCCATCCATCCATCCATCCATCCACCCATCCACCCATCCATCCATCCATCAATCCATCCATCCATCCATCCATCCATCCACCCATCCATCCATCCATCCACCCATCCACCAATCAGGGTACGACAGCTATCTGCTTCATAGATTCTAATTTCAGGATGTTTTTTTTATTTTAAGCTAGTCATGGTTAACCGGTGTGTGAGAGGTTGGGAGGGGATACATGTTTCTAAATCATTATCTTTATACTTCTAATATTAGCAGAGTGCATTAGCAAATTATCAACTAGCGTTAGCACTTCTATACCACACTAGCTACTACAGGTACTGAATGTATAGACATGCTGCTTTTGCTTTTTAAAGTATGGTAACAGTTAATAGAGACTTGGCTTTAATGGAAAGTTGTTCCTCCACTGTTTTCAGTCTGATCTCAGGGTGATGTGGAGGTTCACTTTACACTGTGATCTTCAACCTGTTTTTGAAGCTGAATCAGTTTGACATCTTGGAAATATCCTTCAAACATACATTGTAGAATGCTTCTTTCTGAAATCTTATTTTTGCTTTTCCAAAGATTAGAAAATATTCCTGCAGGACGGTGTGGGCCCACATGGGGAGCTGCCAAGAAAAGATAGACACATCATATCCGGTTTTGTATCATGATTCCTTTAATCATAACCTCAAACAAAATAGACTTAGTGTGCAGTGAAGAAATAGAGTAAATAAATATAGTTTCTCAGAGATACATTTGCTTGATGCTCAGGATTTTATTTTCAGGACCTATACTCATAATACAGGCAGGCCTCGATGCTGGACATACAATTGACGGGTCTGACTGGATTAAAACAACGATGGGAAAAGAAAAAAAAAACATTGCAGCTACAAAAAGAGAGAGAAAAAAAACACAATCACATCTTCACAGAAACGTATATTGGTCTGGTCCTCTGAAACGACGCCGCGCCCCCCGGGATGGTCGTCAGTAAATTGTACTCCGCTTCAAGATGTACGGCCGCCGGGACTTGGTGGTGCGTGCCGCTTGCCTCTTCAGGATGTAGGGTGATTTTCGTTTCAGTGGAGTGGCACTGTTCTCCTCTAAATATTCTTGAGAGTCATGGAGTAGCTATTAGGGGACAGAGAGAGAGAGACACGGCGGAGGGTGAGTGTCAAGCAACAAGAAGGAAATTGGCAGGCAAACGTGTTTTGTTGCCGAGCGGCAGCGTAATGGGAGTCTACGCCGGTGTGGCTGTGATTAAACGAGTGCATCGCTTCTGTCCTTCCATGCATGGAGAAACAAGTGCTAATCTAAAGTCGCCATGTTGAGATTATAAAAAAAAGAAAAAGGCAGACTGTTGTGTAAGGAGCAGAGGAAGAGAAATGATGGAGGATAGAGAGGAGGAGGCGAGGAGGAGTTTCCAAGTGTGTTTACTGGGAGAGAGGATGGATGGACTCCTGTGTGTGTCAGAGATATTTAGACTTAAAGGCCTTCATGCATCAGGGAAGGGTTTTAATGTACTTACACACAGATTTTTTTCAATGTTGATGCTTTCGCAGCCAAATACATGTCATATATCTTCAAACACTATATTGTTCAACAGCAGAGCGGAGGCTCTCTAGTCTGAACCAAGCTGGCACAGTTTTATTACTCCTTTCAACCTTGACAAAGGCAGCGCCCACCAGATCCACTCCTTTTTTTACCTTTCACAATAAAAGCCTGAGACATTTACTCATACTCATATACGCGCAATTGTTTACTAGAAATAACTAATATTCACTCAGAACCATTTTGCTAATGTGAAAATCAATATAATAGCTTTGGCCATACAACCCTATTACTTGGATGCAGACCGTCAGATGCTGCTCTGGGCCAATAGGATCCTCCGAATCCATTCAAACCTTTTATTGGAAAAGTGTCGCAAATTTGCTGCTATGAAATATTTGCAGGTGAGAACTTTTTTATGTCATGTACTCATGCCCCCAGTGTATTGAGGCTTTTAATCTGCATGTATGTTCCCATGCTTATATGAGTGTGCTTAAATGTGTTTATAATATTTTATATCTAGCAGTGAGGTCAAAACGTTAATGGCCCTTGCTAGAGCTATTCAGTTTGTCCCTTCTGGGCTGCGATAGAAAGATGGGGGTGAAACACTAGACGTGTGTGGATATGAAGGGGGAAAACAAATATCTCTAAATCCTACACACTGGCTATTTAACTGGCTCTATTTTTTTATTTTTTATTTTTAAAGAAGAATTTTCTCCGCATGTAATCATTGAAAGCATGGAAATCCATAAAATTGTAGATTTGTGTTTGATCCCAGATGTGTCGTCTCCCATTTTAAAAACAATTAAAGTCTCTGAAAGTAAACACTAATTTCTACTTTGCATTATTATACTGAGGTCATTTTACTGCTATACTATTTACTGTTGCAGTGGTTCTTTAAAAAAAAAACAATATTCATGTCACACATATATGCACACCAAATGCCATCAACAATAAGACTTACTGAAATGCACATTTCTAGAGCGACAACTCACACAATAATACACGTGTGTGTGTGTGTGTGTGTGTGTGTGCCTGTCTCACCCTCTCCTCCCGGCTCTGCAGCGCTCGGCAGATGAGTGTCAGGTTGTACAGCTCCTCCAGCAGCTGGAGGCTCCCCTCCCTCAGCTCGCCGCCCTCCTCCTCCTCCTCGCTGCTCAACGCCTCCTGCCGCAGGCTGTTCACCATCTTGCACAGGTTGGCCAGCGACACACGCCAGTAGGGGGCGCTCTGCTTGTTCTGTTTAATCTGCAGATGTTGAAAAAGAGAGGAGGGGGGGGGGGGGTGACGTCATATAGTTTGAAAAAGGATGATGTTTCTAATTGAATTCAGGAAGTGGTTTGTGGACGGTTTTACCAAATTCAAAGCTTGGTAATGTTAGATCTTAAATCGTAATCGTAAAATTAGATCTTCTTTTCACGTTGTGAACTGAAGTGACAGCTGAGTCGATCACAGAGGACAAAAAGCTGCTAAACAACCTGATATTTAGACCGTGAAGAACTTTTGTTTAATTTTAACTTGTATAGTGAATTACAGATTATCATTCTTTCTTGATGTAGTTGGTATCCTCAAAATATACTTGTTTTCTCTTGTAATGTGTCCCAGGTCAGAAACTCACCCTTTATGGAACTTTAATTAGGTGATTTGCATGTTAATCTTTGAAAAAAAATCTGGACTTGCTTTAGGATTTTGAAGACAGTTCTCCTCTCATCCAAGAGGCGTCTTACATTTACATTTACATTTAGGTCATTTAGCAGACGCTTTTGTCCAAAGCGACTTACAATAAGTACATTTGTCAAAAGACTAGTGGGGAGTTCCTGTAATTAACGGGTCGTTAATATGAAGTATAATGAGCTGAACTCCCCTAAAGTCAGTTAGAACTGAGGACAGATGTCTTCAAAAACCTAAAGGTCCAGTTGTCTACGATAAAGCTTTCAGAGATCACCAGGACCTGGATGACGTGTTAACTTTTGTCTTTTATACGTCCAATAAGAGTATTGAACTTGAGCTAAAAGAATACTGATTCTTGTCTTGAATGAGCTTAATCAACCACAATGGATTTCATTCCTTCTCTCAAGTGCTGTGGCCTCAATGCTGTTTTATTGGTTTTTCCACACTCTGAACGATTTGATCCATTGTGTTTTCTATTTTACAGTCGAAGCAGTAAAAGCTTTGGCCTTTTTAAGTGGCGCTGATGACGCATCCGTGGCTCTCACTTTACTTTGTGAGCACCGATGCAGTCTTACACCTGTTTGGACTGCAGTTCAAATATATGTTTGTACTATTTCTTCGGCAACAGACACCCAGAGTGATATTTCAATTACATCTAACTCATCTAGCTGCAGCCTGTTGTGTTATAATCCAGTTGGAGTGGCTTTAAGAGGGTGGAGGGCCCCGGGGCCGGCCTCTGGGTGTCACCGATGATGATGGAGAGATTCAGGGAAGCGAGGGGAAATGTGCGCTTCATAGCTAAATAAAATGAACATAAATTACTATAAGCTCCCCTGAGACTTGGCTGGCATCGTTTAATAGCATCAGAGGAATGATGTCTCCTCTGATGTTGTGGAGGCAAGAGGCAGGTGGAACGCAGGCTTCTCTTTTGTTTGCCGAGCAGAGAACGACATGTGATAAAAGCTGTAGCAGCACACCAGGGACCAAACATAAGCTGCTGCTGGCATTTACAGATCGTTCACGGCATCGACGATTCAAAGGGTTTTCACTTAGTTTTAAATTAACTACATGGGCGAGGTCAGGCGTGGTTTTAATTGTGCTGAAAGGTCACATGAAGGATTGTTTTCTCACGTCGCTTCATTGGGATCTTCTCCCGTAATGTAATCATCATTTGAGGGGAAAGGATCTCTATACAGAGCCACCAAGACTTGACTGTGTGTTGCAGGCTGTGGACTAACGCATGTTCAGTAGAAGTAAGAGCTGGAGACGAAGTCTGCTTCCTCATCACATCCTCAGAAGGAGAAGTGTGGACATGCAGGTCAATCAATTTAGCCGTCGCCAGAAAATAATGAGCATATAAAGTTAAGATGAAGTCTCTTCCACCATTCTGCACTTTCCAGCCTCTTGAGCACAACTTATTACAACAATCAGTGCCCCCTCAGCAACCTGTGAGCATCAGCAGCGATGAATCACGCGGCCGATTCGTCACTGCCACGTCTCCGTACGAGCACCGCGGTTATTTATCATGGAGGTGGAAGATGTGTCGTTATGATGCCGTCAGCTCCATCTGAATGTCATTACGCTCGCGCCATCCGTCTCCCCGTGCCTCCACTTCCTCCCTCAGCTCGGCCACACCAGATATGTGTTGAAGAATCATTCAATTACAACTCAGTAACTTCCCTCCGCTCTTATTTTCTGATTATTATTAATCTTGCTCTTGCACATTGAAGTGTAAAGAATTTCCTTCAATTTCTAATCAAATCAGGGTCAGTCTAAGAACACATGGAACCGTCACTAGCTGACCGACTGGGTTGACGTGAGAGGAGAAAAAGATGAAAGACGGCAGGTTACCTTGGAAGTGAAGAGACTGCCGAGTAGCTCGTCTTCCAGCGCTCGCTGATCCTGATCGATGTCTGTCAGTCAGGAGAGAAACAGGAACATAACCTTCAACCAGATCTAATCCAGAGTTTAATGAATGTTGAGTGACTTCTGATTCATAAATGTCAGTGAGACGTGAGAGTATTGCCTCTTCTTCAATGTGTCTCCTGGCATTTAGACTCTTTCAGGCTCTTAGTGAGCAGAAAGAGTTTGCAACCCACAACCCAAGTTCCTGTTTGTTAGTCAGACACCTTTAAGTGTTCAACTGGTGACACACTGTTGGGTTACGGATCACCCGATGAAACTTTGTTAACTCAACATGGGTTATTGATCTGGAGGATTCACAGTTTTTCACTATGGTTTTGCTCTGCTGTAGTTTTATATAGAGGTTTATTTTTATCGTATAAACGTGGGTTCAAACTGGGTTTAAAACATTTAAATGAGACATCACTACAAAAAGCCAGTTTATAGGAGCCAAAAGGGGGAGAATCCTTAAATCAATGAGTCACAACTTGTGCAATTAAGAAGAATAACAGTCTTTGTCCATTACTTGTTAAAGAGTTAAAAACAGTCGTATTTAAAAAAACAGAAGTAGTCCCACGATTTTCCAGTTTTGCACCTGTTGCATGCAGTACGTTGTGTGAGAGCACTTGCTCCACACTTTCTTGTAATGTCATGGCTTTTCCCCTATTTTTTGTCACCATGAACGAAGGCAATGATTAATGATAAAATCAGAACACAATACATGAATGCAAAAACCTGTAGAAAGAGTCCCGGGTGCTTACCTGTACAAAGTCCACCACACGTGATACAGAGAAGAAGCATACATGCCAGCTGTGCCTGCATCTTGATGAGGAAACAAATAGTAACCAAAAAGGAAAAAAACGGATCCCACGCTGAAGAATTCACCTGAGGAGGAATCTAGTCCATAAGGTGAAAGGTCAGACACAGAAAGCTAAAGAGGCTGGAGAAGGGATTCGTAGTGATGCTGCTGCTGCTGCTTCTTCTCTTCCAGCTCGAAACACGCTTCCCCTTCCTTGCAGCTTTCCGGTTGGTTGTGAGGTGCAGTGGGCTCCATTCTCTCAGTTTATAAGAGCTGATGTGATGTCAGAGGATGGTCCCTCTCCTCATCGCCACCCCCACCTTCCCACCCACTGACACAGCCCCCTTCATCCACCCATCAGTCTCCTCACTGCGTCTCTTCCCTCCTGTGTCATCCTTTCATCAGACGTCACTTTGGCATCATGAAGCTAAAAGGGTTTTTTTGGGGGCGGGGGGTTTGCATCAAGCTTTGGGAGATTTTGTCATTTCACCTCGTGAATGCACACGGTCGGCGGGTTGCGTTGCACTCGTCTCCCAGGAAGCGGGGTGCAGCGCTGGGGTGGGAGGATGCAGAACAAAGGTTCACTCTTTGTGTCACTATTTGGAGAAGCTCCGCTCTGATGGTTTCATTTTTTTTTCAAATGACGTGTCGGCGAGTGGTCGTCTGGAGCAGGGGTCAGCAACCTGTTTGGTGTGAAGAGCCATTTTTCATTACATCAAAATTGAAACCTCAGACAGATCCGTAATTGTATTCCATCCAAGCATTTTTCTCCCATAATCATAATTGTAATTATATGTGAGAGTTAATAATGAGTCTGGACTTAGACAAACCTAATGAGTGCCTGCTATAAAACATGACACATAGTGATAAGTAGCCTGTTACTAATATCTGAATATGTTGTTATTATTATTAATATATATATATATATATATATATATATATATATATATATATATATATATATATATATATATATATATATATATATATATATATATATATATATATATCAAATGCTAGATGCTCACATTTCCATTTTGTTGAGCACTTTAAAGACCATGTTGGTTTGAAAAAGAAATAATAACAAAATCTTTGTTCATTTTGAAGGTTTTTTTTTTAATCACACCGATTCAAAACCATGAAGTAGTTGAAATAAACAGCTCCATGCACCACAGGGGAGGATTGAACTTGTAGCGACTGCAAATAAAAGGAGAAATGTACACAATCTACACAAAACCCAAAGAAATTCAAGTAAAAGTTCATGCGATGCGGATTAAACCCTGGATCAAGTCACTACGGAGTCCCGCAAGGTTCAATTTTAGATCTTCTTCTCTTGTTAGAATTTTATTAAGATGCAATCTTGTTTTTTGTGACTATTGAATATTTTACTATTTATATTTCTAAGCTGGATCAGCAACATATCTGATGGGTATTTACAGTTAAGACATGAAGCTTATGTAAACATTCATCTTATAGAAATATACATATTACACTCTATCTGCTGTCCAATTATACAGCTATTTAATTAATCACAGAAATGTTGTGAATTATATATTTGTAAGTCATTTCTTCACTTTTCTGTTTAGAAAGTGACCTTTGGCTTTTTAATAATGTGTCCTAAACCGAAATGCCTTTATTTGGAATCACATAAAAACAATATGTATATGCTAGATCCACCTTGATTTATAGCCACGAAGTTAGTCCAGTTTGAGTCAGACTTTGACTTGACACCTATTTCCTTTGACTAAATATCAGTAACTTCGGAACAGATCTGCAAAAGATATTTCAAGCATGAAACCAGGCAGACTGAGTGGGCTGCTCTCACGTCTGATCCTCCTCCTGTTGTCGTCTATCCAGCAGGGAGAGCCAGTTCCTCTCCGTCCTCAGTCCGCGTCCTGCGCTGCAGCTCACTGGCCCCGCGTCACGGCGGAACAATGGCCAGAACTCCGTTTACCGCATGTAATGTAACGGCCATTTCCAGTATTACATACAGGCTGTGTCTTAATGTGTTCATATTCTGTCTGGGATTTCTCCACTTCCTCATATCTCCATGTCCTCCTCTGAACTTTTCACGTACAGCAGCTTTAATCAGCAGCTTTGCTGTTTTGGTTGAACAATGTGACTTTGTGTCTTTCCTCCGGTGGTGGTTTTCCCTGAAGCTGGGGGTGTGGTGGGGAGGTGGGCAGAGGAACACCAATACATGTCAGGACTGTGTGGGAAACACCTCCCTCTTGCTTTTGGGACGGGGCGGACAGAGTTGCCGCAGTCGCCCAACTTTAGTCAAACACTCACACAAAGTGTCCGACGTCGTCGTGCCATGCCGGGACCGTAACGCGCTCTCGGATTGCCGCAGTGTTCCCCTCGCGCTCCCCGAGTCATGGCTCCGTTTGGGAAAAACTTCCTGAAAGCTCGACAGAAGAACAGGTAATGTGATGATGAGAGTTGACTTTTCTTCAAACCGGTTGAGTGTGCGGTTTCCCCCCCACGAGTTCAGTCAGCAATGAAGTTACTGTCGAGGACGGGCATCTGACGCACAACGCAGCGCGCGTCGGTGGCGCACGAGGGGCAGAGGGCGACCCTTTGAAAGCACTTTTATTTGTTTTAAATGCACGTTTGATACAAGTAGGATGCAGGCTATAAATTGCAATCAAAGAAAAGGGCATGATGGTGATATAGGAGGGAATAAAGTACACGTCCGAGTGAGACAAATGTAAACCATTAAAACACGATTAAGAACAACAGGGACACGATATAAACTAAAGGAATTAAAGGTATATTACAGGGTTTTCCCTTTTAACTAAAAGGGGAGGGGGCTGATTGTGGGATGCACCAATACCAATATCGGATACTGACTAGAGTAGCTAAATCAACTATGGGTGACATATTCTATAAGTTTACACTTGAATTGTAATTTTTGACCAAGTTGCTGGTGTAAGATGTATTACATTAATAATAATTCAGTACATTTATATCGGTGTATTTATTCGTTCCATTTTCTTTCTTCTAAAGCAATGATCATGTCTGATGTCACCTTATACATCAGAAAATGATCCCAGTCATTTCCACACAGTGAGCCGTACATAATCAAACCCAGGATCGGTACTCGGTGTCGGTATCAAGACCCAAAAAGTCTGAATATAATAGAAATACAGCCAAGCTCAAAGATCGCAGATTTAATCATCAAAAAGGTGCCGTTTTCTTCTATCTATCCTCATGGTTTAATTTTTTTCTCACAAAGTAATGTGCTAAATCTACATAAACTATAAAAATACATCAGTATGTATACGGTGTGTGTGTGTGTGTGTGTGTGTGTGTGTGTGTGTGTGTGTGTGTGTGTGTGTGTGTGTGTGTGTGTGTGCGTGTCTGTGTGTGTGTGTGTTTGTGTCTAAAGGAAGGGGGATGTAACTGTTTTATGTTTGCTGTATAATGTGATATTGCGGGTGGTTCCCGTTCCTGTCAAAGTACACTTTACTGTACATCAACCTATCAGAGCTGCTGCTCTGTAATTACCACCAAATGTTATTTTTAATACACGTTTCATGTGGGACAGCAGAGTCAAAGAACACCTTAACTTCAGGTCCAGGGAGCATCAATGCTCGTATGATTTTCCTGGAGTGGCTAGTGCGGCCCGTTTGATGTGGCCCCGCGGCTGCAGCTGGGAGCCGACCTCAGCTTGTGAAAAGGTGGGGAAATTAGATTTACTGTGCCACAAGCTCTTCTCCGTTATTGCTGCACAAATTCTATTTGGACTGCAGACTTATTGTTGTGCAGAATTGGTAAACAAGAGTTTCACTTTCGGAGTATATAGGTCATGATCCAATCAGGACTTTGTTGGATGTTGTTGCTGAGACCAGGTTCAGGGAGGTTCTTTAATTCTGGGGTAAAAAACAGTTTGCATTAGTTTTACTTATTGAGACTCGTTCACCACCAAATTCAATGAGAACGTCTTCGGATTAAGTTCAGACATAAAAACAGGCTTTTATGCTAAATTGCGGTAAAAAATCTTTGACAGTGGCACCCGCAGCAGAATGGATGATTCTCACATCACACACAGAGCTTTGATAACTTCAAACAGTCTGACTGAGGCGGTCTCAAGTGCATTCTGTGGATGTCTTCGCTTTTTCATGTCGTGTGGTAATTACCATTGCGGCACCCATAATTACCTCAAGTGTTTTAGATGTGTAGATATGTCAAACGCTTGATATTCGGGAGGATGGCATGTGGAGCTGCAGTCGGTTGGAACATTAAAACTTTGACTAAACGTTCAGAATAAACGCAGTGTTTGATTACAGCTGACGACTTTCCTTTTGGTTGTCTTCACCATGAGAAGAATCGCGGGGTGTCATCCTGTCTGTTAAACTGGCGTCCTATAGTAAACCATGCAGGCCTCAAAGTGGGTTGGAAATCAGACGGCTGCCAGCCGCTGACATGTGTGACCAGCGCAGCAGCGTGACAGCTTTGTGCACAGCACCAATTAGCTGCTGAAATTGTCGGGTTCACGTAAATCAGCCGACCACTATTCAAATGATAGTGATTGTGCCGAAGGACACAAGCAACGGCGTATTTAGTGATTCACAGAGAAAAATAAGAGTGGTGGGTGGTGTCACAGAGGAAGGGAAGGGCGTGTTGTGTCTCTGCTCACAGATGCCTATCAGACTGGGAGTCATCCCAGAGATCAACATATGAGATATGAGAGTGATGTTATTTCCTCGCTGATCCCTCATCCTCTTTCAGATAAGAGAGGAAGCATCTCCTCTTCGCTGTCTGCTCCGCGTCGGTGTCTTCTATCACACAAACCAGACGCAGAAAACAACTTCCCCATCCTAAATATATTAGTTCTGATCAGGTGTGGAAGCTGTGATTATCCCGCCAAAATAATTAGGATTCACTCTATTAGTCACCAATAGTCGTCACAATATGCTTAAAACTCTTAAAATGGCAGTAAAACATATTGGAATCACTTTAAAGCAACACATTTGTATTGCACCACAGATAGAAAGCATCTTTGTTAGTGGAGACTGTAAAGGACACAACAAATAATGTCCTAGAGATCTATTTCTTTAAAATCATGCTCTATTTTACACTTCTCTACCATGATAGCAAGCTAGCCAGCTTCATCAACCCACTCATGTGTCAATATTCAATAATAAAAATAATGGGGATAATGTAATAAATTCACCATGATTGTTTTTTTTTTCTTTCAAATCACAATACGTAACAATATCTTAAAAACTATGATATTCTTACTATTTATGTTTAACAGCTGTATACTACTATGATTGCTGTGATTGTTTGATTGTCTGTCCATCTTGCATTGTGCTGCAGCAAACCCCATCATATTTTGGGTAGATGTTTATGGCTCTATGTTCAAGGACCTCTCGTGGTCGGGTTGACTCACACTTTCTAAACGGAGGGGGGGTTAGCCAATTAGTGGGTTGTATTCATTCTATTACACAATACAACTGCACTCTAATGAAGGCACCTTTCTAGTTATCTTGTTTGACAGATTTCCCATTGTAAAATATTGCTCAATAGCTGACATTATGCTAGCTTTGGCTAACATTACACTCCCTGCTTGCACCCGCCACTTTGGCGCTGCACATGTGCAACTCTCAGCAGAGGTTAGAGCGAAGCAAAATGGCTCACCCAAGTACCATCATCACCTCCTGCTGCATCCAAAATCGATGATCTTGTTCCTTAATTTCATCTCGATCGTAGGTTGACTTTAACACTGTGATCTGTAGGCTTTAGCTTTCACTGCTGAATCAGTTTGACATTCTGGATTTATCCATTCAAACCCATTTTGTAGATTTGTTTGTTTACAGTATTCAGGGAGTGCAGTTAGTGACTGTGTGGGCTCCATTGTGCTTGATGGAGTGACAGCAGGGGGCGGGGTTTAGCAAAGGGTCAATTACTTCATCATATTAAGGGTGGCAGCACAGATGTAATGGATGGATATCTCTGGGAAATAAAACCTGAGGGAAATATGTTTTATGTATCTAATCGTTTTTATTTACAGTTTATAAGAGGTTTTGCTTCACTTTAAACTACTTTCAGGACCCTTGTTTTGTCATCACCGAAATGTTCATTCCAGAAAGTCAGAACCGGTTGGCAGCAACGACCACAGGATATAAAAGCTGATGTGCTTTCACGACTTTGTTCTGCTAGAAATATCTGCATCACCTTCTCGTATCACTATTAACCTGAGAAAACACTGGGAAGGCTATAAATCTGTCATTTGTTATGACTTGTTCAGACCACCAGCATGCAGTCCTCTGTGGTAACTTGTAGCTTGTAAATTCATTACACAGAGTGGATTGTTCCTATCCTACAAGGTTGTTATTATCAGCGTTACAATGGAAGAGGGGGACGAGCTGTAACCGTATCGCCCCACGCAGAAACTTGTGCTGAGAATTCATATAATTTAAACGTGGCTTCCTCCCGCATGTCTGCCGTCTCAGCCAGTATCTCAGCTTGTAAGTTTAAACTGAGGTCAAGCAGGTCTTCTCAGGTTTCTTGGGTTCACCCAAGTGTGAAATGTTGAGGTCTAAGCCGCCCTGCGCTATTCACTTCACAGCCACCATCCTCTTTACATGTCAATATCTCTCAGTCATCACACATCCTCATTCTATTGGCACGTTTCCAATCAGAGGTTCATCACAACATCGGCGTCAGCTTTGTCCTTTATCGCCCCAAAAAACTTCAACCTACAAGAGACACCCTCATCTGGAGTAACGGCATAATCCCACACTATGAATATCAAAGTGACGGCCCTTATGTATCTATCACCTGCGATGCAATCAGCCCGATGCTGCTTGTTTGTCCTGGCAGCGAGTCGACTAGAGAGGGTTCGGATTCTTGGCGCTCGCCGACACCGACGCTGCCAGTCTCATCAAAAATGTTTGTCCTCTTCAGAAAATAACTATTGACAGCGCTGCAGTGTCTGAAAGCTGTCTGACTTTCAACCCACAAACAGCTCACAATTGAAAATAATAGTTCAGTATCTAAAAATAAAAATGTGGTGTAACAGATGCTCGTGTATAATAATGTTTTTCTACACTTCCTTTGAAGACTGATGAAGTGCTGCTCAGAAAGCCCAAATTTTCTCAATGGTTGACTTGTGATGAAGTAACTGATTTTTAAAAAGTTACCATGTAACACAAACAGAAACCTGGCACTCTTTAAACAAACCTAACGGTTATGTTCCCTCGTGGAATGTGTTTGCTTTTTTGTCGGATCAAAAATACGTTTCCAATGAGTCTGCAGAAGTCTGCGTAGGGAGGAGTTAAATCCAAAATAGACATGTATCGAGAATCATTTAATAATTTACCACCACTACTATCTAGTATCATGAAGTGACCATGAATTAATTATGCAATATGGATATTTATCCCATCAAAGATGAATGTAATGGTTGACATTGTATTGATTTCCAAAGCAGAAGAAATGGAGATATTTCATCATCAGGGACACGAGCTTCCCTTTTAACACCGCTTTGGACATTTAAATGTTTTATTCCACACCCAGATTTGTCAGCACTTTCTTCCCAGTAGAGTGGAGTTTTAATGCGGACCAAAGTGAGCGCTATGGAATCCATTTTCCCTTCCTCCCTCTGTCCATTGAACTGTGGTGGCAGGATGTTGTGTGAGCGCTGGTGATTGTGGCCCAGGACAAATACAGGTGTTTCCCTGCCTTTTCCTGCACAGCTGAGGGCTCGGGTCACCGTCGCTGAAAAAGCCGATTGTCTGGGCAGCGTGTTTATTCACCTGTATGTTCAGATATGTTTGTCACATGTTGAGTACACTTATGAAGTTCATGTTTAGATGTTCCTTCTCTTTTCTCTACATTCCCAAAATATTTGGCACCTGAAGACAAAAACATTCTTCTACTTGACCCCTCATCACAGCTTTCTAGAGGTGCGGGAAGGTTTCAGATCCTTTATTGTGTGTGTGAACGCAGCCTTTAAATGTTGCTTAAATCGCTAAATGTTGAGACTTCACTGTACAGTTTATTGATTGATTGTCTAAAATCTTAATCTTCTGTACTACAACTACTAACTGATACACATGGTGGACTAAAATGTACAATACTGTACTTGTGTAACATGGCGTTGGGAGCAGTTCCACCTAAGTTTACCTCAAAGTTTGTTTCATTTCCAGACTATATTTATCACATAAACTAGGATTTCGCTTCTTTTTTTCTACCCTGTCCATCATCTCTCGACCTCTCAGTTCTATCTTGTGTTGTTGAGACAATAACAACATGTGTTACAACGCTGTTTGCATTGGATTGCGTGATGTTGTGCAGGTGTGGCCTTCTCTGTTTTCTCCCTGAGCAGCCGCAGCACTCGCAGGGTTTCCTGAGGAGATGGTAGTTCGAAACTCTGCGGTCAAAGTCGCCGCGTTCCTCATCTTTGATTACCTGAGGCACGTTGGGTTTGTTTGGCTTGCACATAGCTCAGGTATTTGCTGCGCCCCGCTCATCTCCAAGGGTCTCCCTAACCATTAACCAGCCTGTTGCATTGTTGCATACGTATTGCATTCCTGAGACCTTATTCACCGGCCGGTTTACACAGCGCTGCGGTTGTGTGTTTTCACGCCGCATGGGAACCAAAACACAGACGTATCAGACCGTAAAATCAGCTAAATGTGAGATAGTGCAGCATTTAAGTTCTCCCGTTTGAGTACTTCTTATTGCGCCTCGCTGGATCGTGATGGCGTGCGGGCGGGTAGCGTCTTCAGAGGATGTGTATTTTAGTCCGGCCTATCTCTCCTGACGATCGGTGGTTAATGTGGGCTGCAGTCGTTATGTGGTGTTATCTCCACTGATAAACACACAGCAGATACATGATGCAAGGTTCACATCTAAACACGTTACTACATCCTGAGACGAAGAACAACACCTCACATGTCATATGCAGGCTGATCACATATTATCACACAAGGGCTGTTGTGCTCTAATCCTTGAATGTAAAACTGAAATGCTTCAAGTACCTACGAGGAGCTTTCATTGTGTGTTGATGTTGGTCTACAGGCAGCAGACAGTGTTTCCAGAGTCCCTTGAGGAATTGTTTTACTGCAGCAGGGTCTGACAGGCTGCACTATGCAGTCCTGGTTCTGGTTCTCCAGTGCCTCCCTTCCCTCCAGCGGTCTCATGAATATGGAGGCCTCACTGGAGTCTGAGCTGAGGGAGTTTCCGGAGAAGCTGCATGATTTTTTTCTGTTTTAGTGCAAAATTGGACCCGGTGGCTCAGATGATGTCTTGATTACTTATGCAGGTCATAACGAGGCATCATAATTAAATTGAGACAATTTCATAATCAGTTAATAGTTCCTAGTCCCAAAGTCCTTGCAAACAGACTGGTTAAACACCATTTTGGCCTTTTGGTTTCTCTCCACCGCTGTCAAATAACATGAACAACTGTCCTGCTCAACAAAAGCTTAACCCTCACTCGAGTTTGCTCTCTGAAATCCCTTTTGTGGACTGTAGATGAAACTCAACATAAACCAGAATTACAAGAACATTGTGATTTATTGCTGTTCTCTGTTTAAAGTGTTGCCTGTTTGATTTTGGGGCGTGGAGGAATGTTCGTCTGCCTTTTTGCAAACCTGCTAAAAGTCCCTGTTAGAGGAGAAGCTGCAGGGTTTTTTTGTCTCCTGGTGATATTATATAAATAATCTCTGTCTGTTTTGTTTTTTTAGATTAAATTGTCTACAATCACGGTATTATATGTCACTTTAGTTTTCTCTTTCAGAGTGGCTTTCACTTTAAATGTATGTAATTCACTGAGACAGTCAGCTACAGCACATCTGCCTAGTGAATTGAAAACATTTCTTTTGTATAAATAATAACATGATACATCATCCTTTATCGTGAAATCAAATTGAAATGTCTGGCAACGTTATCTACTTATTTGATTACTTGTCCGTTTTGTGGACATCTGCATTGCCGGTGCCTATCATTTAACGGTGGATATTAGGTCCTGGATATTACCGGTGGTCCATTAAGCATGTAAAAAATTGATATCGCCGGCCCATCAGAGGTCAATTTTTGAGCAAGTTTTACGGCCCAGACGAAAAAGGTAATGAGGGCCTTGGGGTTAAATAGCTTAGAACTGGGCCATTAAGTGATCATCTGTGATGAGCAAGACGATGAGTAACAGCCTAATAGAATCAAGCCAGGGAGCACAAAATGAGTGAATGTAGTTTTCTGCTCATTGACCTAATGGAAAGCCATCAACATAGGATTTATTGAAGAATACATAGAATAGTGAAAGGACTTCCAAAGCATGTGAGTGTACTTAGAACTCCAGCAGTGTCACTGCTGATGGAGAACTTGTGGAGCATTTCTTTTTGTACGCTGTAGGTTGTTTTAAACGGACTCATCGGTGACCAAATATGGTTGTTTTTTTTGGTTGTTTTTTTTCATAATTGGGCTGTTGGGATTGGCCCCGGTGTTTCAGACACATGATGATGTCATCCCAACATCCCTGTTCATGTCTGACGGCGGGGGGGGGGGCTTTGGTGCACGTCATCCCCCCTCCCTCTCCCCTCACTTCCTGTCACCTCTGTCCTGTCTGGTAGAGAAAGGTAAACAAGAGTGTGCGATTTGACTTATAAGTAATATCTCAATAATTGAAAATGTATTTTTAGATTAAACAATTTGGACATACCAGTGACACTAACTTGGCATCATTGTGATATCAGATTGATCTTTAGGATAATATTCTTTATTATTAAGTTAATTATCCACTAATTATTGCTTTTATTTAAATTGAATTCCTCTATAAAGTACAGTTTGCAGGCAATATTCTTTTAATTATAGTTTATTCATTTGTTTATTTGTTTATGGATTTGACAGTCTGGCTATGGTGACTTATGGTGACACTTAAGGTAAAGCCAGGTCAATACCACAGTCAGCAGGACTTTATCCTCAGGGGACTATGAATGTCTCTACCTTCTGTGACAAACCTTGTGGTACTTGAAGTATAGTCAGGGCATTACCCAAGACAGTAGGCTTTATCCTCAGGGGACCATGAGTGTCTGTAAAATGATTGGAGGAAGATGACGTGTCACTAGTGTGACTACAAACACCCAAAGAAATATACTTTTAAAAAGAAAAGTCTTAAAACGACAGACAGCCACCAACTTGCGTGCAGACAAATAATAGAACGTTTTTATTTTGAGGGGTTAAGACGAGTAAATCTTCATTCCAAAGCCACAATTGCTGTATGACCTTTCTTTTCCTTTCTCTCTGCTAGGACACAAGATGCCGAGCCGTTGGAAGGAAAGGAGATTCAGGTTTCAGTCTGCAACGAGGACAAGGTCGTCTGTGGAGTCACCAAGCACACAACATGTGTAGATTTGATTCAGGCCTTGCTGGATGATCACAAATCCGTCCCGGAGAGCAAGCGGCTCCTGCACGGGGAGCCAAAAGACTTCTGTCTCGTTGAGCGCTGGAAGGGTTTTGAGAGAGCCTTGCCTCCTCTCACTAGGATCCTGAGACTCTGGTACGCCTGGGGGGACCAGAGACCCTTCATCCAGTTCACTCTGGTCAAAACCAGCGATTTTGTGCCTCAGCCCACCAAGAAGGGGGGAAAGTCCAAAGGGGCCAAGCCGAAGCGATGGGAGCACGGCCGGGCCCAGCAGGCCCAGCCGCTGCCGGCGGAGAGGCAGAAGCGCATGGTGAAGAAAGCTTTCCGGAAGCTGGAAAAGATCCACAAAGAGAGCAAGAGCTCCCCCGGTGCCGACGAGATCGACCGGATGGTGCAGCTCATCCTCAACCAAGACCACGCCATCCGGGAGCAGATCCAGCACATGAGGGACCTGGATCTGGACATCGAGCAGTTTGAGGTGCAAGTACAGGAAAAGGCAGAGTCCGAGAGGTCGTCTGCCGGGGGTCAGATTTTGGGGGCCCACGCCGACGAGCAGTTGCAGGAATACCTGTACACCAGCGATGGAGTGGAACAGCTTGAGCTGCAGGTTCAGAGGCACCAGGAGCTCATCCTCCAGCTGTCCCGGGACATCGACGCCGAGCTGGGGAAGGCCAGTGAACAGGAAGGAGCCGCCGCCGCTTCCTGGATCCCCTCGGAGACAGACGAATCCTTCTACGCTGCCGAGCTGGAGCGGCTGCAGGACGAGGTGAATCGTAGCCTCTTTGCCGGCGTGTCCCTTCACAACCAAGCTGCAGATATAGACAAGCAGCTGAAGTACTACGACGCCACGCTGTACTCCAAGGACCAGGAGTGCTGGCAACTGGCTGCACAGTTGAGCTCAATGCAAATTGGGGATGGAGAGGAAGAGGAGTCCGTTCTCGTCCCCGTGAAGAGCGAGACTCAGTGCAGCGTCTCACAGACGGTGAAACTCAAACACAGCCTGTCGCCTCTGGACGTTACAGACACAGACTCAGACACCGGGATAAGCTCCACACACAGTCAGGACTCGCTGTCACCATGTCTGGACTTCCCTCCCCCGCTGGACACCGACGTCTGAACAACCCAATTTATGGTTCCGCGTACACTTCCCCCAGTTTGTGCCTGTTATGTGTTGTCATTGCAGTCGAGTCACAGAGTGACCTGGGTTTCTGAAATGCTTTGATCTGTGACTTGAATGTGATGGAAACCAAACCAAACTGGAGTCATGTATGTACCAACCACATGAGTGTACACTGTTGGCCCTAAAGAAGCAAAGTCTCCTGAGAATAACCATGTCTAATGTGTCCCAGACTTAGTTACCTTAATTAATAACGGTGAATGTATGCTTCTTCCCCTTCGTAAGGTTCTCAAGCTTTTTATGAAGCTGCACTTCTTTGTACTCACTTATGTCTATTAGCAATGTTTTATATTAAAACAGACAGCTAACTCTTTTGGATGTAGAATTTAAGATTTGTTTAACAATCCTCGACACACTACACTGTAAATACACTGCTGTAACCAACACTGCAAATGACTGTTCTTATGACACAGGCACTATTTGTGAAGATAATTTGATAAGAAAAACAAAAAAGGGGTATTTATTTATCATGTATTGATATGTCACAGATGATTTTATTATATCTTTCCCCATCTGATCGAGCACATCATATTCAAAGCGACACAAATATCCTGTACTCTCTTTGTAAATCATGACTAAACAAATTATGACAAAATAAAGTGTACACTACAGCTGATATAATAAACATTAATGCTGTAAGTGTGAAAGAGTAATCACTCTGTTGTTGGCTCAAAGCAGCGATGATCTAATGTTGAATAAGCAACAGAGCTGCTCTACTAGAAAGTGCGGCACTGGAACAAAACATGTCAAGGTGCCAAATGTTATAGATTCCTCAGATCTCTGAGTCACCTGAGAGAAATGACAACTCGAGTGCAGAGCCCCGTCCGCCTGCAACGCAGCATATAATCACACAAGATGGTCGCCATGCAGGCAAGCACGAACAACGGCGAGCACTCTCCTCTCGCCGAGGCTCCGCTGACAGACTCACACTTTGTACTCGGGGCGAAGCGGGGCTGGCTGCTGGGAGAAGCGGGGCATATCTATTTCACACACTAATTGCTTAACCCCCCCCCCTTTCAGCGCTTCAAGCCACTAAGTAACTCCACCAAGCATGAAAGGCCAGAGATCTTACAATGTGAACTATCTCACACCGGCGCCTCACTCGTTGATGGAACGGGGGGTTTATGACGGTACTTCTAGCGTGTTTCACCACCAAGTACGCACCAAGCTGGAATAAAACAAAAAAAAAGAGGCTGTTGTGTAGAGTTCATATTCACATGCAAATCAGAGCCGTCTTGAGTTGGTGTAAATGAAGGAAAGGAATGTTGAAGTGTGTTGTTCGAGGGAGAACTCGAAGTCCACCTCATTATTTTATTGACAGACATGTTGAGGCACCGGCCTTTCTCAAATAGCATACATGCATAAAGACATGAGCTGATGGAGGACCTCCCGGTGCCATTTCACATGTTAGTCGCTGAAGTTAACAAAGCCCTGGGTGTGTATGTACAATCCTTGGCAGATTGTAAAAGCCTCAGATGGAGGCGGGACAATTCAATTCTCTACCATTCAGAGTCTTTACAATAGTCTGAGCCTTGAAATGAAAATGGACATATGGACATAACATATGTTGTCCCCTATTTAATATTAGCATTACTTCTTTATATACGCTCATGAACTGGTGTTCCCCCGCGGCAGAGTGACGCCACTTCCAGTTTTCAGGGAGGCTGCAGGCTCGTGAAATGTTTACGTCTTCTCTCGGCCGTAGATCAGCAATTCACTGCGTTTGCTGACAACAATAATTACACGGACCAAAATGGCAATTAGGCTGACGGCGAACCCGTCTGTGTTCAGCCCTCTCGCTCAGGATGACTGGCCAGCTTGCGTAAACCGTAATTTGTCATCAGTTGTGGTTCCAGTGCTGACGATGAAAAGCTCAACATTTAAAGGGGACATCTCAGGTACATACATGTGTTTGGGGGTTTCTACTAGAACATGTTGACATGCTTTAGTGTTCAAAAAAAGATATCTATATTCCTTCTCTGTCTGAGTTTTATTGTGAGGGTGCCTTAAAGAGACAGGTGCTAAAACGCTTTTCAGTCTGCTCTGATTGGTTTGGGAAAAAAGTCTTTGCAAAGATCGTTCTCAAGAGTAGCAACACATCTCAGATCCTGGTTTGTGGACTTTGGTCGCTGTTGTCTTGGGCTCTGGCCGTAGCCATCTTGGACTTTTTGCAACCAGTAGAGGAAGTGACCATATTTGGACTGCAGAGCAACAGGTGGATCCGGATCCATCTGGCTTCTGGTGTGAACTGTAAACAAAGTTAGCTTCATAAATCCAGGTCAACTTTTCAGCTAAGTGTTACAGCTAACTGCATTGGTAGCTTGGGAGTGACCTGTCAATCACAAGGTAGCCCCGCCCCTAAAGCATCCCCTGCTTTATGGTCTATAATTTACTAAATTAACATCTGCTGTATTGAAGAAGACTTGAAGCTAGTGATTGAGACCATAAACTCGTGTTTACAATGTTTACTGAGGTGATAAATCAAGTTAAAAGTAGAGTCATTTTATCACTGTCTTCGATACAATCAGACTATTCTATTTGCAACCGGAGGAGTGGCTGAGGAACGCAATATATAAAAAACACATATTGCTTGTCTCGAAAGGTTTGAGAAATGTATTTTGTTCTTTGCTATTTTCTCAACCTTTACTGGGCCCCTATCTTTTCACACAGACCTTCTGTAGGAAGCAGTGAGATTAGAGTCAGGAAGACGTGACGTGAAGGCTCCTGTACTCTACGGTTACAGCGTGTTGGATCCTGTTGGGAAGGCTCGAAGAAACACCACCATGGAGGGACAAGACCTACTGTAATTGCCAATTAACACATTTCTGCAGCCTTTCTTTAGCACCATATTGCACTGTTGGGATTTATCCACACTAAAAAGAAAAAAATAGTATGTCCTTTGGATGTTATCTCTCGGGAACACGCTAAATAAAACCACACAATCATTTTTAAAATATGTATTAGTTATAATTATATCTACCAGTCTATTTCATTGTATATCCTCATTTGTGGATGTATAATTCTCATCGTGTTGGGAAGGCAAATGAGGAAGCGAATAAGCGGTATCCTTTAAATATCTGTTTGCTATGTATTGTAAAGGAGTACCTGAGAAAAAAAGAGCCAGTGTAGGATTTGGAGGCACCTAGCGGTTAGGTGGCAGATTGCAACTACCTGAGCTTCTCCCATATGTCAAAGAATATCTCGTAATCTGTGTTCACACTCACTTCTCTCATCGGAGTCAACAGAGTCAGGACCTGCTGCTAGTCTCCTAAAAGGTCAGGGCATTGTGAAACCAACGGGACGGATATAGGAGTCTCTGGGTGACCTGTCTTCTTGAGCTACTGGGCCGATACACTCTCTGAAGAGGACCCGATGCTTATTTAGATGTACAATGAAAACATGCTTCTTAGTTTCAGGTGATTCATTGAAGAACATCTATTTATGAACTATTAATTATATTCCATTCCAATCATACATTCCCTTAAATGCTACACTCCTGACCTCGAACACCTGAGATTACATTTCCAACGAAGGAAGTTTAGCAGTATTTCAACCAGAAAAGGTCTTACTTTTTAAACCCTGACCCCATTCATATCTCTTTCTTGCCCTCGCTTCTACTTTATCAGCTGACTATGGGTGTTCACTCACAGGACCACATCTCCTGGCTCAGGGCCAGGGGCCCAAAATTGTCATGGGGCCCCTGGACGTCACCTGCGAAATGTCAAAGAGACTCAAAATGACCACAAAGACGTATCAAACTACTACAAAGAGACATAAAACAGCAAAAACAACAAAAAACTTGTCTTGCTGAAGGAGACATGCTAAATGCTGATGCAATGCAAAAATGCTTGTGCCAAGGGTCCCATTGTCTCAATCTGCCCATGTCCCATTCTACGACTGTTGTCTCCACCACCAGGATCCAGAAACACTAAAACCAGTCTCTCCTAACCGACGTACATTTAGCTCCAACATTTGAACACTGTGTGTCTTCTGTTTGTGGTTTATGGTTGACAGGGAAACAAGTCAGCTCTTGTGATACTGTTTTTTTGGTTTTGGACTCTCCAAACTGTATTCAGCAGCTTCCTTAGAAATAAGCAAACACTTCCTTATTCTGTCTTCACACATTCTGCTTTTCACAAGATACCATGTGCCAAAATCCTGTTCCCAACACGCCCCACAGTAAACTTCATTACGTGTGATTATTTCATAATTATTCTGAAAGCAAAAATCAATCTTTCCAATCCATGTAACCATCTCCCCACATTTACTAAACTCAGGATGTGGCTCTGAGTTTGTTGACAAGGGATTTGAGGACCCCAAAAAAGCCTTAAGTGACATTAAATGACGCCTCGCAGCAGTCCCATCTACCAATCTCAGTCACATTTGCATTCGACTCAAACGAATCAGGACTTGTCAAAGTAGCTGAAGGGCTTCAGGTTTAATTGCCTAAATCAAAGCACATTTGGAGTGCCATCTCATCCAAGAGGCATGAATCATTTGATAAAAGAGCAATAAACTGTCCCTGCTGTCAGGCAGTGACAGGAGAGCTAACAGGGGAAAGTGTGAGTGTTGTACTGTAGATGGTGGGAAACCTGCTGGTTTTAAAGATGGAAATAGGATGTGGTTTCATGCATTATTGTATATGATGTGTTCAAATTCAATTCTGCACAAAAACGTCCACTGCTTGCTCTTTAATCGTCACGCCACCACCTCTCTCCCTGACAAGCATATTCTATGTTTGCATGGATGCTCTATAGTAGGCCTATAGTATATAATAATTATAGTTCCTCTGTCTGTCTGGGGCCGTTTGCTTTTCTGCAGGTGCTCCGATGACACTCAGCCTTTCATTACAATAAGGTGGAGACACGAGTCGCCGCTCAGACGGGAAACATGATCGAGGTCCGTTCAGACAGCGAGGCAGAACAAAGCAAGAAGAGACTGAAGTTTGAAGAATTTTTTAATATATATATATATATATATATATATATATATATATATATATATATATATATATATATATATATATATATTAACATATATAGTCATTCGTTCATCATTTGATGTTGATGCATTAAGAATATGTTAAAAAAAAAGCATTTAAAGCAACTTTAACTAGAACTGAGGTTGTTTTTGAAATGACACGTCGGGAGCACCTTGTCCTTTGCGTTTTTTGTGAGATTGCTGTTGCTATGGACAACACAAATGATTGCTGAATGCTAATTGTGTTTTCTGTTTTTCATCATCAAGACATTAGTAGACGAATAAAAAGGTAACTTCTATGAGCCCAGATTTGTTCCTGTTATGAACCATCTTCACAGCGATCGTAAAACTTTATTGGTATGGACTGGCACCATCTCGTCCCAAATTTATAGATTAACTATTACTAGCCTTGTTGGCCTTTAAATGTCACTCTTGCCATCACTATTTAGAGAAAGACATTTAGCCGGCTTATATGTATCATAACATCATGGTCATCAATGAAAAAAATAGCAAAAATATTTATCTTCAATGGCGCCTGGGTAGAGGACAGGAGGGATAAGCACTTACCCATCATGCACTTTCAGATTGTCTCCATCTATTTGTGACACATTCATCCACCAATGCATCAGTTTCAAACTATGAAGCTCGTCGTGCCCCTCCGACTTCCGTTGATATAACCATGACTCACTAATGTCTCATTACTTTTAGTTTTGTGGTTCTCCTGAATGAAAGTCCTGTGATTGTTTGACCCATCCACTACACCTACCTCATACTTAATAATAACTACAATAATTATACTTATATTTCTTTTTTGGCTCCTTTGAAAACACCTTACTAAAAATGTATAAAAACATAAATAAAAGCAATACAACAACTTTATACTGCATTCATTACTCTGCCCCCCAAATACAAATGAGTGTGAATGATAAAAGAGTGCCATTTGAGGCAAAAGTGGGAGTTCATAAAGACAACTGCGGTATAAGAAATGAGACATTCCAAACTGGGAGAATTGGCACTCTTAAAAAATGTTTTTGCAATTCAAGTACCGAAGTCATCCTGTATAAAATTGGTTCTTGGGCTCTGCGAGTTCAGGTGACAAACTCATGAGGTCAGCATTCAGAGCTTCTTAAGCTGAAAGCCCATTAGACACAAATCTTATCTCAGTTCATACATCATGAGGAGTTTTCTGGGACGTATAGGATCTACTTGTTTTGGAGCTTAACCCATATTTGGCACCTCTGCTCCATCAATTTCTTTTTCTGGTTCTCAAGCTTCATTCAATCGTGGGAGTAACTAACTGACCTTTCACTAAGCCTCACCGCCCACTGCTGCTCAGTGCTTCCATGGCGGGGCCACATTATGTGTTTGAAGGATCCATCCAGGATGTCAAACAGCTTTAAAAAGATAAAGACAGAAGCTGAAGCTACAGATTGCAGTGTGACAGTAAACAACACGGCTCCTGTAAAGCCGGGTGGGTCTTTATTCACGGTTACTATCGTAAAAAAGCAAATATTTCAGTAATCAGTCCCGAGCTTGCGTAGCACAGAAGTGCTAATGCTAGGTAATGATTTGCTAATGTACTTTGCTAATGTTAGCCCCACAGGTTTTAATGCAGAAACAGGGCTCTGAAGTCTCACGCATTGGAGCCTCGCCGTGCTGCGATGGCTTCGCATGGCTTCTTACATAGACAATGAATGGGAAGCGTGGAATAACGTTGCCTGTGGACACGTACTTTCCGCCAAAATCTCACTCTGAACCGAGTTAAAAACTTGAGAGCCCTGGTAGAAATGTAAATATATGTCCTTACAACATCTCCGGGTAACACATATTACTCAACATGGTGTCAAAAATGTGGTTGTGAAACGACCACCAAATTAAAATCAACTGATTCATGTGGAAACAAATTTCCCACCTTTCTCGTGTCCTTCAGCAGGACTTTACAACTAAACCGGGACAAGTAAGCCACAAAAACAAAGCTGGATTTAGGCAACAAATTTTACTACGTCACCAGCTCTGACCGGTTAATTCCTGTGGCTACCCCCCCCCCGCCATTGTAATTAATTCGGGAAGACAATCAACAAAAGGAACTAAATCCAGAACAATGCAGGCAGCAAAGAGATGCACACTGCAGTCTAACCTCTGTTACATTCCCAGGCAGCACAGAGAAACCCTCGGGTCCGTCTCATACAGCAGGTGGCGTGAAGATGGCGGTGTTGAAGAAGAGGACGAGAAGCGTCCGCTGCGTCTCTCTCTCCGCCTCTCTGCGATCGGCCCATCGCGGCGCTCTGATGAGGTACTTTGGTAAACATGGAATATGTTTACGTCGCCTCCCCTCTTCACAAAGCTGCAGCTTGACCTCGACTCTTCGGCATTTCCTCCGTGGGAGCGAAGTGTAGGATTCCTGATTAGGCCTGTTGCCGTGTGGCGTTCGGTTCCACAGTGTGTAATCAGCCAACATGGCGAGGTCGTGACCTTGAGGGAGAGTTTAAATTCACCGGTGGTCACAATCCACCTGTTAGAGGAGAAGAAAATAAAAATATGCATGGAGACGACACATGAAAGCTTTCGTGCGTTTGTTGCCAGCGTGTGTTTCCATGACGTAAACTGGTGGAAATTAGATTTTGTTTTCAACAGGGAAAATGAAAAAGAGCGACAGCCTCTTTTCCTCCAAATGAATTCCTCTTATGAGAGCTGCCGAGAGTCTCCTCTAGTTGTGATTCAATTAGTGTTGGTTTTATATCGCAGCCTCATTTGGTCATTTGAACTTGAGGAATGTGTTCAATCAGGTTAATGGAGCTAATAAGATCAGTAAGTCTGGTCTCTGTCCTGGACATACATTCAAAAGCACATCCTCAAAATGCAAATAAAATTATTACTTCCCTTCGAGATCCTCAACGAGTAGTTTGAACCCTTTCAACAAAGAGGTATGAAAGGCTGCATGGGATTCATTTTCAATCATTTATTTCTGCAAGCGTGATACGAGGCTGACATAAAACGTTTCTCTGGTTCAGAAAAGACGACATTCAACAAATCCTGTGGTTTGAAAATATAATACATATCATACAAAATAGAAAAACATTGAATGCTAACTGTGTTCTTTTCTTCTATCAGATTGGATTTGAATACAATTATTATATTTCGACAAAGTTGCTGGTTAAGATAAACAACAATTAATGAAAATGATTGTATTGACACTAGTGAGATAAAACACCACCCAGCCCTACTTTTATAAATGTATTTACTCCTGTTTGTTTTTGTTACATGAACATTTCCTCATGAAACAGTCAGAAAATAAAACATTTAAAGCTCTGAATAAGCGGAGGGCAACTAAAGGCACACTGTTCAGCACTGAATCCACCATGTTTCTGTTGGTGTTTTACATGTTCCTCTACTGTGTTCTTGTACAGCAACACGAGCATGCAAAGGCCCTTTTCATATAAATGTGATGCAGCCAAACAAAACAAAAAAACATCTTTGCATTGGTCGTCTTGAGCGCAGCAGCACTGAGACATTTCCATCATCGGGAGAAAGAAGACTTTGAAGAGAAAGGTTTGAAGTGGCAGACTACTGGCGGCCGAATGCTCGCTGTCTGATCTGCTGTGCCTTTGATGGCGGGCGAGAGGCTCTCTTGTTTCCTGTGCCATGTTGGCTGGAGGACGCCGCTAATCTCGACGCACTTCCCCTCCGGAGCTGGCACTTTGAAGACCCCGGACTTGTTTGTGAGATTAATATGATACAGGGCTAATTTCCTGGGAGGGGGTCCTGTTCTGTATCGCACTGTCCACACACACACACACACACACACACACACACACACACACACACAGTCAAGCACAAGTATACATCTCAACACACCCCTTTGTTTGCAACCTGCAACCAGCAGCCACTCTTTCGCCACAACTGTGTTGCCATGGTAACTGAAAGCACACTCAGCTGTTGTCACCATCTCTGTATTTTTAAAATATGGTGCAAATGTTCCCATGGAAAAAAAAGCTTAGCAGCCTTGTTTCCTATTTCCTTCACTAGGCAAAGTTTCTCTGAGCTCCACGCTGTCAATCATGAGTGAGACTTTATTTGTATTCATTTTGTTAAATATAGAGCTGTTTATCATAAAGATGCAATATTTTCTAAAGTGAATTTCTCAGAGATGTGACGTGTTGGACTTCACCTCAATATCAAATGAAGAGTCCAGATAAAGCGTTTAGTTTGCTGACTCTGCTTTACTGTCTCATTATCTTTGACAGGCGGAGGCTGCATTGGATTTACAGCAGAGATGGAGGTTGTGTTGACTCTGACACAAAGAGAGCTGCATTCCCGTGGCTCTGGACGTATGAGTGAGCAGGGACCGGCCCGACCCGGCGGGCTGGGGTCTCTCTGCAGGACTCGCTCATGTGCACTCATGGGTAGTGGCTTCCTGTGATGTTTCCTGTCCTTTATAGGCTTGTGGGAGGAATGTGAAAGATACCAAATGAGTTTGACCAGGACTCACAAGTATTTGCACAGTCAGTTTTATGAGTTTGGTATTTTCTAGAGATGGAACAACCTGTGGGAAGAAGTCGGGAATGTCAGAAAGAAGTAAGGCTATAAACTCTCTGTACAGCACATCAGTTGCATTCTTTGTATTGGAACTATGTTAAACTGTATCGTCCCTATTTAGATACAACTCTATCCTATTCTATATTCCAACAAATCATTGTTTAATATATAGTAGTGCTGTCCATTTGTAAATACAGTTTGACCCTCTGAGAAACACCACTTGACAATTGAGTGTCATATTTTGCCAAGTGGGAGTAGTTAGTAATTTAAAGCCAAGAGGAACTTTAATTGTCTGTTGATTTTGGTGATATGATTTTTGGTGGTGCCTTAAAGCAGTTGAGCACCAGATTCCCTTTAGAAAACCTCTTATTTTGCTGCAGCAGGGTCTGAGAGTCTACATCACGCAGTCCTGGTTCTGGTTCTCCCATGCCTCCCTTCCCCTCCAGCTAGCTCACTAATACAGCCTGGACCTCCAGCAGCGTGGTCTCGGCTCCCATGCAGGGACCGGCGGAGCAGCGAGATGAAGACCTGCTCCTGGCTGGAGGAGGAGCTGCTGCAGGTCGGCTGGAATCTTAGCTGAAGGAGCTTCTGGTGAACCGTTTTGTCGACTTTTGCCTGGAATTGGCCTGGAAAAAGTCGACGGCGTGTTGGAGTAGAGGAGAGGTCAGGGGGGTCGGAGGGATCCATCTTGTGTGGGACCATGATTGCCCGTACAACAGTTAGTGTTATAACTCATCTGAACAACTTGACTCCCCACTCAACAGTGAACTGATGGAGTACAGTCCTGATCTCCTCGAGGCTGGTAGCAGGCGGCACAGGAAGTGAGGGAAGTGGTGTGTTTGTGCAGAGGTGTGTTTGCGCAGAGGTCGGTGCTCACAATGGGGCCTGGCCGTTTGGAAGGTCTGGAAGGTGGGCCGGCTACGCACAGTCATTTTATGTATAACCATAGAACATTTTTCAACAGAAAATAGATGGTGATCATGTGTTTCAATTCACAGCATTTGGAAAAATAACGCAGAGCAACGATCTGTTGCTCTCCCTCCACAGGGTTGCATCCACTCGGGGGGAAACTTTCAGAGTTTGCTCTCAAAATGTACGTAAAAAAAATATTATGGAGAAACAAAAAACATTGTGCTCTTCAGATGAACAACACAAACCAGTTAAACTCAATGTTGGATCATAATGTTCAGTGTCACACACACTAATTACACACACTCACCTGTACGTACCTGCGTGTGGAGAAACCCTCTATATTTAAACTCTCCTTGCATCAGGACTTCATGTCCTGAACACAGTGTTCTGTTGAAGCTTCACGGCTTTACCCTTCCATTGTTTCACCCCAAATAAGAAAATATGCTGCATGTCAAAAGTAAGGCTTTTGTTCCTGCGGCGACTGACAGGAAGTAGAGAGCTTTTCGGGAGAGCAGGAATCAAACCCGATGCTCCACCTGGAAGGAGGTTTGCTATAAGAGAAGATACATCTTATAAAATACATAAATCACAAAATACAGCGGCATAATAAGACAATGGACAGCTGATCCGTGTCACACCTCACATTTCAATTGGCAGCAATTTAAATGGCAGTTCATTTTGTTGCTTCCTTCACATCTCATGTGGGCGGGACTAAGACGCAAGGAGAGGAGGCAAGGAAAGGAAGCGATGATTTACAAACTGGGAGATAAGAAGACCAAATGAACAATGCAGACTGTGTGTGGACATCAGCAGGAACAACAGACAGTCCGTCTGTTAAACCAGTCGTACATGCAGGTCAGGTCACCTCCCTCCTTTAGTCTGGCATGAATTAGATCAGTGATCACATGCTTGAGCATGAATCTGCTATCGTCTCTCATCGTCTGTGTCTGCTGTACATTCCGTTAGCATCAACCTATTAATGTACTAAAAAGGCGAGTGTGTACTGTGTATGTGAATGCTGATCTGTGGGATTGCACCGGACACACATCAGCATGATGATAATGCAGGACAGTAAATGTGTGTGAGAAAGGCTGTGCACGTCTGATGATGAGCTGATGGTCCTTTTCCCTTTGCATTCCTGATGTCAGTGGAAAGTGATTGTTTCAGGGGGAATCAGAGATGCTTTGTACCACGGTATGGAGGAAATGGAACTGTGCAAAATCTATTGTATGTTCACCTATTTCAGTCAGGCATTTCCTGCAAACGGTCCAGTGACATTTGTCTCTGAGCTGCACATGACCTTTTCTACAAAGGGGAATAAAAGTACGTCAGGAGAACCAGCAGCTCAACTTTGAAAAAGCAGACAATGAGAGATAAGCAGCGGACCTCTGGGTGGAGTTCAAGCCAAAAGCAGTGGAACGAGGTGGAGAAAGACCCTTTTGTAGCTAATAATATTAGCTACAAAAATATATATATTTTAGAGCTACCGTTGAATTTATGAATGTAATGACTTAATCTACAGAAGTTTCCTCTCCATTATACAATTACATTAGGACCACCCTGTTCCAGGGAAAGCAAGTTTAAAGCTCCAACTTTACCCAGGAAGTGGCAGGAACACATTGGGCCGCATTCACTAATATGTGCCTATAAATGACCATCTGACCCATTTGTGCTCTCCAGACAATTATGTCTTGACCACCGTGCGAATGTCAGTGAATCGTTATCCTTCCAAATGTCCAGGTGTGTGCCTCCTATTAGCAAATTAGCAAACTGCAACTTTAAAATCTAATAACACAGCAGCTTCTTCCACACTGTTCACAAGGACAGAGGTGATGTCAAAGAAAAAGAGCGCAGTGACAACAAAGTAGTAAATAACAGCAGAAATGTCACAGCATAAAAAAATTAAATGAAAAAAAAAAAGAAAAAAGTCAGCTGGTGATAATGTTAGATGGGCGATTTAATTCAAAAATACTTATTCCTGGAGGGACAAATGTGATGATTGTGTATCCATGACACCTGGCAAAATGATTCGTCTTCCTGGAAACTCTCTGCAGGAATGTGTGCGTTTGTGTTTTTTTTTTTCAAATGCAGCGATGACCTCAGTGTTTCCATTAGCTCAGACCACATCGCCCCCCTGCAGGAGCCATGACATCAGTCTCTTATCTGTCCCCTCCCTTGGACAGCAGTCAAAACCTCACGTCTTAATTATCACCTTGCAGAATCCATTTCACAGTGGAGATGAACGCCCCCTGCAGACGACCGTAAACATACAAGTGGGCCACTTTCATGACGCATGATCGCAAAAGTTGATTGGCCCATTTAATTGCTGCCAACAGTAAACAGCAATTATTACACAATGTCTCTCTCTCTCTCAAACATAAATCAAAAGCTCTTTCCCCACAAAAGCGTTTCTATTAATGTGGCTTTAAATATGAGTCTTGTGGCATTTGAGAAGTTTATGATTGATTTGATTTGATTTTAGAATCATAGTTGTCAGAGAGGGTGAGAGAGGTTGGGTAAACAGATCTGGGAAAGGGAGAATACCCATCTATGGTAGACAAAGCCAACTGTCCGGGAGCCGTAAACACTTCCGCTGCCGACCTGTCCACGACACAATGGAGGAGTTTAAACACGGGCCGACGATGCCAAACCCCCTCGACAGTAGAACAATATGAGCCAGCTGCCCGCTGCTAAACAATAGGATTAAAACATAACTCTTTCCTGTTGCCAGAAAATCTCCTTATAGACCGCTGAAACTTGTGTTTCACAATGAGAGAGGGGAAACATTAAAGCTGGAATGTAATCGCCCACTCTGATAAGGTGACAAGTAAACAGATTAATCTCAAGGAACGTTCTGGCAGAGAAGCCCATTCGCACAGAGAGAAGTTTGGTTTCACTTTTACCTCAAACATATTGGGTCAGCTACAGAAGCAAAACAGACGAACAGAGATTTGGCATCATATGAATAAATGAATATCAGGAAATTGAATAAACTCATTGCATGCTCATCAAAAACCGTAGCCACTGTGACCACTTTTAATTAAATATGTAAGAGGATTAGAACATATAACATATCTAATTTCAAATGAAAGGATGTTTCATGGTCAGGGCATTTACTGAGATTCGCACAATTTATCAAGATGATTTACTTTGCGTGAGAAAATATTAAAACATTACTCCATAGCACTACTAGTGGCCAAGTCTGTTAATCGTACGACATTTGACCAATGGGTTTTTAAGCTATTGTTAACAAACAAAGACAAATTAGACTAATTTGACTATATACGATTATCAATACGTTTACAACCCAAATGGATTGTTTAGATAGTTATGAAACAGCCTCAGTTTATTGTTGTTGCCTCGATGGGACCTACATAATATGGTGATTTTACATATTATGTCAAATCATTCCATCAGTAAGACCCCGCAAGAATCAGATGAAATTATTTATTTATTCCCCGTATTGCTTGACCCACTGGTGGGCAGGGAGGCACAGGTGAACCAGAACCAGGACCGCATGGGGTAGACTCAGACCCTGCTGCAGTAAAATGAGGGGTTTTCCAAAGGGAATCTGGTGCTCAGAAACAATACTGCTTTTGTCCAAAGGGGCCACTCATGAACACAAAATGGAAGTTCCTCATAACTTTAAGATCTAAACAATCTGTCAATTGTCAAAGTTTTCTATTTTTGACATGAATTTGATATGATCATTTCTGCTGTTCTGACTTCATAATAGAGGAACATTTCCATGTACCAGTAATCCAACAATCCCAACATGGTGCTGTTTATTTTTATAAATGTCTTAAAACTGAATTGACAGTGAGCTGGATCAGGGCTGGATGGGGGACTGCCAAAATTAGGAGGAGCTCCACCTGCAGTTCGGTCCAAATAACTCAAAATAATGTTGGCACTCTGCATCAAATTGCTAATGAGACCACGTGCGTTTTCACCTCTCCACCTTTCACATTGTCTCTGCTCTGCTTTTTTTGGCTGGAGTGCTGTGCTTGGGGATATGATGTCATGGACAGACGTAGGGAGCACCTGTCCATTTACGCACAAAGGCAGGGAGCGAGCTGATAGGTTCACGACCCCCAGCAGCCCTTATGTTGAATCATCTGGATGCTCAGATGGTGCTGCTGCCACTTAGGGAACATACACCCGCTGTGTGTAACCGGCGGGGCAGCGTGAAGCACCTCTCTGCAGAGCACAAGCCGTATTTAAGAGTGTATCCGCAGTCCTCCTCGGACCCGTATCACACACTCCAACATCGCAGACAACACTCCCGCGGCAATCAGAGGAAGCCAGTAGCAGAGGTGCTTTGACTCCGACAGGAAACACCCACCATTGTTTTTCCCTGGTAGCTAACCCACACCCACTGAACGGCCTCGCATTAAAATCTCATTTTTACACCATCTTTCATTGCCATGACATGCTTGTGTTTTAATATAACTTGCCCTTGTTTTCCCATTTTACATTCCATTTCCTTATAAAGGCATTTTAGCTGACACCATAACTTCACAGAGATGCTGCTGGTCCCAGTTTGGCATTTTGGTGGGATTCAAATGTGATTTTTGTTTTTGTTTAGACTCACTACGAGCCCTTTGTTTCTGTTAATTGAAAAGGATTTTTTTAATTTATTTTTTTAATAGTGTTACAGCCCTAAATCAGTTACAATCAAATTGGAATGACAGGTTTTGGTTTAATGAAAACAATTCTGTATTCCACCAGTCAAATGCTACAAAATCAACAAACCCAGCCATGCACCAGGGGGAACCCCATTTCCTGATTGCAAAGAGCTGCAACTGCCTGGAATGCAACATAGACAGAAGGCAGAGTTGTAAGAATTTCCTTCACATTGTTAAAATTACATTTTTAAAGCTTTCAAAGTATCGCAAATATGCTAGTAGCACCCATCAATCAAAACAGCCTGTTAAGCAAGCAAGCTGGCTAATTGGCAACTTAGGGCCTGTGTCCATATTGACCTCGAACTCATACATGCAAACTTATAAAGATAAGTGCCATTAAAGGATGAATAAGTGCTGATGTCTTAAACAAGCAACAAGTTAATAAAAGCAGTAATTTAAAATGGGCATTTAAAATAAAAATATACCTTTCCCACACATTGTTTAAGTGTTGTTTGATCCTCAGGTTTAATTAATTTTATCGTCTCCCCCACATATCATTTTTGGCATTTAATTGCGTAAATCACGTATTTGGTTTTGATCTTGAAGACCTGCCGAGGGTTAAAATACTCTTTACATAAGGATGAAAAACATGGGGGCGGCGGTTAAAAACACTTTCCAAACCTCGAAGCGATTCCTTATCGTTTAGTGTCTCTGCTGAGATTTGTATGAAAGTATTTATGCGGTGAGAGGAGATTATGCAGCACTCCTTCAACACGTCGCAGCCCTCCTCGAAGTTTGAGGATGAAAATGCCTTCAAACGTTGCGTATGTTATTACTTACTTAATTACTTAATTTGGTTCGACTATGCATGTAAATGTCATATGCACCACTCCAATGAGGAACTAAAGCAAGCCAGGTGGCTGATTGGTACACATCGATCGGTCCTGTGTCCACATAGCGTCTCTTTCTGTTTGGATGTGTGTGCAGACGGCAACCGTTGAGTTGCAAAAGTCATGTGAGATGGATGAAATTAGGTATTGACCTCGATTTTATATTGTTCATATTTACAACAAAGCAAATTTCTCTAACTTCACTCTCTCATCACAGCCTCCCCTTTATAAATTGACATAAACTAGTGCAAAAATAATTATTCGAAGAATTGTATCTACGGAAAAACTAGTATGTAGTCTGCTCGCAGCATCAAATGGAAATGTTTGTGCCTGATGTTTTGGGGTTCATTTTATTTGTATTTAATGTATTCAATCAGACGTATTTGGCATCATTGGAAGCTTTGGGATATTGATCAAATTTAAAATCACAGTTCTGTGAAGATGGCATTTGCACGCCGTGATGAGTTCGTAGTGACGTAAGTCATTCAAGAATTTTCTTAAATCACATGATGTATATGAAATATATAAATTCAGTAAAATGGGCTAAATTTTGCCCCCCTTGGTCTCAAACTGAGGTCCCCCATCCAGCCCTGAGCCAGCTCACTGTGTAGACTCTTCAGTCCTTTGACTTCTGATTCAGTGCATTCAAACAGGAGTTGAGGTCATGTTTCTCTTTTCTACCTCTAATCACCGATTGGCTCATCAGCCACACCTGGAGTGAAGTCACCTCCACACGTGGTTACTTGAAGCTGCAGCAGGAGTGAATCAGCAGAAAGTGAGGAGCAAAGAGGGGGGAAAGTGGAGCCACAACATTCTTTTATCTTTCAAAAGGGGTGTTTTTTAAATCAAGCACAGACAGTTTCACCGTCATTCTACATTCCCCACAGCAGTCTTCTCAAGCACAAACAGCAGTTAAAGCCTGAACATCGGCACTTGTTGACAGACGGCTGTATTTGTGGGTGCAGACTTCTTCTAGTGGACATGATCGCTGCAGGGTTGGGAGATGGAAATAAGCATAAAAGACAAGACAAAATGACCAAAAAAAGGAATTTCACATTTACATCCTGCTGCATTTTGCTTTTATTGTAGAACATGAAAATTGCAATAGGTCCTCCAAAATATATTCAAAGGAAGTAAACAAGTATACACATCTTGTAAAAAACACACCAAATTGCATTCCAACAAACTGGCGTTTGACTTGAGGCGCTCCTGTAAAAACAAAAAGGAGCATAGATCTTAAAAAAATGCGAGGCACTCGGCAACCTGAACACACAGCAGCAACCTGAACACAAAAAAAGCTTCACTCTTCACTTGAAAATAATAACTCAAAACTGTAGTTGCTTGAACGCATTGTGTCTGATCAGGGCCTAGAAGTGTCTGTAGCGGATGACGTTGCACCCACGGGTGTGATTGATTTGGTGTGATTGCTCTCAACCCAAGGGTGATAGTAGGTACCACTAAAATTGAATTACATTTTTTTTTTTAATCAGCATTGAGGCCATTTACTTTTCTCAGAAATTCCCATATTCATAAAAATAATCTCTGGAATGCAGATGTGTTTGGCCAAATATTAACAAACACATCCCCCCGACATGCCTGAGGGCCCTGTTGGGGGCCGAAGCAGCTCCTACGATAGTTTAGTCTAAAGACGTGTCTGCTCTGATAATCTCAGTGAGGATGAAGAGTATCTGGTGTCTGATTCAAGGCCAGCGCGTCTATAGGGGTGAAGAGGGAGGTCTTGTTTTTACACCGTGGGACAGCTCGCTTTGTTCTTACTTAATCTCTCCCTTCTGTAGCTACCCCCCCCTTACACACACACACATCCCTGTGATGTCTGGGTGGAAGATAGCGAATCGTAAAAACACACTCGGCCCATCAGAGGGCCTTCCTCTTTGGATTGTGATTTGTAAACAATATGCTGTTTGTGGTTTGTATATGTTGGACACCTCGGACCCTCTTTGAGACTTTGTGTCACCAATACAGGAAAGAAAATGACAGGAAGATGTGAGAGGAATATGTCAAAAGATACTAAGATACTGTAATGTTTTGATTGTGCATAACTGACCGGTTAAATCCCAATGTAACACTTTTAGAGTTGGTTGCACCACCAGATATTAATTTAAACAAAGATTAACACAGTTGTATTTGAAGCAGATTTAAAGAGATCACATCTGTGTTGCAAATTTAAGATTACAACACTTGAATATTATTTTAAACCTTTAACATAAAGTACATGTTAATTCAATTAGCACAACAAAGAAAAAACACATTTCAAACTGCTGTTTGTAAATGCCCCACATGCTAGCTAGCATTAGCTAACAATATGACAGACAGGCTCTTTACTGCAGCAGCGCTGTCTTAATAACTCCATTGTAATAATTGGCTTGAGTAATTTACTTTTAATTTGCAACTTATTTGTTTCCACCCATTGTGTACCACATCACGCTACGCTGAAGCTACATAAATGTTAGAAGGAGCTGCCTCGTAGCATTTGCAGAAAGCTATAACCCTGTTTGATATTATGAACAAATTCCACTTGATCCATGAGTATAAGATCCTTCTTTCCATTTGGAGGCCAATTTGATGGAGTTGATATACTGTTTCCATCTTGAAATTGTCAAAACCTTGCATATATCTGTTACACTCTTTTATCTTATGAGCACTGGCCCCCTCCGGCCCCTCCTCACCATGCAGTACCTGGCTGTATTGTTTCCTGTGGAGCCCATGCGATTTGCTGTGCAGAACTCGAGATTATATTTCAGCCTGAGGCTTCAGAGCAGCCATACGTCTTGGGAGAGCGAGAATTGGCTTGCTGGGGTGTGGACGGCCAAACAAGTAACGACCGACCGGTTCACCTTCTAATCCTATTGAATGGCGGTAAGAGGTGAGAAACTCTATCGCACATAAAAAAAAAGAGACATAGGCCTCATTTACCACACTGTGCAGCGAGATCCCAGCTCCCCACAGCAGGAATTAATGGGTCTGTAGCTTTGTGCAGCAGTGTTTGGCCAAAACACCCAGAGATTTGCACAGGAGCCTTTAGTCGGAGAGATAAAGAGCACAACTTTATACCCAGTTTCCCTCGGCAGCACTGAGCAAAGTATTAGCTCAACGCCTTCTGTTATAATGTGTTTGAGAGAGTTTGCTAATGACTAATTCAAACGTGGTTTTGTGTATAATGCGTGTTTAATGATGTTTAACCTTAATGTCTCGTCTAGACATTTCAACATACTACAATGATCATCATCCCACAGTGGCTGAGCATCTCTGGCTCCACTGACATCTATCTGTCTCCTACAGATCTGTTCATGCTCAGAGAACAGCGCGTCTTTCTAATTAGTTGAATCTAAGTTTTAAAAATTGCTCCTGCGAGTGGTGTTCCCGAGTGCAGCAACTGTTTGTTCTTCTCGGGGATTTGAAAGCTCGATGCAGTGTCTCTTCCTAACGCACGACTGGCACACTAAAACGGTATCCAGGAACCTATTATTGCTGCCTTATTAGCAAGCTGAGAAAGCGCATGCAGTTCTTGTAGGAGAAAATTGATCCTAAGTGGTGGGATTAACTCAGTGGTACGGTGAGAAATTAGTTTCGTCTTTGTCTTCATTCGACTCCATCTCCCCTCCAAATGATCAAGTCTGAGAAGCAGAAAATATGTCAGAGCTGCGTGAACGTGGGAATCGGGCATCGCTTTTGAAGCACATTGTACGCTTTACCACATGAACATGCGTAGTGTTGCAGCCAGGGGAATCGGCCCAAGCAGATCACACGACTGGTTTACAGGTCCAGACATATTCCAGGGTTTCCAGAGTTTGAACGAGTCGTTTATCACTGATGCCAGCCAAGAGAGCATTTCTTCACTCCCACTCTTCCACAGAGCGGCTTCTCTAAAAGGTTTACCTCACTTCTGACTAACAGGTGGTTTGTAAACTTGTGCCAAATCTTCCATCACATCAAAAAGAGAGCCTATAAATCAAGAAATGACATTCAATGTGCCTGCAGAGAATCGTCGAAAACTGCTCATTAGGGGTGGGAAAAAAAATCGATATTGCAATATATTGTTGTGGCTGACGGCAAATATCGATATTTTGGGTCTACGGGTTTTTTTAGACTCCCGTCGGTGCGTCTTAGAGTTTCCGGTTCTCCGGAGCGGATCCGCGCCCGCTGCCCGGGGGTCGGTCTGAGCTCCAAGCAGGTTTCACACAGCCTTGAGGTCATGAGTGCCGACTTTTCGGCCGGGTTTGATTGCCTATTTACGGGCAGGATTCCGAGCGGCGCGCTAGAGTTTACGGTTCTCCGGACGGAGCAGAACTGCGGGTTCGCGGTGCGTAATTGTAAGCGTGGCCGTGTGCTGGCCGGTGCTGTTGTGAGCTTCAAGCGCTTTTCACACAGCATTGAGGGCATGAGGACCCACTTTTCGGCCGGGCTCGATTGCCTATTTACGGGCAGGATTCCGGGCGGCGCGTGTTTACCGTCCGCCGGAGGGTCCGCATGTGTGGATCCGCGACGCCGTGTGCTGCCCGGTGTTGCTGTGAGCTCCAAGCGGTTTGAGGCCCGACTTCCCAGGTATTGGATGGGTGAACATTTCTTGCAATATATCGAATATCGCAGATATCGTGTATCGTGATATTATCGTTATCGTGGGCCAAATATCGTCACAGTATCGAATCGTGAGTTACCCGTATCGTCCCACCCCTACTGCTCATTGTGGATATGGGGCCCTAGTTTCGTAGACCAGGCGCAGTCAGCTTTCAGCGCACCTGCGCCACGCCGACGGGGTGTGTCCGCCTGGACTTTGCAAGTTTCGTGCACCGCGCAGGCTCGCGCAGGCACACCTCCCGTCACTCCCACCCGCGCAAGTGGGAAAGAGGGAGGAGAAGAAAGCGTGAGTGGGAGACGAGGAGGAGACGAGGCGTGGACTGGGATTAATACAGCCGATTCAGATCTTCACCAATCAAATGAGCTCCTCTCCTCTCCTTTAATGCGTTAGGGGAGGTTCAGTGCAAGTTTCGTCACTTGACAACCCGTTGACAGAAGCAGCGCCGCCGCTCCCACCACGCGCATCACGCGCTGTGCGTGCGTATCATAATAATAACAATGCCGATATTATAAAAAACAGGAGGGAGAGAGGGAGATGTTTTGGTCCGAGAGGCTGAGTTTCCGTTACGCGTGCCATCCGCCTTTGATCTGACTGGACAATCTATATAGATATAAATTCACGTGTTGATTCAATTAGTTGCATTAAATAGTGTTTGTTGTGATTATTTATTCATTTAAATGTGCCTGGAACTGTGGAAACCTGCCTGTGAGGTCTCGGTGACGTGTGCGCACTGCGCGCAGTCAGCCAAACTTCCACTCCGCCAGCTGTGATTCGCATTGAATGAATGGACTTTATTTACCCCTTGCGCCTTGCGCCGAAAGTAGACCAGGTTGGAGCTGGCGAGCTTTCAGCGCAGTCTCGGCGAGGCTTTTTGCCACGAAACTTCCGCTACGCCAAGCTGAATCTGTGACGCCTCCCTCTGCTGCGCCGCCACACCCATCTTGGCGCAGGCGATCCACCAAACTGCCAAACTGACGGTGCGCAAGGCCGCGCGGGTCGAAACTTGCATTGCGCCGGCTCCGCCACCCTGCGCCGCCCTGCGCTGCGCCACGAAACTAGGGCCCATGGTGTCTGATCGATGTATTGCTCATTTATGGCGGGTGTTGCTTTCGTAGACTGAAGTCTGTAATTTGTTGCTGTAATGAAAACAGGAAAAATGACCCTGTAAAATGCTTTGATAGCATTGAAATTGTCCTGGGCTGTTAGACAAACGGCTATTTCCATTCTGTTTTAGCTTTGAGCAGCAACCAGGAGATATAAATGTAAGAGTCTCGGCCCTTGTGAACAGTAAACTCGTGTCAAGTCAGGTTTCACAGAAATGTGACCGACAACAACCTCCACATTAACTCATATCAAAAGACTATATACAAACAGTTAATGCAGGTGTATTACTGCACATTTCTTTCAGTGGTGACTTGTCGTCTAAGCATTAAACCACCTCAGCCCTGATCTGCATATCTTTGTTGAGCATTTTAGTTTAATTTACTTCTCTGGTGTTTTACTTTGATAGTGTAGGTCATTGAATGTACCGTGGTTAAACTTATCATTTCAGTGAGACCTTTTATTCATGACGGGTTTAGACGAAAAGCAAAAAACGCTAAAAAGTGTAGCAACCTGACACGCAGATAAGCCGTCAATCGAAGCCGTTTGGAAAAAAGGCACTTTCATAGAAGCACTTGGCAGGTGATTGGATGAACCATCTTTCAATCAAAGTCGGCAGAAGAGTGAAGCTGTCAGCACTGTTCTTGGTTCGTCGTTCTGATAGAACTGGTGCTGTTGCATCATCTACGCCAACCTATTGAGCCATTGCCATTGTTGTTTGGAACAGGAAGTCGCCTCTCTGTGTCGTTGAACAAATTATTTGAAGCTCACGGTCTTGATAAAATGTCATGGTATTGCAAGAATCCAGTTGGAGTTCAAAGTAAATAGTCTTTTGCATGTGATAGAAGTGTTGATACCCGCTTTGATGGGGCTGGTTCTATTTCTCTTTCTACTTTATGGGCCCTAGTTTCGTAGACCAGGCGCAGTCAGCTCTCAGCCCACCTGCGCCACGCCGACGGGGTGTGTCCGCCTGGACTTTGCAAGTTTCGTGCACCGCGCAGGCTCGCGCAGGCTCGCGCAGGCACACCTCCCGTCACTCCCACCCGCAAATGGGAAAGAGGGAGGAGAAGAAGGCGTGAGTGGGAGAAGAGGAGGAGACGAGGCGTGGACTGGGATTAATACAGCCGATTCAGATCTTCACCAATCAAATGAGCTCCTCTCCTCTCCTTTAATGCATTAGGCGAGGTTCAGTGCAAGTTCCTTCACTTGACAACCCGATGACAGAAGCAGCGCCGCCGCTCCCACCACGCGCATCACACGCTGTGCGTGCGTATCACAATAATAACAATGCCGATATTATAAAAAACAGGAGAGAGAGAGGGAGATGTTTTGGTGCGAGAGGCTGAGTTTCCGTTACGCGTGCCATCCGCCTTTGATCTGACATCAGATGTGACGGGACAATCTATATAGATATAAATTCACGTGTTGATTCAATTAGTTGCATTAAATAGTGTTTGTTGTGAATATTTATTGCATTTAAATGTGCCTGGAACTGTGGAAACCTGCCTGTGAGGTCTCGGTGACGTGTGCGCACTGCACGCCGTCAGCCAAACTTCCACTCCGCCAGCTGTGATTCGCCTTGAATGAATGGACTTTATTTACGCCTTGCGCCTTGCGCCGAGAGTAGACCAGGTTGGAGCTGGCGAGCTTTCAGCGCAGTCTCGGCGAGGCTTTTTGCCACGAAACTTCCGCTACGCCAAGCTGAATCTGTGACGCCTCCCCCTGCTGCGCCGCCACACCCATCTTGGCGCAGGCGATCCACCAAACTGCCAAACTGACCGTGCGCAAGGCTGCGCGGGTCGAAACTTGCATTACGCCTGCTCCGCCACCCTGCGCCGCCCTGAGCTGTGCCACGAAACTAGGGCCCAAGGTGTTTGATTGTGAGATGGTACTTTCAATTCTGTTGTTGCTCTCATCCCATTATTCAGCCTGTTATTACCAACTGGTGTAGGAATGACGGATCTAAAATAGTGTTGTAGCATAAAATGTGAGAGTGCTTTTCCTGGGTGGGCTGGGAGACCAGTGTTCGAGACCGGTGTCCCAAAGTCTATATTTAAGTTTTAAGTTTCTGTACACATTGTAGTTTGTTATCGTTAAAGTGGTTTTGTAGCCTGAACTGTCGCTAACGTAGTTTAGTTGCCTAAACATAATGGCAACCTTCAAAACATAACAATATGCCGTAAAATGACAGGCAAAAAGCTTTTCGGTCTGAATGTGCGAATGACTAAATTCAAAAAGTTGTGATTCCATTATACTCAGCATTTTACAGCCAAAATACAAAGTGAAATGGTAGTTATTTAATATTTTACTTAATTTTGTGAGAAAAAAATATAATGTTTTGAACACAAGAGGTATCTCTTACCAATAAAAAGGAAATTGTCTGTCTTTTAAAATGAGAATCAAGATAAAGGCTACTTTTACTATTGAGAAATCAAAGAGATTCACTTGGCTCAGTAAAGGCTTTGTCTCTAATCAAAGCCTAATTAATAAATAGATGGATTTATCGAGCCAAGGCAAATCGCATGGAGGTTTTTCAGCAAAGAGCTCATGAGCTCGCAGGTTCCCGTCCATGCTCATAAAGGCTGTGAGAAAATCAGAGCAGCAATCAGGCAATGTGTTTAGACAGATATTAGGTTAATTAAAGCACACAGATGTGCGTTATGCAAAGTGTTTCTGCTAATTCATTTAATTGTTTGCTGAGTAGTAAAGGCAGGGGAGGAAACACTTAATGTGATTAGACTGTAATTTCCAGTGTGTGTCAAGACTGAAAGGGTGTTAATTCACAGTTTGGTTACCGACATCGTTTCATCTCCTCTACGGCAGCGTATGTGTCATACACCTTGGGTCTAAACATGTTCCTTTGGAGACAGTCTGCATGTACATATATATATATATATATATATATATATATATACAGTATATATATATATATATATATATATCAGAGCAGCGTTGTGTTTTCACCAGTGGGCTGATGTATGTATGTGCAACATACAACAGAACAGTCCACAGGCTTTAGTTGACTGCTTGTTAACGCATTAACCCAAATAAGTTATTTTGTACCATGGTAACAATACATCGGAATCACGTTTCTTGCCATGTAAGATTTCACATATGAGGAATTTGCCTCAGTGTTTGTGTGCATAATATAGTAAAAGATAAAATGCAAATACCGCAACATTCAATAACCATATATAAAATCGAAAAAAAAGACACCAAAAAAATGGATTTATGTTCTTGCAACATTCCCGTCAGCCTCAGCTCTACCTTCTGTGTAGTGAGTAAGCTCATTTACAAATTAGCACGTAACATGCAAAACTAAAATGGGGATCACTGCTAATCGTTAGCATGTTACATCATCTTCGTAAACGTTCTCATAGTTGTTTTCTTACTCAATCAAACCCACATTAAGCTCTGAAGACGGCCTCGTTATTCCTAGTGTGCAAAGCTGTGTAGAAAAGGTGCCAATGTGGGCTCATTTCCTATAGGTGGCCCCCAAGGGACTTGTTATTGTAACCAGTGTAAATCCACTGGTTTTCATCACACATGACTAGTTGTCATAGTTGATAGTTCAATGGCAGTGTAGCTATAATCATAGGCTTATGCTGCAGAAACAAGTTTAACGGCAGCTGAACTCTCGCAATGATCACTTGAGAATTTGGCATCACATGAAAATCCATCTCGTCAAGCTTCAAGTAATGCGTTTGTGTCGGTAAGGGAGTGACTGGACCAATCAGCAACCTGAGAGGTCCTACTGGCAGCTACAGGGCATGGCATAGGTGTGTGTGAGACGGCAGAGGGACGACTGTTCGTCCTTAATACAGAGGATAGCGTAGATGGTGCAATAGTATCAGTTATATCAGAACTTAAGAATATTTCTTCGCTAAAAAAAAGAGCTGAGTATGCTATGTAACTATCATTTAAAACAGGCAAAACTGTCTGCATACTTAATGTTCACCTTGATTTATTATGCAACATAAGCAAGTGTCAATGGGAACTAATTTTACTACTGTAAAGATGGTTGTTTGGAACAGTAGTCAAAATACAGTAAAAAAAAATGTTTACTTCAATTTGTAAACATGTTGCGTATCCTGTTTTTTGGAAAATAATATCCTGTAATTCTGGTTTTAAAAACAATCATTTACTTGATCTTAAATGTTTTTTTCAACCAACCTTAATTTAACAACTGCCTTTTTGACAGCATCACAGTTTTCCCCTAATAACACGATTGTGTGAAAGAGTTAATGTTTTTCAACTTTAAGTCTCCGTAAAGAAAGAATTCCTCTGCAGTCGGATGGAGAAGTTTCCTGGCTCCAGCACTCCCGCTTTAAGGTGCAATTGAGATGTTGTGAAAACAGTGAGGTCAGCCAGGGGATTTCTGAGATGAGATCTAAACCGTATACATCTCTCTCTCTCTCTCTCTCTCTCTCTCTCTCTCTCTCTCTCTCTCTCTCTCTGGTTGCCATCAGGTTTCAAATGTGGCTCCTGAATGATTTCCAAGGGAAGTCAAGGGAGTTTATTAAGCAGCTCCATGAATCTGTCACAGAGTGAAAGCACTGCTGAGGCAGTTGTGCAACAATGGCCGCATTTATTTTTTACCTTTCATGCTGGCAAAGTCTGTTCTAGTGGGGAGGGTACCAGTAAATCTTAAATCTACGGTGGCCATGAAACGGCAAGAACATTAACAAAAACACAACAACAAAAAGAAAAGAAAAAAACACGACATTAACAAAAACACAACCACATTCACAAAAACACAACCACATTAACAAAAACACAGCAAAAAAAAGAAAAACACAACATTAACAAAACAAAGACAAAAAGAAAAACAAAATTAACAAAAACATGACATTAACAAAAACACAACAACATTAACAAAAACACAACAAAAAGAAAAACACAACAACATTAACAAAAACACGACAAAAAGAAAAACACAACAACATTCACAAAACACAACCACATTAACAAAAACGAAAGTTACGAATGTAACTACGGTTCTATGAATCCTGGATGACCGCCAGAGGCGGTGCTTAAAGCACTGGATATCTCCACCTCGTGCATGCGCATTTCGAGTACCAATAACAACATAGTCACCTGTGACCCCCACGTGGTCAGGTGGACACCGGGAGGGCTATATCTTCCGGTGTCGTAAGAGGATCTGTTCCCAGAATCTTCTCGCGAAAACACACGGATTCTGAGTGACAAGATGCTCTGGCGGTCATCCAGGATTCATAGAACCGTAGTTACATTCGTAACTTTCGTTCTATTTCATCCTTACTGACCGCCAGAGGCGGTGCTTAAAGCACTGGATGACCCATACCAACAAGGTCACAAAGAATCCAACACCCACCTCACTCATTGGGGGCAGCAGCGCTTGGACACAGGACCACACCCATCGGATGGGGAGCGGCGACGTTGACACGATAAAAACGTTCAAATGTGCCAGGTGACGTCCATGATGCCGCAGCACAGATCGCCTCCAGGGGCACCCCTCTTAGTGCCGCCCATGATGTTGAAACACTCCTGGTGGAGTGACACCTTACCCCGGATGGCGGGGGGCGGCCACTGGCCCCATAGGCATGCGTGATCGCATCCACAACCCAGTGGGACAGCCGCTGCTTGGAAAGCGCATGGCCTCTGTTGGGCCACTATGACACACAAACAGCTGTTCCGACTGCCGCATACCGGCAGTAGCGGCAATATAAGCCTCAAGTGCCCGTATCGGGCACAGCAGCTCCGACTGACCATCCTCAGACAGGGAGTCAAAGCGTGCGAGCTGGATAGGCTGGTTAAGATGGGCACGTGAAAGCACCTTCGGTAGGAACGCCACATTCGGCCACAGGACCACCCCTGAGCCATCAGGGTTCCACCGCAGGCAGGTATCAGCCACGGAGAGGGCATGCAACTCCCCGACCCGCTTTGCAGAGGTAATGGCGAGCAGAAAAGCCGTCTTCATAGAAAGCCATTTCAACCCTACCTGGGTCAAAGGCTCAAAGGGAGGAGCGGACACGGCCTCCAGCACCAGGGGCAGGTCCCATGCTGGAGCCCTCAGGGTCCTAGGGGGACGCAGCCTCAGAGCCCCTCTAAGGAAGAGGGACACCAACCTGTGGCACCCCACTGTGGCTCCGTCGACCATCTCGCCACATAGACTCTTAAGGTGGAAGGAGCGCGACCACCATCCAGCAGAGACTGCAGAAACTCCAGAACAGTGGCCACAGAGCAACGTGCTGGATCTACTGCCTTATCCACACACCAGTTAGAGAACAGCCTCCATCTGTTCTCATATTGAACCCGGGTAGATGGTGCCCTGGCATTCAGAATAGTACGCCCGACGTCCGCAGGGCAAACCCTCAGCAGTGGGTCGGGCCCTGTAGCGGCCAAGCCCAGAGCTGGAGGCGACCGGGGTCCGGATGCCAAATCAGACCCCCCAGCTGTGAAAGGAGGTCCGTCCTGTAGGGGAGGCGCCACGGAGAGCTGCAGCAGAGCCTGCGCAGCAATGGAAACCACAGTCTCCCTGGCCAAAAGGGGGCCACCAGAAGGAGCCTGTGGCCCTGCAGAAGTACCCGCTGGAGTGTTGGAAGAATCAGGGGCAGCGGTGGGAAGGCATACAGAGGACACTGCGGCCAATCGTGAGCCAGAGCGTCCTGGCCAAGGGGGCTGGTCACCTCCGTCCAGGAGAACCAGAGGGGGCAATGTGTCGACTCCGCCGAAGCGAAGAGGTCCACTTCCGCCCTGCCAAAAAGACCCCACAACGTCTCCACCACTTTCGGATGAAGCCCCCACTCCCCTGGTGGGGGCTTCCGCCGCGACAGAAAATCCGCGGCCAGATTCCGTTCCCCTGGTATAAATACTGCCCGCAGGCTGGCCAGACGGGGATACGCCCAAGTCAACAGGCTCCGAGCTACCTGGAGAAGCTGTGTAGACCGGGTGCCCCCTTGGTGGTTGATCTGGGCAACAGTGGACATGTTGTCCGATCGAACCAGCACATGCTTGCCCCACAGGTGAGGCAGAAAGTGAACAAGCGCCAGATGCACAGCACGGAGCTCTAGCGCGTTGATATGCATGTGGTGCTGGGCCGGCCACTGCCCCTGGGCAGTCCTGCCCTGCCATACCGCGCCCCACCCCGAGAGGCAAGCGTCGGTCGTGACCATCTCCCGGCGGGATGGAATGGCGCCCAGGGGTACACCCACAGACAGAAACGACCTCTGTCTCCATGGGGACAGAGAAAAGAGGCACCGCCGAGACACCCTGACCTTCCGGTAGCCGTGCCACTTGGGGTCCAAGTGGAGGCTGTTCAGCCACATCTGTAGTGGGCGCAGAGACAGCAAGCCCAACGGCACCACAGCTGAAGCAGCTGTCAGTTTGCCCAGGAGCTGGAGGAACTGAAGGAATGGCACCATCCTGCCACCCCTGAAGAGGGGAAGGCGGAGAAGGATGTCGTCTACACGCCGAGGCGACAGATACGCCCTCATAGTGACCGAGTCCAGGACCATCCCCAGGTATACTACCCGTTGGGATGGGTCCAGGACACTCTTTGAGAAATTTACTGTCAGGCCCAGCCGGGCCACGTGCTGAAGCAGCCGAGCCGTATCCTGGGCCACCAGACACCGGGATGGTGCACAGACCAGCCAGTCGTCTAAATATGGCAGAACCTTCATGCCCTGCTTCTGCAGGGGTGCCAGAGCTGCCGAAACAACCCTGGTGAACACCCGCGGGGAGAGGGAGAGGCCAAAGGATCTACAGTGGTGAACCACTCCCCCCTGGTCACCACACGAAGCGTGTCTGACGCGGTCAGCATGTGAAATGGAACCCCCCATTAGGAACCTGTTGAGTCCCCTCAGTTCGAGAATGGGGCGAAGTCCGCCACCTTTCTTTGTTACCAGAAAGTACCTGGAGTAGAACCCCCTGGGGTGTAGCAGAGGGTCCACTGGCTCGATTGCACCCTTGGCCAGGAGGGCGGACAACTCCTGGCTCAGAGCTAAGGCCTTCGCCGGATCGTTGACAACAGTCATTTTGACTCGGCTGAAGGCCAGGGGCCGGCGTCGGAACTGCAATTCGTACCCCTGGGTTAAGGTGGAAAGCACCCAGGGGTCTGAAGTACAGGCAGCCCAGTAACTGAGCTGCTGTTGGGAAAAACATCCGACGACCGGCCCCACCGCCTTAAGGAGGGTCTGCGGTGATTCTGCAGAAAGGAGGTGGTGGTTGAGAGGCGCGAAAACTGGGAGAGGTTGATGCTGGCACAGATGGTGGTACAGATCTTGACTGACGGCTGTCTTCTCTGACCAAAGCCCCAGGATTGCCTCTGGGACATGGGTGTCATTGAGATGCACACCGCCAACCAGATGAGGGCTGTACAGTGCTGGGTTTCGGTTCTCCAGCGGACACAGGAAGGATCCGTGGTGTCGGAAAGCGCTCAAGTCGCCGGCTTGGAGTGGTGGGCTCGCAAGCGGTGCGGTTCGAGCAGAGCCAGGATTAGGCTCTGAAAAAGGCATCCGCATTGGTAGAGGGTCTCTGGACTCTTGGATGACGGCGACTCGTTCGTCGGAGGCCATCAGGCCACCTGAGGGGTGGAGCGGTTTTGGCGTCTCGACCTGAGCCCAGATGCGCCCCTGATGGCAGTCGATAAGCGGTGCCCGCCGGTCCAGGAGATCCTGACCAATGAGAAGTGGTTCAGTGTCAATGGCACAAATGTGGATGGGGTGCACAAGAGTGACTCCCTGAAACGTGAGGTCCACCCACGCACGTTCTGTGATGGGTGACCTGTCCTGCGTGTAGCTGGTGATGCTAACGTGGCAGGGCTCAATTTGAAGTGGTTTACCTAGGGAGAGCATGGTTCGGGTTACCTCCGACTGTACAAGTCTCTCCCTGCGCATGGGACGGTGTGCGTCCGTGGGGGGGCGCGGTTTCAAGGTCCGACAGGTCAGGCATATGCGTGTCTGGGGGTGTACCTACCTGGGCAGCCTGAGTTTCCTCACGCTGGAGTTCTCTCTCCTCCTCCCTGCACGGCCTGCGGAGGGCTTTCTCCCTCTCCACCTTCAGTTCGGCCACTTCCTGTCGCAGGGAGGTGGTCGCATGACCCAGTCGATTGATTAACTCCTCATCCTCAGCTTTCTGCTGTTGTGCTCTGCGCTGAGACAGGAGGAAGATTCGACCCACCACGTCAGCGATTGTGCGTTGTGGTTTCCCTGCCGGGTGATTAACATAATCAACAAGCTCCTGCAGTTGATCATTGCATGCCACTACATCGTAGTGCTCAAGGTTTTCCTTGTCCTCAAGGGACAGGTGGAGGAGACCAGCGACCGCATCCTGCAGGTCTGCGTCGACTGATACCTGGGGAGCCTCAGCTCCTTGTTCTTTCGGGCCGTAGTTGCTCATTTTACCTCTAGTAAAAGGCAGAACCCGGTGGCTTCACTTGTTTGGTTTTAACAGCGAAAAAGAATGTATGTTGTTATGCTGATGTGGGTGCACAGGTGAGCGGCGTCGACCTGTGACTTACAATGGAAATGTTAATACACTTCTACAGTCTGTGGACTGGTAGTGAGGTGTCTTTAGCACCTCTGGTGAGTGATAACAGTGTTATAACGTGTCTTAGTATCCCTAACCCTGTGTTTGTTAGTATTGTTGTTAAACAATAAATGGCTAATCACAACATGCATATGCAACCCTCAACTGTACTTGCTTGGCAAATAGTAATAGGGAACAAACAAATCGATCCTTGAAAATCGATTTCTAAACAATCATATTAATAATAATAATATTTACTATTATTATTATTACTATACCTCTCAGGTTATTGTGCATAAATCTCTGGATAAAGCTGGTTTAAGAAGGCCTCACACGGGGCACCAATTATGTTGGGGTCGTAGCAGGAGCAGATTTGGTTATCAACAGTTAACTATCAATATCAATATGATTATCGGTATTAATAATTATTTTTAATATATTATCATGATATAATCATGAATAAACGGGGCACCACCCTGGGATCAGGGAAAAGATAACCTAAAACTGTATTCAGTCTCAATATAAAGGTTTTATACTCACATGCCAATCGTCGTGATCATTGGCATGGAAGCATAAAAACAATCTAACAATTAAGAAGGGTGTGAAATTCAAGCACTAGCCTTCACAACCTGCTGTTATCCAGTGACATATACACAACAAGCACAAGAGACCGCTAGTTATAATATCATAAGATTTATTAAAATCAGTAATAATGATCACAATCAATAACACTGCAATTAACAAAGCCTTATTACCTAACTACCTAACACACAAAACTAAGCTAAACAGAAGGAGAGACACACGTGGAGTGTGTGCGTATGTGTGTGCGTGCGTGCGTGTGCATGTGCGTGCGTGCGTGTGTGTGCGCGTGTGTGTCGAGAGAGAGAGAGAGAGGGAGAGATGGCTATGTGCGGCCACCAGATGGAGCTATTCCTCACAGCGTTCAGGGGCGGAGCCACTGACGTCCGATGGGGTAGCGAGAGAGAGAGAGGTGGAGCTATTCCTCGCAGCGTTCAGGGGCGGAGCCACTGACGTCCGATGGAGTAGCGAGAGAGAGAGAGAGAGAGAGAGACAGCCGTATGTAGCCACCAGATGTAGCTATGTCCCTAGCGTCCGCCGGGAACAGCTGGCTTAGGACACGTGTGTGCGGCGTGTATGTGTGTGTGTGTGTTAGCGGGACACAAACAAAGAGAGAGAAAATGCGCAAGCGATATTCTGAGGCACAGAAGCCGTGCCGCTATCACCCGGGCGCGCGTGAATGAACTGCCGCTTATTCCGCGAGACCGGTCTTTTAACTGATAGTAGAGGCTTTCTGAGCTCGCGAATATGGCGGAGGTTAGTCGGAAACACTGTTACAGAAATCAACCCAGCTGCGTGGGTACACGATCAGCATTCACATACAGCAGCACATGAACAAACGGACTCGGCGGTCCGCGATCAGAACTTAAAACACATTAACAAGAATTACAAGCATGTCCTACACTATCGAATCTCTGCTTCTGCCCAGACAAATAGCCTCTTACTTTTGTCGATGTGAGATGCGTCGATGTGAGGGTTTCGTCCCGTGCGGTGATGGCGTTCCTTGACGCCGGCAACGGACGGTAGTTCGTGGGCGCTCGTTCAGCGCCGGATCCAATTGGTTGAAGAAAACCGTTAGTTATTCTTCCTTCTGCAGGGAAATGATGAACACTCGCGGGGCTCGGCGATTTAGTCAGCTGATTTCAGACAAAGACGGGTCGAGTTATCCGTTCTGCTGGCAGCTGCGACGAAGAAAGTTTTTCTTCTTACCGCGGGGAACGGGAGAGTCGCGCTGTCGCGGTGGCCTCCTCGGGATCCAAAATTATAAACAAAAGAAAAATAAAACGAGTAGAGAAAAGGAGGGGTAAAACAGTCTGTTGCTCGTCCAGCGAGTTTGGGGGGAAAGACTGCGGCCTAGGACAAAGGGAAACGCTGCAGACATAATCTTCACCTCCTGGCGTTCAAGTTACTTTGGAGAGAGAACGTTTTTCTGGTGGCCGCGGGATTTATAGCTCACGGCTGGTCCGGGGGATCCCCTGGAGTCCCATGCAGTTGCCAGCCAATAGGGCACCAGTTGTGTGACGTCAGATCTCGCGACCAGGTGGAGGTGACACTAAAATGGTGGTTGTAGTTTTTTATCTCCTTTGTCCCATTGTCTGGCAGCATTGTGTAGGCTTTGTAGGCCGCATTGTGTAGTCCTAACGGTTAGGTCCCAACACCAGTAAGCAATCAACAAAGGACAATTAGCTGTGAGCGTAAGTGCTGCTGCTAAACAAAAGTCAAATAATAGCGTTACCGGGAGCGGGAGCGAGAGCACTGCCTTCACCAGTAAGCAATCAACAAAGGACAATAGCTGTGAACGTAAGCGCTGCTGCTAAACAAAAGTCAAATAATAGCGTTACCGGGAGCGGGAGCGAAAACGCTACTTTCACCGGCAAGCCACACAAAAACAAATTGGTTAGACACCAATAACATTGAGAGCAAGGAGGCCAACGAGTGCTAGGATCAGGAGCGAAAACACTGCCTCAACCAACAAACGCCGACACAAACCTGACTCCACGCTGGTCTGGTCTCAGACGAAGATCAGCTAGCCACAGCCTCTGGAGGACGGGTTACCCGCGGCTCCGACTGTCGTCACGAGGCTGCACGCAGCCAGCTGTAAACAAAAGTTTCCAACTTCCTTCTCAGCACAAAGTGCAACACGGTACATGCGCAGCGAGAAGATGAAAAGGAACAGATCCTCTTACGACACCGGAAGATATAGCCTTCCCTGGAGATATCCAGTGCTTTAAGCACCGCCTCTGGCGGTCAGTAAGGATGAAATAGAACACAACTGCATTAACAAAAACACAACCACATTAACAAAAACACAATAACATTAACAAAAACACAACCACATTAACAAAAACACAATAACATTAACAAAAACACAACAACATTAACAAAAACACAACAAAAAGAAAAACACAACATTACAGTTTTTCTCAATTGTTTACACACATTTTCTGAACGCATGCCTCATACTCTCAGAACTCTACACACAAATCAAAAAAACACACACACAATGGGCAAAACCCCTCAATTCTCCTGCAAAATGAAACTTTACATTCAAAACAATGTTATTTCTTCTCAAAATGGTATTTTGTTTTCAAATGACACACACAAACCATCATATGAATAGACATTTATAAGAACCAGTTGAACACTGATGTGCTCAATGTAAAACACGATGAATGGAAAACACTTCTTCTCCATTTACCATAATGACTTAGGCCTTTTTTTGTTCAGTGTTACACTCACTACAGACTGTACAAACATAAATGTGTTGTAAAATATTTTAGAATATTGTTTTTATATATTTTATTTTTCCCACAAGAATACTGTAATGTATACAGTTTTCATCCCAACCAACACAAAGTTGCATATACAGTAGTCTACATACAAAACCAGAAGAATTTACTGTATACAGTTACAAAAAAAACAAAAAAACAACAACTATCCCACATCCTCTCTTCTGTTTCGGTCTGGCCACAGCACCTCATCCACATCACAGGCAATGCAAGCGATGGCCAAGCAGCGGGGGATGGATTTGCCATGCTAGGCTCCTCCTCGTACTCTCACTCCTCTGGCTCTGCCTCTGTTGCCAATGTTGGCATCCATTGCTCCAAAACAGAAGAGCTCACCTGTTCCACTTTTATGCTAATGCTCTGATTGCAAATTGTAAAACTGTGTTGCAGGTGTTTGCCCATGTGATGAGTCAGTGTGCATAGTAGGGAAATTAACTTGTAGTGCAGTGTGTTTCTTGTGAAAACAAGAGATTTTCTTTTGTGCCAAATGCAGAGAATTGTACGTAGTGTTTTGAAATAAGTGTATTTTAAAACTGCAATTTGAGTGTAAAGCAGGAATTGGCTTGCAGTTTAGCTGAGTTAGTTCAGGGGGTTGGTGCATGAGTTACATGTTGTGGTCATTGTGTCTCAAGTACCAGTATTTGTGTGTAAACAATTGAGAAAAACTGTAATGCGGAGATGAGGGACAGATTGTGGCGAGCAAATCGCCGAGCAGTTTGGGATCGGGGACGTACTACAGCGGTGGTTCAAGTGGATCACGGAGATTAGCCACGTTAGCCATGCATGTAGCAGCCTTTTTCATGTGACAGTGACTCTAAATAAACAACAGCGTTGTCATCGAGTGCATCAGCATGGTTTTTAGGACAGTGATGAAGCTCTGTGTTACAGAGTGTCGGGGCTTCTGAGCTGGCATTATAAATCTGCTACTTGAGATGTAAATATGGAGATATTCAGCCTGAGGGGGAAGGCTGCTGCCGGCTGCCTCTCGGGGCTCAAACGATGTTAACATGTATATGTGGCCGTGGATGAGGAGATATGAAATATGGTGAAGATTGACTGTATATGTAAGAAGGACTGTATTTATCATCTCTTGGCAATTTCTAAAGCAAAGGTTCCTCCGGTCCGCACGGTACTCATTAAAGCTGAGATATGAGATTGCACTTGTGAGAATGACCACCGGCGGCTGTCATGAGGAGACACATGTGGACCACAAATAGGGTTGTTTGACACTGAAATGTTGGAAAACTGAGCCCCGTCTTATCTTCAATAGAAATGTTAATATCCACAGAAATGTCCAGATGGACGAGCCCAAAGACCAAATAATTTTAATCTTCATGCTTGTCAGAACTGTCACACAGAGAAAACCATCCAGTTGAGGTGATGGGCAGGCAGCATTTATGAATTTAAACCTGCAGATGGCCCACCTTTCTTTTGGCAATAATGACTCATGTTGCAAATACATGCAGAGCATAATGCAACTTTTCTATAATAAAATCGCATAACTGGTGATTCCACCACTGCAGCCGTTCAGGGTGCCTTTACACCTGTAGTTCGGGGAAATATATGATCCACTGTTGCATTGTAGCGATCTCTGTTCCATTGTTTGGTCCACACCAGCGCCTGATCGAACCATATGGGTTGGATGTGAAAGCATCCTCAAAGGACCATAGCCTTGTTTCCTGTTGCTGTTGATGAATACAGTTTGACTGGCTGTTGATCCAGGCTTTAACAATCACCTTTCTTGCCACTTGCACGTGCTGTTAAATGATCTGTAAACACAACATTGACATATTTCCACTGACAAGTTGCCTTGTTATAGTACTCATCCAGTTCACCAAAAAATAACATTAACAATCAACAGCCTATTTTTTTTTTTTTACCACTTCTAATATTCACTGTGCTTTAAGCTGCTCAATTTTGAACTCCATCAACTCCCGAGGGAACAATCTGCCTATTATTGTAGCTGCTAAATGCTCCACTAAAGTTTTTTTGTTGATAATGTTAGTGTAACGATGATTAGTCAAAATTACTAGCTTATTCCGCTGCAGCAGAAAAGAAAAGCAACACGATTCCATTGTCGCCACAAATTAATCATAATAATAAAAATTATTATTATTATTCATTATTATTATTTAGACAGTAAAAACTTCCCTGCTCCAAGTGTTAGATGTACAACTTTGGTTTGCTGTTGGAACAAAGTAACACCTTCACCCCAAAATAATGTCCTTGAATTTGTGTGAAGCAGACAAGTGGCTGCTGTACTCTGCTGCACTCCAACATGAGTGTGAATCATGCTCCCTGTGATCTTTGTCTGAACAATGTGGGTCTATGAATCATCACCAGCAGTGACGTCCTCTAGTGACAGCAGGTAGATCTCTCCAATGTTTAAGGACCCTTCATCCAAACTTCTTGAATATGGCCACAAAATATAGCCTCATCTGAAACACACATCAGTGTTTTATAACACATTGTCATAGTCATCATCATTTGAAAGTACAACTCCCTCAAAATTAGAATTGAAACAAAAAGATCCTCAGTTTATGAATTGTGATGCATTGTTAAATTGCCCAGCCTCCGGTTCCCCCTTAGGTAAACACTCTGCTTCGTCAGAACTGTTGCCCTCGCATGCACTGTTAGCACCGTTAGCTGCTAGCCACCAGCGCATCTGTCACTCGTGTTTAGAGCTGTGGAGGCAATAGCACCCTTTAAGTTAAATAGTACTAAATATTGTGAAATTAACCAAAATGCAACAGATGGTGTTACATTATGAGCAAATTATTTTAGCCTGCAAAATAAAAAGGTATATTTCCTTGTGCATTTGAAATGTACAATTTTATATCTCCATAACATCGTCCATTAAATAGTGCTGTGGAAATCAGTTTATGATCACCTGATGAAAAATAAGAATATAACTCCTAACAGAGCTTTTAGTAATTTATTCTATAAAGAGTCCAAAACAGGCTAGCAGTCGCTACAGACAGACTGTAAACAGACAAAGTCTAATAAGTCAAAGCCCTCGCAAACAGGGTGTCCAAGCGGACCGCATCACGACATACAGCTTCAGACTCCTTAAGAGTCTGACCAAGTCTTCAGTCTTGAGAAGGGCTTTTTATACAGATGTTTGTGATGTGTCATCAGAAAGCATTGTTCCGTTGTTTGTGTAGTCGGAGAACTTTGTCCAGAATGTGGTGTTTGAACCACTCATCAGTGTCCATAGATCCATATTGACTTGCCAGCTGTGCTGGTGTCACAAGATGCATTTTACAACTCATGTAACACATGACATGACATAAGTGCAGAATACAGGTTACCTCATGACACACATGGAATAGTATGAGTTAAAACTACTCAAACTACTAATTATACTATAATGAACTACTAAATGAAAAATTCCCATCACACTTTCAATATATTCCTGTGATAGTTTGTAGGACTAATATTGCTGCCTTATATATACCTTGCCTTTACTTATTGCACCTGCAGTATTTTTTAATTTAAAAAATTGGTGGAATATACAGGGAATGTACAGTTCTTCATTGTATTCAAGTGTATTTTAAATAATATTTTCCCCCAATATTTTTATGAAAATCCTTGATTCTTGCCAACATTAGACTGCAGTTGCTGTAATTAGCAGGCATTTTCGGACAGAAAATCCATGTGGCCGGGATCAGATGATGAAAAGAAAAGTGTCTCAATGCTCTTTGCTGTTCTTACTGATTAAAAAGGGTTAAATCAGAGTCGTCAAGCTGCAGTGGGAAAAGCTCTCATTACCATTCCGCTTTCTACGCACGCAAGACCACAAGCAGCAACTCGTTACCTGAGGGGTCGGCCTCTTAAGGATCACTGTAAAGCCACTCATACAGAGGAAAACAACGCGGCCACAGTAATTGTCGGATGCTCTGACTTTGTCAAACGTTGATCCTTCAAGTAGCCTTGGAGATTTCTTGTAATGGCCTTTTACAGCTCGGAGTCTTTAACCTGCAGGATGCGAAGCAAATTGGACGCAGCCTCCAGTGTTTAATCTCCTGACTCGGAGCCTTTTGAAGCTTGTGTGTAAAAGTTTGGATTCATTAAGATTTAGCGCTCTTCTTCTCGACTTGTTTGTGTACATTTTTTGTCTTCCCTGTTTGCCTTGCAACATCCCAATTGTCTCTTCAATGATAAATCCATTCTTCTTTCTTGGTATTATCTTTGGATTAAATCTCAACTTTCTGTTCAAAGATTTCTTTCTTCTCACTTTCGTGTTCACATCAAACCCCAAGCAATGTTTCCTCTTGTGTTAATAGTGAGTGTGAACGCCGAATCAGATGTGTTTATTCACGCTTACCTCCATGCAAATACCAACAAGGGTTCATCAACCGTGGCAAAAATAACCACTGTTAATGCTTTGTACATCATCCAGAGGTGCTCGGTGAATTTCACACTGTACGTTGGTTTTGGCTGTGATTTAATTACAAATTTAGAAAAAAAGGAATATCTACATTTGTCTGTATTCATGCTTTTTCGCAAGAAAAATAACTTCTAAAATGCTACATCAGTGATGACGAGGAGAATTTCAACACTGATAGGTGTTTGTGACAACATTGCACATATTCCTCACGCCAGTTGAAATATTTGAACTTGCGCAAATTACCTATTCTCCTCATTTGTGGTGCAATGTTTTCGACACCTAGCATTGCATCTATTTGCAACGCTTCCCCCTTGTGTTTGGTGTGAAAACACAAACATCAAAGAAGAGTCTCATGAAATCACGACTTGCTTTTATTCCTTCATCACTTTTATTCAAATCCTATTCAGTCTCTTGGTATTCAGCGTTTGACTTTGAACACCTTCAGAGCAGTAAGATCGTCCCACATCATAACGCTGCGCTGCATCTCTGTTTGAGTAACACATTCTGTGCATGCCATTTAAAAGTGAATTACTGTTGACATACGGGAACAGCGAACGCCACAGAAGGACATCTAATCTCTCACCTCTCACTAGAGGTTTCGGGCCAACACGTCGAGTACCGGTTCCCGCATACCTCACATTCCACAGACCACAAAGGCCTCGGACGTACTTACCTCTGACCATTTCCCTGGCTAAATATTATCTTATTTTGGTTATCTTAACTGTGCTTTGAGTGGCCAAACATTTAAGTATGCACTTCCAGACACCTTTATTTGCGTCAGAGGGACCTCCTCTGTAATGGAGAGACTTTTCTTGACTTCCAGATGACATGAAGGACAGCTTGTCCTTGCAGACTCAGTACATCTATGTGTGTGTGTTTTCTTCTTCTCTGCAGTGTGAGAGCATTTAGTGGGATCCGCAGAGCTCATTCATCCCTTCCTGTGGCGACTAAGCTCTTTCCTTACAAACTGAAAAGAAGCACTGAATGTGGTGGGAGAATGCTCAAGTGTTTATACCCACACATCCCCCCCAGGCTTTCTTACAGTTCTTACAACTAAATGTATTTCAAAAGCTTACGTAAGCCAAGCCTGGGCCACAGTGCCAAGTCCCATCAAACCAGCGGGGGGTGCCCGGTGCGTGAATAAAAATTCAGAGAGGAGACGGTGAATATGTTTAACCTTTTGTGAGATGCACGTTGAGGGCCTGCCTCCCGAGCTCTCCGGGGCATTAACCTTATCTCAGAGTCACATAATAGCCTATTGACTGCTGCCCGTATCTATCCTGTGGCTTCAAGTTCTATGGCTGTTGATGCCTTTTTCCCTGGGAGGAATGTTTTCGGTGCAGCCTGGCATTAACACTTCTGGGATTGGAAATGAGCCAGATTTTGCATTTTGTAAAAAAGTGCTGTAATTTAGTGTTCTGGTATTCAAACTTCAGTTGTACATTTATAAGAAGTAAAACACACCTTTGCTTCATGCAATACCTTGAGGGAATTTGCAGATACAGCCTTACTTGCTCTTGCATGATGATGGAGGTATTATCAGGACTGGATACCGACCTTCAAGATGGGCCCACTAAGATGGGAAGGATTTGCATTTCTCTTTCCAGCCAGTGGCCCACACACTTTACATTGGGACCACTTCATGCACTTTAAAAAACACTTATCCAGAAGTTTGGTGAAAGTATAAAACCTTCCTGAATTCAAGGAGGAGTAGGACACTTTGGAGAAAGTAGCAAGGCTAAGCTAGTTTCTGACAGTATGCTAAAGAGAAATCACCCAGTCCTCCCTCCAAAGCATCATCGTCATTGCCAACTCTAACTATAGCACATTATACCTAACATTATCATTATAATAACAATGAACATGGCTAATGTACCTTAAACTTGCAGCCTCTCTGCTGACCATCAGGGGGCGACTCCCCTGGTTTGATAAGATACATTTGATTTGTATAGACGTCTATGAGACAATGATGCTATTTCTCTCTTGATTTATTATCCCAGTAAACATTTCAAATGTGATATAAATATTTCTTCAATCCAGCATGATGTTCACTTATTCAATGATGGTCCATTTAGAGTCAAACAGACCATAAGCAGGAGATGCTTTAGGGTGTGACCACCAGTTGATTGACAGGTCGCTACCACAGCTTTGTCAGGTCTGGACGTTTTCATCTCACAACTTGAACCTTTCAGTGTGTTTTCAGCTCATGACAGTTAACTGATATATATGTGTTGGCCTGAAAGTGTCTTATTAAGCGGTCGGTTGTACTTAGCTCCACCCTCTCAGCCAAACAAAAGAGCAGCCCATAAACCAATGGGTGACATCACAATGGTGATGTCCACCTTTTACATACAGTTTATGGTTAGTACTCACAATTGCCTTGTGGAAAACCAAAATCACGCACACAATGAGCAAGAGTCACAGCATTTAATTTACTGATTGCAAGATGTAATGAGAAATACAATCAAACCCTGCTTCTAAATTAAATTGCCTACCTTGCTTGAAGAACGTAATGAAGACAAATATTTGACAATTGATCATTGTTTGCAGTGGTAGGTGACCTACCTACAGATATAATTTTTTTATAATGATGGTCTATGGAGAAAATGCTTTTTAGACTGCAGGGGACTTGCAGCCAGTCTGAGTGGAGTCCCTGCATCCAGTCATGTTATCTGGCTTTTGTGGAAATCAAAACAGTTAAACTCATCAAATAATATACAATATACTGTATAAGGTAGACAGTTGTAACAGTACATTGACTTGTCTAAATGACTTACATCATTTTAAGCATTACAAATTTCTGTCTTTTCAATCTAGTCATCTTCTCTTCTGACCGTTCCTCGGCTGCTCCTTCTCCCTTATGTTATCCACATTAGAAAACAACACTTGAGCATATGGTTATGTGTTTATCTTGAATTGTGTTATATTACAATGTTAAATTCCAGACCTGTTTTGAGCCAATATAATTAGTCTCAGGGAAGAACCATTTAACCCCCTAAATACCACATAATGCCTCACGTTGCCCACAGGCTCATCTCTGCTCTACTACAAAAAGAAAACTTGGATTAAAGTCTCCGTGTTTAATACTATCTAGTCTCTGTCATTCCTCAGGCAGAAACACATGCATGTAGAAGTCATACATCCCTCCATATAGACACTTCATTTGGATGTCAACAAAAATATTTCTGCACATGTCGTGCAACTGTCGCCAGCATCACAATTTCAGGTTCTTATGTATTATGTTGTCTCAAATTGATTTGCATCGCCGAACCAAAAAGGCCCGCTTCGTTCAGACCTCTGTTCAGAATGCCAAAAAAACCTGTATCTACATTCCACAAGCAGGTCCTCTTAGCATGGTCATCATCTTATTTGGAATAACAGAGATATTGTATATGAAAACAAATTGCTTTTCTTTGTGCTTTTTATTTATTTTATTACTTTTATCTTTCTACTATGTACTTCATCTTTGTATTGTGTTTCTATTGTGTTATCTTTTTATTGTGTTTTATCTTGTTGTGCAGCACTTTGGAAACCTTGTGTTTGTTAAAATCGTGCTATATAAATAAAGTGGATTGGAATGATGGATGGGTAGAGAATCAGATCCTGCTGGTGAGCCAGCGAGTCTACTCAATGGAGAGGGACAATTTGTTTCTCTCAGTATCTTCAAAATAATTATAAGATCATACTTGCCTTGTTTCAGACAGAAATTGTGTTTGTTCCACATGTTATGTATGTCATACCGGAACCGATTTAACTTGACTGCAAAAGAGTGTGGGTGATTCCTCACAAACACCTGATTGTTAACAAGGTGATGGAAGAATTATTCACAGGTATGAATCATTACATGGCGACATTTAAGAGAGACAAACAGAAACTGCTCTTTCTGTGAAGACCACCCAGAAACTCTTCTGGCATTGTTGACACACTAGAAAATTCTGGCAAAACTTCAGTACTTTTGACATCTCAGACGTGTCTCAATTTAAGTTTCACTTCGAGGGTCTTGATCCCAAAAGTCTTTCAATCCAACAAATGTAAACGAATGGGAAGCCTCGTTGTCATCTTTTTCATTTTGTCCAAATTACACTCTCAATATATTAAACTGTATCTGGAAAGTGATAATCATGCATCCCTGATTTACTACATGCACAACCTTAAAATTATTCATTTACAACTCAGGGATGATGGCTGTCTTGACCATCATCATCATAGACATGACCGACTTAATACTACAGCATTGCTAATGATCAATAATGCGTTGACATTATTGGAAGAGCTGACCGGTCGCCTGTGAATGCCACGTTGAATCGTAATGGGCTGCTTTCTGCTGCCGAGGGTCCATGCAGAGGAGAATCCTCCAGAGACCGGTGCTCCAGCTGAGGCCCAGCAGACCTGGCCAACCGTGGCTTGGTGCATGTGAGCATGTTTCAAGAAATCATCTTTGTTTGACGGCAGCCTTGAAATGATAATCCAACATTTTCATCTTGGCATGAATCACCAGTGGAAGTGGAGCTCAAGAGAAAATAAATGACAGAAATTTAAACGACAGCCAGTGTTTCATGTGTCTTTCCTGGGGAAAAGTGTCTGGCACAATTGAATTTATATTTGTTTGGAATAATTGTGTGCTGGCTGACCTAGATGGGAATTAAACGAAACATATAAAAATGAATATATGGTGCTGATGAAGAGATGAATTCACATTCTGTATCAACTATCAGACATGTTGAAGTTATGTTTTTTTTTATACAACTTAAAGGGAACATGATCTACAGGTTTAAAATAAAGTACTAATATTAAATGCAAATGTATTATTAGCAAGTGTCCAATTTAAGTTATTTATTTAGTACGGCTTTGGCAGCCAGCAGATTGTTTATGACTGTTGAGGACTAGCCAACTGCTTACGACCCTACAACTAGAGAGAGTTTGACAGGAAAATGTGATTCAGGTCCATTCGTCGCTTCCTAATAACTCAGCTCAGAGTATGAATCATCATTACAATCAGGCACACTGTCAATAAGGAATACAAGCAAGCATCAAATTGCTGAAAATCTTCTCTACAATCTTTACGTTTCACAACAAGACCCCACCTTTCAGGTCCTGAGACTTATCCTGGACCTGGTTTACGGTCTGGGGAAAGGAGGCTTGAAAAAATGTAAACTTGGTTCAAGACGCCGCCAGACAATTTTGGGTTCCAGAACAGATTATTCCTATAATTGAGATTAAATTCACTAACTAAACTATATTTGTATGTGTGCTTGGATATGCCTGAGGGTGAAGGAACAACATGCACAGCATACAATGCTGCTACTTTATAACTTCCAGACAGCTGGAACATAATCCCAAAGCAAGTGAGTGGATCATGCAGCAGCTGTAAATCCCCCTGAGCCTGTCTGAGGTGGAAGGATGGAGTTAGTCAGCAGAAGACCAAATCAGACCAAATCTAGTCAATTAAAAAGAGCATAATATGTGTTTGTTTGAGAACTAATTGTATATAAAAGGCTAATTGTATAAGGATTTTGCCTTGAAACAACATTGTGGTGATGTTTTTTAAAGACAGTGTAGTGGCAATGGAGGAGGGGGCACCCAATCATAATTTGGCCTAGGGCACCAAAATTGCTAGAGTCGGCCCTGGATATGTCACACAGACAAACCTGTTCACTGCCAGTCTCACCTCCGACTGGTAAACTAATCCATCTTTCTGCTTCAGCCTGAGACGGAAGACGATCCCTCACGCCAGACAGACTGCAGCCTTTATGCTTTCAGAAAAACAACTTCTGTTACGCTGTTCGCCTCCGCAGGCTGCTTGAAAATGTCACTCGTCTTCTTGGCTTCATTCTGCTCTGATCAAACTGTTATAAAGCGTGTTGGGTTAAAAAGCAGGCAGGTTTAGGAACAGGTGGAACAAGAGAGCATCGGAAGGGTGAACTTCTTGAATTGCTCGTCAATCAGCGGCTGATAACCTGATTCTACTGTGAGAAGTATTCTGTGCTGCAACACGATAAGAGCCGATGTAGGCGACATGTTGCACATAAGCATCCGAAATGAAATAAGGAATGTGGACTATTGTTGTGTGACATTAGATACAGCCAGAGGAGACACCCTTTACTTCCATAAGCGCTGCAGTGCTGTGGGAGGGGGAGGGGGTAATACTTGCTGTGAGGGGTAACAGGTAAACACAATGTACTGTAGTGCTTCTCCTGTCCGTCCACCTCACACGTCCTTCTGTCCCTGTAGGACAAAATAGAGCTTCTGTCATTGCCTTCCAAACATGGGCGGGTTAAGGGACAATAGACCCCTCGGGACAGACATGCAGGAGGCCCCCAACCTCTCCTACACCGGGGCAAGACACACTTAGCCTCTATTTGTTGTTGTGTTGTTGCCATTACACACCCCAGTTGTGTGTCTTTGTGTTTTGTGTCACTTGTTTTGGTCTTTTTGTGTCTCAGTCTTTGTCTCTTTGTATCCCTTTTTGTCTCTCTGTACTCTTTGTTTCTCTTTGAGGTCTTTTTGTGTCTCTTTGTAGTCTTTATGTGTCATTTTGTAGTATTTTTGTCTCTCTTTGTAGTCTTTTTGTGTCTCTTTGTAGTCTTTATGTGTTATTTTGTAGTCTTTTTGTCTCTCTTTTTAGTCTTTTTGTGTCCTTTTTAGTCTTTTTGTTCATTTTGAGTCTCTGGTTGCTACAGAGGCCCCCGGTGGCCCCTGGTCTTGTGCCTGGTTGGCCCTTTCAGTAGTTCAGTGTTCGTATGAAAACGATTCACAGGAACATTATGCCACCGCTTTGCTACCAACCACTGACCTACTGACCTTAGACGTTTTGTGACTCCATGTCATGCTGACAAACTGACAAAAAGACATATCCAAATAGTTCAAAATAATTCACACAAAACACACAGTTTTACCTCCAACTCATACATACGGAGACAAGAAAAAAAAACTAGATGGTGAGTCAGTCGGAGGCAGAGCTGTCATAAGGCAGGACACACTCGGACAGGTCGACTATTACAGGGCTGCCATGGAGACAGACAACCATTCACACCTACGTACCTATCAATTAACCTTTCCCCATCCTGCATGTCTTTGGCCCGTGGGAGGAATATAATACTTTATACTTGAGTATTTGTCTTCATCACGTCCTGCCTGGAGTTATTTTTAGTCCTCTCCTCTTCGGAGCTTGATGTTTGTTCATCTGGGCTGAAGATGCATTACAAAAGGAGCCGCTCATCCAAGAAATGTACATGGATGATTCATCTTAACCTATTTTGCTGTACATCACAGCTACGAGCATGAAAACTAAATTCTTCAACAGAACAGAAGCGATATAAGAAGATGCCAAAATGATTCAGTCAAATATGTCACACCGTAAATAATCTGCTGTTCACAGCTCTGCTTGTCATCTTCCTCGATGTTTTATATTAAATAACGACGACACTCTTCACTGTTGGCTGCTTGCACAATGGAAATCTAGTAACTTTTTGTGACACAAATTGAACAAGAAATGAGTGTACCATCTTTCTCAGCCTGCATGTGACCAACAACCTAAAAGAAGGTTGATCTCACCTTTCAGCTTTGTTTTTACCACAGAGATCAAATCAAGTCGACAAGTAGCAGGGTGGTCGGAGCGGCGGCCAGTTTTATGTGTCAAATGTGTGAAATGTTGATGATTAAAAAAGAATTCCATCACATCCTCACTCATTAGACCCGGAGGAGGGTCAGACCAGACCGGGCCCTTGGAGGAGGGTCAGACCAGACCCGGCCCTAAGAGGAGGGCCCTTGGAGGAGGGTCAGACCAGACCCGGCCCTAAGAGGAGGGCCCTTGGAGGAGGGTCAGACCAGACCCGGCCCTCGGAGGAGGGTCAGAACAGACCCGGCCCTCGGAGGAGGGTCAGACCAGACCGGGCCCTCGGAGGAGGGTCAGACCAGACCCGGCCCTTGGAGGAGGGTCAGACCAGACCCGGCCCTTGGAGGAGGGTCAGATCGTGCTCTCAGGTCAAATAATGTTTGTAAACTTATATGGCCTCAAAGATGGAAATGTGAGGGAGAATGAAGGTATAAAATACTAAGAGAACAAAGAATCAGGCTCTTTTGGTATTTTTGAATGATTTATTTTATGCTTTTTGTATTTTTAATCTCTGCATTATTGTTAAAACCCAATGAAACTGGAATAAAAATAACATTTGTATTTTTCCCAAGTTAGAACCTGGTCTTGAATTGACGTCTTGGTCATCCCTGAGGTTGTCTCCTTGGTCTCCTAAAAGGTGAGAGAGCTCTTCCCCTGGGACAGGCTGATAATATTCGCTAATTCGAGTTTGAGTCAATCAGGACATAGTCAAAACACACATGAACCATGTCCATTGCTCAGCTCCCCTGCAGGTGTTAAATATCAGACTGCGACAGGCGGCTTCACACCAGGTGAGACTTTCACACGTGTGACAACCAACAGGATGAAGAACTGGTGTTCGCTCCTCGGGATGAGCAAGTATCACACCTTCTATAGACCTCATTCTCATCTCAGTGAGCCTTCCTAACAGTCCTCTCTGACTTCATACATCCCAATCACACATGTCCTGATACAAACAAGATAAAGAATACAAACTCAGATTTAGTTTGGAGATAAAAAAATAAATAAATGAATAGGAAACATAACACTGAACATGTCAGGGCTTCAAATCCCTGTCAATTACAAGCTAGCCCCGCCCTAAAGCGTCCCCTGCTTTCTGGTCTGTTGGACTCTAAATGAACCAAATGTACTAAATGAACATCATGCTGGATTGAAGAAGACTTGAAACTAGAGATTGAGTCATAAACTCATGTTTACTGAGATAATTAATCAAGAGAGAAGTAGAGTCACGTTGTCATAGACTTCTATACAATCAGACTTCTTCTTGCGACCAGAGGAGTCGCCCCCTGATGGCCAGCAGATAGAATGCTAGTTTAAGACACTTTTGAACACCAGAGGTTGCAACTTCTTTAGTCAAGCTGTGAATAGGACGTAGAAAATACTTTAACAACCACTCCCATGTCAGCCTCCGGTGACCTGAGCCTGATTATCACGCTTACAGAGAACTCATATACGTTCATCTGGGTAAAACGAGATGAAGTGAAATTTTACCCCGATTGTCTAAACTGAAGGAAGAAGCGCTGAAGTGTCCTTGAGCAAGACACTGAATCCCCATCAGCCCTGAGGTTCCCATCTGCACTTAGCCACGGTCGGGACAGGAGAATGGTTCAACATGGATGAATAATGTATTCTCATGAAGGCATTTATGATTCTGGTTTAGGTCTGCTAGGAACTTGGTGTATCTTCAAAAGGCAGCCCGGTTTATTAATATCACCTCCACCTCATGTAGCACCGCCTCTCTCTCTCCTCTCCAAGTGTTGGGTATGAGGCGCCTCGGCTTTCCTTTTATGCTTCGGCTCCACCGACTAAGTGCCCCGGCGTAACCCCGCTGTAACCCCGCTGTAACCCCGGCGTTGCCATCTTCCATCTTCACCGATGCCTTTAAGTGGGTTGACAGCTCCTTGTTCTCTCAGAGAAATATCACTCTGACCCATGATGAAGGACAGCAGACCGGTCTGACAAATACCAGGACCTGGAGACCATGTGTCCATGTTGGAAAAACACGAGAAATAAAAAAGGTTTGTCGGCTGTTTGGCAACCTCTAGGATAAATTTACTTTATATATGTTTAATTGTATATTGTAGTTCTGTCATTTAGATTGTCAGTGTAATTTAATCCGACTAACTATTCTCCCTCCCAACTTGTGAAATACCGATGCTTCGTCGGTGGGCCGAAGCGTCCAACCCATTACGCTCTAGGTCGCCCCTCTTTGGCGGTATGGCCGTTTGCACTGATGTGTGTGATGTGTCTTTTCAAAATTAACTTAGAAAGTTAGGATTGACAAGCAAACATATATTTGGTTTGTTAACTTGACCAACAACTCACGTCACCACTGATTGACAAACATGTCATGTGAATCGACCAATCGCTTGTCTGTCCCGGGGAGGAGTCCATCCATTTTTGGGGGGTCGTTTTCCCCTTACATGAAACAAGGGCCTCATATCCTGGACAGATAGTAAAGTCCTCTGAAGGTAATTTTCTAATACTAGGCTATATAAATAAAACTGACCTGAAAGTCCCTGTGGATTCAGTAATGGAAAGCAAGCGTTAATTGTTAATTATCACCCTTGTTACACAAGTGGTACACCTCTGTTCAGATCTACTCCACTACACATCTGCAGACTTCAGTAGCTTTCATCAAAACCTCTGATAGTGTGAAAGCTGATTTGAGTTGTATAATATAGATAGAAAGGGGGGGGGGGGGGGGGGGGGGGGGTGTACTGCTGATGCCACTACTGCAAAAGAAAAAGAAAATATAAAATACAAATAAAAACATTTGATCACAAAAAATATATAGATAGAAAAAAAGGATGTTTTCCCCTCAAGACTGTGTCACACTTTGACCAGCAGGTGGCGTAAAGTCTTCCTCTCTGATTTCCATTCCACTGCAGAAAGCATTCATGAACACTATACTGCCAAAAACATGTGGAGGGTTTGAGTTCGAGGCTTTAAAACAAACTGTTCCCGTTCAAAGTTAGAGGCACGTTATTGTCTCAGATATACCTTTGTGCTTTTAGAGCCTCTTCAACAGACACGTGTTGTATTTATTTATTTTTTCAGATATCAAATGAGTGTTGGGCTGCCTGTGCACAGCAACGTACACATAAAGCTGTATATTCATGGTTTCTATGTGTCATAAATAACTAAAGCATGTGTGCTGCAAAGAATGTTTATTCCCCTCTATGAATAACTGAAGCATGGTACTGGTCTGCTGCTGCCATCTAGTGGACACATGCAGAATTGTCCATTTATTCATCCCGGGCTTTATCATTTTACCAAATTACACTGATTTCAACTACATGTATTGATATTTAAGTAGCCTTGACTACTCAGGTTATAGATTTATGTCCATTTAGTGTAATTTGATGCACAAACAATGTGAACAATATCCCTATTGTATTAAAATGAGCAAATATGATTTAGCAAACATTTCAAGTCAGAAGCTAGATTACATCCACCCCCTCCCTCTGCCTGTGTGCCTGTGCTTCAGTGTTTATTTATGGCATTTATGAACCACCTGGAGGTGTGAGCCAGACATAGATCAGATATATGGGCCACTGCGGAGCCCGGCTGCCGTTTGGTTTGGCCCTCGGCCACCACACAGCAGGAGCCACGTCGCTCCCCGTCAGCTCTCACATGGAGGAGACATTCATCTCTGTGGAGGCAACAGGCTTACATCACCATGAATTCTGTCTCTCTGTGGTCCAATTTCTGCTGCTTTTCATATCCGGTGCTGCTTTCATGAGACGGTTCTTTGATGTTTTTCCTCTTGGATGTGAAACTGTATATTTGCTTAACGGCAAAACAGATTTCTGACATTTTTCGATGCAAGCTAATGTCTTATTGTGATCTCGACTTTGTAAAACAGAATCACGTTTCCATTATTTCTTCATTTATAAATATGAACAAGAACAGCTAACTTCATAATATTCTTAGAATAACCATTCTCACCACTTTTTAAAACTGTTTTCAATCTCTTATTGAAAAACGTAGTTAGTTTTTATTAGTTTGATCATTTCTAGTCATTTTCATGTTATGTTAATGTAGTTTAAGATTAGCATGTGATTCTTCACAGTGCAATTCCAGTTAAACGGTTACAGAAAACCAAGCCTCCTTAAATCCCATCCACAGGCAAGGTCGATCCCAGCATCCAATCAGTCACATCGTGTTGTCTGATGACTTTGTGTGTGGCTGTGTATCGCCGACTCCAGCCGGCGTAAACATCATTATTCTGTCTCATCTGACTATTCATGAGTGAAGCATCTGTCACAGCCAGCGTGAGGCTTTCCCACTGATAGATGCCCCGCTATGTGGCAGTGAGTGTGTGCATGCTCCTGTGTCTGTGTTTTCATCCTAGTTATTATGTGCATAAATGTGTTATTTTCTGTAACTATGCACCTCGTAGAGAAAACCCGCCTGCAGTGATTTCAGAACAATAATATTTTACATGTTTATTAATTTGTTTGTTTTTTCCTGCTCAACAGTTTGTGTGGAGATAGTGTTTCTTGTTTGGCACTTTATCAGCTCATTTACTCTTACTGATATTGCCATTAGTTCCCTGTGTAGATGGAAAATGTGTTTGTGTATTAGCATAAAGCAGTAAGGTCAGCTTTCCATCACTGCCACACCAGAGACTTAAAACCAACATGAGCTAAAGGTCTAATCCAACGTACAAACATCAACACACGTCTGCCTGGAGCTTGTTGACCTCTCAGACTGCAGGCTAGTTAGCCAACGAGCTGCGGCGTATTAAACAGCATGTACACGTAGCTGCTGTGGAGGTCAGCTGACTCATTACCCAGAATTCAGCTAATTTGGGACGACTTCTGAGAACCAGTTCCCAACCGCACAATACAGAAATATACTTCACAATGGAAACAAATCCCTCTTCAGTAATAAAGAATGTATCTAAAAGGTGTTTCAGTGGGAATAAATAAACTAAATAAAAAAAATAAGGTTAAATCTTGAATAGCATGAGGACTAATCTGATGCATGTAACACCGTTATTTATATGAATTCAGCTCAGATTCAAAAGGCTCAAAATCAACTTCAACCAGAAAAACATGATGACTTCATAAAAAGGGCCTAAATAACCGTTTCTGGCTGATTCAGCAGAAATACAGTCAGCATCAAGTCAAGAAAGGATCAGAAAAACTGTAACTGTGACTCCTCACCTCTAAGCCCTAAGAGCAGCACCATCACACCCTGATTGGCAAAGAAGGAAATACACCAGGGTGCAGTCAATGAGGAGCTGCTGGCCGGTCCAACAACAGCTGATCTGATGACCCTTCAAGTCTCAGGGGAATTATGACATTCAGCTAAAGTGAATCGGGACATGTATTTGATTTGATGGTGTCTTGTGGGGTCACTGGGCAGAATTATATTCACACACATTAAGAAGAAATAATTTGGATAAGTCATTTTTTTTCTTTTTAAAAATAAAAAACTAAAAAGTTCTTCTGGCGATCATGTCTGTCCAGGTCAAATTTATCACTATAAAGCTCTAACTTTATTTTTATTTTTCTTAACTTCTCATGCAGCTTATCATTTAATTGACATTTGTTTATAACAAGTGTCATATAAGGGCCATTGTAGGTAGACGAATACAAATTAAAAAATTGGAGCCGGGGCAATATTCAGAGAAAAAACTCAGATTAAAGTCATACATTTACGAGAATCAAACTAGCAAAGCAGACTACTTGATAACTATAAACAAATTATTAAAACAGCATTGGAATAGGATTAATTCTGTCTCAAGATTTTTTTATCCATACAAGCATTTGATCACTGTAAATTTGATCATTTAATCACAGTCCGTATTTTTGATGGGCTCTAAACCTGATTTCAGCAGGACTTTAAGACTTGATGATCACAGTTAATACCAAATAACTGTCTGGCATCACAACCAGCCAGTGATCATTCCTGTTAATGACAGAATGCACCAGCTGGCTAAACATTTGACAAACTGTTTTTAGATCTGAAAATCTGGACCACAAGAGCCCAGTCCACATATTGACCCTCCTGCGTAGTCTCTGTCTCTCAACTGAGATAGAGTGGGAGATGAGGACAGGGTATCACTGACTCAGATAAATTGCTCCATCAAACTGAGCTGACAATGAAATCTCATTTCGAGGATCCAGAGTCAGTTCAGTCAACCTCATCAGCAGCCGTTTCCATCAGTGGAGCTCCATTACGAATCCACTTCGCCTGCAATGTGAGAAACAGACGAAGGAAAATAGCACGAGACCTCGACCCCGAAGTGACGTCAGCGAAGAATGCAGCGATGAATTATGATGAGTTTCTTTGGACCGCTTGTGTGAGGAGAGCAGCAGCAGGGAAAGTTTGTGGCCGTCCCGTTTCCCCACATTTCTGCTCATCTAGGAGCAGCCTGAGGCTTTTCAATTACAATAAAATGCCAAAGTCGAATCATCTTTTTCTATTGGGAAGGTTCCTTAATGAAGAAGTAAACAAGAAGCCGCCATGATAAGAGCAGTTTAAATTCTCTAAATTTGAAGGAAAGGAGCTCCAATGCTTCCTTTCAGATCTCCTTTAACATCAGATACAACGGATCTTCCTTTACGAAAGGAAAGGAGATCACGCCGACCCACAATTCCTTGTGAGAGCAACATTTAAAGTGCCGCACACCTCGGCCGTTCATGAAAACAAACGAAATGCTTATTTGCATATTTAACATGACTTCCATGCAGACATATAGTAATTGGAATTGTGTTGCTAAATGTGTGTGGACAGTGATAATAACTTAATGGTATTTTTATTGATTTCAATCATGTTACAAATGAAATGTAAAAAAAGCAACGGGTCAAACAGGAGGGAGGAGCTGCTGAACTGAAGCCGGTCAGTGAACAAGCTGTTTATAAAATCAACAACATGGGGAGAAGTGGACGATGTGCTTTTTGTTGTCCATTATTGTAGTTTCTCAACCGCAATCCCATGTCAATCACCTGTGTTGGTCATCAGCTGTCAATCATCAGCTCTCAATCATCAGCAGCGTTATAATGATATAGCTTAGTGAAGGTCCGGTCGGAATCTCTGGGTACCACAGATGTTTCACTTCAAGATCCAGGAAAAGGCGTTAGGACCTCATTTTTGGACTATTTGACCACAGCCCAGGTGTTTCTGGCTGTTTTGAGCCGTCTGTCCTCCGCCTGCTTAGACAAGGTCAACTGGTCAAGGCACACTCACAGATTTCACTTGATGGATAACATAAATAATAAATACTAAAGAAAACATGTGACCTGAGAGGAACTGGCAGCTACAGTTCGTCCAATCACCTGCCACCTCTTTTACCTCCCTTCACTAAACTGTTCCCCATCATGGTTGTATGTAACAAATCATCTGGTGGCTCATGTCGGGAATACGTCTTCAAACTTGGGAGTGAGTCAGCATTATTGCACTTCCAGTTCCAACCTGCTTTTAAATGGGTTTTTGACGCCTGAAATAAGGTCAGTGGACACAAGCTTAAGAGTATTTCATGTTTTGCTATTGTTACGCCCCGGCCTAGGGGCAACCTGAGCGCAACATAAAGGTGCTCTACTCCCTTTTTCCCCAACCCCCCAGCAATGACAAAAACACGTGGATGCAGTCCAACACAAATTTATTCAAATGGTAGCTTGACTTCAGGGTGAGCCAACAAAACAAACAAAACTCCTATTTAGAAAACTAGCTTGTCTACCAAAGGAAATAATGAGAAAAGAAAACACAGGCTTCTTACCTGCCTCCCTAACACAAAACAAGAGAAAAGAGGTTCCCAAAATAAAATGGCTACTCACGCCTACCTACCCAGACTGCTTTTTAAATAAGCCACTGTGGGCATCAAAACCAAAAATCACACGCACAGAAGGAAATGGCTCTAATCACAACAATATTCTCAATCACAAATAACACAGTTCCAATGATCGGCAGCACGGTCTGGCTGGGAGTCAGCGAAAGGGTAGAGAGTGAGTGAGTGAGAGTGAGAGAGAGAGAGAGAGAGAGAGAGAGAGAGAGAGAGAGAGAGAGAGAGAGGTCCTTGTTGGAGACATCCGTTTAAAGCTGGTGACATCAGCTCCCGACCAATCACCACCTGCACAGAAACAAAGAGAAAACACACACACAACGGAGCAGCACCTCCCTCTGGCAGGGAGGGTTAACACACACACACACACACACACACACACACACACACTCATATGTCCCATGGACATAACACTATTCAATATAAAATATGTCAGCACATAACCCCTCTCGTGGATTTTGAAGCTTTTATGCATGTTTAAAAAACGTGGTTGCTAACAAGTGGCTAAATGAGATGCTAGCTTTATACTTCTGCAGATAGTATTCACACGATTATCCTGTCGAGCAAAATGTGTCAGAATCATGAACTCGTGTTTGTCCCAGACCTTCAGCAGTAATCCGGTCGGCTTTTTGCCGAGGAAACCAGCGCGATGCTAACTTCCGGGAGTCACTCCTGCAGCTCCAATGACCTGCCTCAGAGTGGCAGCCTTCGAGTGAGTCAGTCAACGCTGGTGCAGGCCGGAGATTACATCAGTCATTAGGTAATAGTCAGCTAGATTCTCCATTGGTCACACTGGATTGGACTACATTTACCAAGGGACCCGGCCCGCAGCTTTCTCAAGGTAACACTGCTAACACATGCATGTGTTTGACACACACACACACACACACACACACACACACACACACACAACAATACGCTAACACGCTGCACATTAATAGACTCCAGACAGAAAAAGACACACAACACAGCTCCATCACACACACACACACACACACACACACACACACACACACACACACACACACACACACACACACACAGACACACACACCCTGACATCTCTGGTAACTGGACACCTGCTCTCTCCTGCTCTGACTGACAGGCAGCAGCAGAGAGTCCAGATCCAGACCCGGCTCTTCCTAATTGGATTTGTGAGGCATCCTGCCGTCGGCCTCTAATAGCCTCTTGTAAGCCGCCTCGGGCCTGTGTCGGACCACTTCCTCCCCGCGCGGAGAATAAGGGACCTCCTGAAAGGCATTTTTGGCTGCACACCCTGATTCCTAAGAGCTATTAGGCCCTTGTAGATTTTGAGGGGTTTTGACAACAATGTCAGAATAACTGGACATATGCAAGGAAAAAAAACAGAAAAGGAGGTAGAAGGTTGGAAGGCTGAGCCACCGCCAGCTGATTGCTGGTTTTAAATTCTGCAATTGTGTCTCGTCGCTCCAGGACATTTCTTTAACATCCTGTACAAGACGGTGTTTAACTTTTAAACCCACATCAGGAAACCAACATTTTGTGCATTCACCCTTAAAAAGCCCTTTTCCCATGGAAAAAAACAACAGGCAGCGACGAAGTGTGGTTCACCGCAATACTTACATTTTTCTGTGGCAGGGAGGCTCGTGTGTTTGACAGGAACAGGTCAACATGTCAGGACTCTTCGCTGATTGGCTGCAGGTATTCTCCGGCTGCACGAAAGTTAAACTGTCCCCAACTTTCAGTTTGCTGCAGAATCAAAACAGCCGCAGTTCGCTGATCTGAGAGCAGCTTTCCATAGACCTATAAGGCCACACTTGCTCGGGTGCGTTTTCAGCATTAAGAGGCCACAGTGGGATTGAAATAAAATATATATAATATATGTATCTGGATCAGGTGATTAAACATTTGAACTTGTTCACAACAAGACTCCTGTTTGTTGCCCGTCAGACTTTGTTATAACGATGTCGCCATGTTCCCAGATGTCACATGGTAGAGTGATTGTGTGCATCATATAGAAACAAATATTTCTATTTACTTATTATTCTTTTTACTTGGTTTACTAAGTACACTGATGCTGTGTCATTGTTTATGAAGTAAGGTGATGCAATGACAAATTAGGAAGTATGCAAATAAACATTTTCAAGTCAAGGGAGATTTCCAAATCAAGAGAAAACTTTATAAATTATGCATCATATTGGATTAAAAGCGACTCAAAACAACAACAACATGTTTCATATTACTTATAAAATATCCTATAAATATGAAAAAGACAGAGGATGTGCAGCAGTATAAAGGCAGGGGAAGCAGATGTTAAATGTCATTTTTTACAGTAAAAAGATGTGTTTTTTGTTTGTGTAATAAATCCTGTATCAGGTGAAAAGGTCATCCTTGCTGTGTCTTTAGTATATGAAAATGATGTTGTCATTTAGGAAAAAATTAATCATTTGAGCCTGAAAACCCATCAGCTTTGCACATTTTAGTGAGTAAGTCTGAGATTGTGCCTGCACCACAACGAACCACTAGAGGGCTGCGAAGGGCAAACCATGTGGAGCTTTGGACTTTCACTTTGGATTAGCAAAAGGAGAAAGCTAGTTTTTGTATTCCCAACAGTTTAAAGTCCTTCATAAGCAGGCTGCAAGTTCAGATGTAGTCCTTCATGTCTCTGAACACACAGCTGTAGTTTGATTTTTCCTTCCAAACTTTGTTTTTTCTTTTTCACTGCTGAGACCAAGTTCCTTCAATGCACTTTTATAAAATACATAAAGTTGAGCGGCTTGCTGTAATTGGTGTCCAGATGGCATGAAAAATAGTTTTCAATATTACGTGACTGAAAGCAGCAACGTGCATATGAATGTAATGCGTTTTACAGAGTAGGCTACTGATGTTCTCCCAAACACGGCGAACACAGCGAAACACACGAAGCTCTTTGTTTTATTGCACTCATTGATTTTCCTTCTGTGAGTCATAGCTCTAATAACTGAACACACAAGGGGTCTGCCTGCTGCTGACTTATTTATATTTTATTGGCACGGGATTTCTGCAGGTCAAAACTGATCACGTGTCTGCTTTCAGGTCTCATGTCGGGTCGAGTCTTACAGAAGGCAAGCTCAAGTCACCTAAGTCTGACTTGTTTTCCATTTCAGCCCGTTTTATCGATGTGTTCCGACTCATGATTGTGCAATCTTCGCAGGAACAGCATGAGTTCATCCTTCATTCGTGGAGTCTGACAGGAGAGCCTTAAAGTTAAATTACTTCTAAAGAAACACAAATCAGTCTGGGAATATTACACCGAGCATGAGAGAAGTAACTGTCCTCACAGAAAAGAAGAAGATGGACCTGTGGTGAGCTGGTCTGTCCATTCCAGAGGAGGAGGAGGAGAAGAAGTACAACATCAGTGTTGAGTGATTAGAATAACAACAAGTGGAGATCTCTGCTGTGGAACATACGTGACCGCCGACTCCATTTTTCAGCCGCCAGAACGTTTGATCCAGCTCTATTTCTTCGTGTCTTCAGCTGTGTGTGTGTGTGAGAGAGAGAGAGAAAAAGAGAGAGAGACACACACACACACACAGAGGCCTGTCCTCCCCCACGTGAGGTAGTGCGGGAAGTAGGGAGGAAGGGGAGGGAAGCTCTTATATTAATGGCTGCGGTTAACCTGTGAGGGTCAAACCCATTGGCGCTGTTGATGGATCTGGTCTGTAGGAGCTTTCTCTCTCTCACACTCTCTCTCTGCATCACACACACACACACACACACACACACACGTGAACACGTGTGCAGGCCGGGTTGCTGCTGATCATCAGTCTCTGGTTGTGGCGTTGTGATGTGCCGGTGATCAGAGAGATGAAGGTGACGGGGAGGAGAGGCGGTTGGGGAAAAAAAGACGAGCGTATTGGAGTTTTAGTTACAGACGAGTTCATCAGAGGAAAATAAATCACGTCACTGGATGAGGTAAATCAGTGGGTGGAGCCACAACACCACCGTTTCAAGCAGAGGCTCCACATGATTAGTGGATGTGGTCGCTGTGACGTCAACCACCGGTTTGGGGACTGCCGTTGTGAAGCATTTGGGCCGTTGCCATCTTGTTTTTTTTGCAACATGTGGGGGAGGACGTGAAGTACATACGTTGACCTCATTTAATGCTTGGTCAGATTTATTGTCACAGTGCAGAAAATTCCATCCATTGCAAATGTTCTCTGACATTTTATCCCAGCGGACGAACCTAAACCCCTGATGCTTGCGCTTGCAAAAGGATTGTGGTTAAAACTTACCATGAACATCCCATAATGTACAATCAAGACAGCTCGTCACATATTGCATTTTACGTAATGTGATAATATATATTACGATGTAGTGAATACATGATTTATCTGTGTTAAATAAGTAAAAGAAAAAACCCTCACTCCAACATCGGGGAAACCATCCTCACCGTTTCCATGGACACGTCAGGATCAAAGCCTCCGTGTTGTGATGCATGCAGATAACGGAGCAGGGTTTGGGCCGTTGAATTGCAGTAACCAGGAAGCACCCCGAGGTAACAGACCGGTTTCCAACCCGAAGCATCTGAGACACGTTAAAGCCCTAATTGAATCAAGCCTACCGTTCCTATAGACGGGGTTTCCACGATGCCGTCTGTGATCTCACAGCAAAACAAAAGGATGATGTCAGTAAAGAAAAAGAAGAGGTAGAAGAGGAAGACATGCTCCCAATTACACGACAGTGTGATGGATTAAAGGACGAGCACGGTGTGTTTGAGGAGATGCGTGGAGTGTCGGCGCCTCACAGAAAAAGGCTACTATTGATGAATGATGAGATGAACCATGTTTAATGAGCTGACATAACTGTGACAGGCTACGAGAAAAAACCTGAGGCCTAATATGGATGGAGTTGAAAGGATAAGGTCAGTCGTATCGATTATTTTTCAGTTTATTTTTCTTTTTGAGTCAAACAATGTCTACCAGTTTACCAGACCTGAACTGCAGAGCTTCCGTTTTAGAAGGCAGGGCGATGATTTGGCTTTATTATTTCGCCGTTTTTATCATCCTGAACTTGGCAAAAACAGTTTGGAACTTTTAAAAAAGCAGGCGGAATATGCATAATTTCGATAAACTGATCACATATTGGGAGTTAAAATGGTAACTTTCTCACCTGAAAAACATTCAGACTTACTAACAGTGTTTTAAAAGCTTATAAATCGATGTTTTGGTAAAGTGAAGGATTGTAAAGCTGCCTCCTAGAACCGAACACAAAATGACGCAATGCTGAAGTGACCAGAATAAGATGAGTAACATGCTGTCACATTGTTGGCTCCGGCTGAGTGAGCCATTAATCCAAAGAATAAAACATTACTTGCTGATTGTTGTTCTAAAGCACAAATAAACACATCCACACCTCCTGACAAACCTGGAGGAAGGTACCGGATTTTCAATTAATGCAGCCTAAGACACGCTACATCCTGCTGTGGCCTGCCTGCTCTCTCTGCGTCAGGCCTGTGAGGTCCGTTAGCCTCTGTACGATAAGGGTCACGACAAACAGGTGGTTTAACCTGGATGTGAGAACGGACTACACAAGCTGCCTATTGGCTGAAGGTCACATGTTGCATATTATACCTTTCTAACAGGGGATGTATCATTAAAAATGCACATACGTTTGGGCATCTGAAGTGGCGTTTGACCCCCAGCCAGGTTTTTCTGACCCGATTCAACGAGCCAATCAGATTTGGCTCCACTTCCTATGTCACATGTAGATTATACCGGCATCTTTGCAAATGTGCACCAAAAAAAAAAAAATTGATGCAGCTGTGTTGGAATCAAGTGACATTCATTTATTATACATGAAACAGATATAGATTTACAACACAAACCATTTTAAAACAACCGGCCTCCTCTGCCGACGTGTACCTGCGATACACAGCAGAGGCAGACTACAGAGATTACAGAGCTTTGCTGCAAAGCACACAGACACGTCAGTACGTTGAGTTAGTTCGCCTCCACGCCGCTCATCTTCGGTCCTGAGCCGGAACAAGGGAGGGACATCCAAGGCGCTGGGTTAAGAAAGCTTTTTCACAGTGCTTAAAATCGCTGTAGTGGTTCTGGACCCAACCCTGGATCCACACGTACCAACACTGGGATCAAATCCCACTAGAGCCTGGAGCTCCGTTGCTTCACCTCCCTTTCACACTTCTTTCCGTCTCAATAAAGAGGAAACACTGAGGACTCTCCGACCCCCATTTTAAAGAACAAAAACAAAGAAAGCACAGCTCTCACCTCCACAGATCATGAGGGTTAAAACACTGGACATTACCCTGAAAGAACATCTCCAGCTCAGAGCTACAGTTGGTAACTTAAAATAACCTTTAATTATATTTCCTCGGATTGACACAATATGTGGCCAATATGTGACCAGCAGGGGGCGACTCCTTTTGTTGCAAAAAGAAGTCTGTATGAAAGTCTAATTAGCCTATGCCTCTCTTGATTTTTTATCTCAGTTAATATTTTAAACATGGTCTTAATCTCTAGTTTCAAGCCATCTTCAATCCAGCCTGATGTTCTTTGTTCATGTCATAATTATGGTCCATTTAGAGAAAATAAAGCAGAGTATGCAGAGTGCTTTAGGGCGGGGCTATTTGGTGATTGACAGGTCACTTAGATATTTAAACCTTTCACAGTTAATTGTAAATTGTTAATTGTTTTGGTTGCATAAAATTGTCTTAATCAGCAGTCAGTTGTATTTGGCTCCACCCTTTCGAGTCACATCTGGTGGCAAAAAAAATAAGATGGCGATGCACAAAAACAAAGATGGCGACGGCCAAAATGCTCAACTGCATGCTTCAAAGCAGCAGGCCACAGACCGCGTTTTACATAAGGTCTATGATCCTGTCAGTAGTTCATTATACAGATAATCTGCTCTTTAGTGCTCTCAATGGCATTTGCAAGATTCCAATGTGCCCAAAGGAAACCAACCAATCAGAGCTGTGAACTCTGATCAAACTAGACAACGCCGATCAAATCAAAGAATCAATATTGTGTTACTTTGCCCATTTCTCTCCTAAATTGTTTTCAGAAACATATGTTAGTGTACCGTTTAGCTGCGATCTGAGAAAGTTTGTGACCAAAACCACCAGCTCACCGACCAAACCGTTGGAACAGAATCTGGATTCATATTTGATCAACGCTGCCTAGTTTGATCGGAGACTCTTCAGCTCTGATTGGATGTTTGTCTTTGGTCGTTGTGGAATCTGGCAAATGCCATTATGGAGACTGATTTTATTATGAATGTATTTATTCTCATTGATTTTATTAAGGTTACCAACTGAAGCTTTAAATGTCTTTGACCAGAAGGATTTTAATGGTCCACCGTACTGTAGGAACCAGAACTAGACAGTAAGGCAGTGTGATGGTGACATCTAATCTGTAGATGTTGTTTGATCTGCACTGTGAGTGACAAACGGCTTTTTGTGAATATGATTTCAGGCTCTTTGGGTAATTCCCACACACAGAATGGAGAAAAGAAAAATGTTTCCATACATTATCCAGACTTCCCAGACACGCACAGGGATCCTGATCACATGGCCCACGAGATATTGGCCGTGTGCTCCTTGGCCTTCATGCGCAACACGGCTATGCTGGACGAGCGCCTCTCAAACTCCGGCTTGGTCTCGAAGGCGTGGTGGCCGTTGGCGGCCGGCGTGAGGAGGGAGTCCGCGCTGAAGAAGTTGTTGAGGGAGACGTGGCCAAACTGGTTCTGCTGATTGGGGAAGCTCACGTAGCCGTGCTCGCCGGCGGCGGCCGAACGCGGGGAGTGGGAGTAGGAGGTCACGCAGGGAGGGGAGCCTCGGGGCAGCATGCAGGAGGAGACCACGGAGCCGCCGGGAGCCGGGCTCGGCCACAAGTTGTTGGGGATCTGTTGAAGAGGGACAGAAGGGTTTAGATTATAAATGTCACATGCAAAGGTTTCAACTACATAGATGGTGAGTGTATAGCTTTACATGTATATTCACAGTGAAATCACTTCACCATATGACACCTGAATCATCCCAGTCTCTGATGAAGACTGTGAGATGTCATCAAAAGCTCAGGAAAAGCTTTGATTGCAGATTATTTTGTCACAGTAAGTAGTTTATAGAAGTGTTTAAATCCTCGATGAATATGACTAAATAGAAGTCCACAAGTAGTTTGTGTTAGTATGGATAATCTACATTGTTATTTGAAGATTGTAATATTTTATAATACAGTTCTCACAATGCATATAAGAAAATGAGTGTGCAAAAAATGCTAATTTCTTATATGCATGGTGAAAACTGTATTCTAACATATTACATAAAAAAATCACCTAACAAAAGTGGTATCTGGAAATAATAATGTAGATTATCCAGATAAACACTTGACTTAAAAAAAAGAAGCCATTTCGTTCACCTCCATTGTTTTGGGACGGAGGCAGAAATATCAGAGACAGGTTTCTCAATATCTTGAAGCCAAAACTACCAGCATGTGTGGACAACACTCTCAGTGTCGGGGGAATGTGTTTGGGGGGATAATGTGATCCTTTATGGGTTAACGTCATCGGAGGCAAAGGCATACAAACAACTCCAAAGAGCCAGTGTGTGTTCACATATTTCATATATTTTATGAAATGTATAATTAAAGTCTATTTCAGCCTCTTATGGCATTTTACTCGATGATCAGAGGGCCAACAGGCCACAGAAAGCAAAAAGATATAGTCCCATCTGGTCAGCATGCAGTTTCTACATGAGTTTCATGTAGAAACTATTTTCTTTCAACCACAGTTTCTTCATTAAAGTGCTCACGACGAAGAGTGTCCCATTTACGGAGGGCAAACAACACAGACACAACTGACATCTCGTCCACATCGGAATGACTTCATTCCCGCTGAGGAGACGTGCCAGTGTGAGCCAGGGGTGTGTGAATACTAGCATGCAAATGTGCCACCTCATCCCCACAACATTAACTCCATGATATTTCCAAAAAGATTAAAAGATAAAGAATAAGGATTTTTAATGCATCAAAATAGCCCCATACATTCCAGCATATCCATAAAAGAAATCCACAAAACTGCACGATTCTAAAGTGAACCAAAGAGCTTTTGCACAGGACAACACCTTTTTGCCAAAGTATAGCTTACAGAAAAGTTGAACAAATACCACAAACCAACAGTGCTGCGGTCAAGAGAAAACCAACGTTGACGGTTAAATAAACCTCTTTTGTGGCAGGAAATTCACTTGTAGCTTGGGAATCAGCTTTGCCGACATGTTCCAGATCACATGTGCCACCGATAAGCCGGACCTTCGTCTTTACCCCCAAAACACAACATAACAGTAACAGCAGCAGCAATGGCTCTCAAACTAAATGAAATAAAAGAAAAGTCTTTAAAACCCCACGAAGAATGCAATCCATGTCGACTGCGTTTAGGGAGAGAAAAGCAGCCGCTGGCAGCAGTTGGCTTCAGGACGGTCTATTTAATGACAGTAATCTGGATCAGCTGGGAGACACGGAGGACTGCACTGGTACTATAGGAAACATGTGCCGAGGAAAGTACGAGGCACTCCAACAGATTTCTGACCCGGTCTTGAACCAAGGGCGTAAAAGAGCTACGACTTTTTATACTTTTAAAAAAAAAAACAATTCTACCTCTTTGAATTCAACACTTTCTGCAAGCTTCAAATGTTAACGCTCCCCCCCATCTGAAAAGCCTGGACGACATCGGAGGCCTAATGTGAGTTTCTGATAGACAACACCGAGCGAAGCGTCTCCTCTCACCTCATCTCGTAACTGACCTTTGTCCGAGCAGCAAGATGAATGTGCGGCGAACATGAAATCTGATATAAGGCCATTCATTCAGCCGTGACACCTCACAGACGCTCTAATCAGTGTCCAGGTCCTTATCTGAAGATGGGTTTCATAATACGTGATTGATAGAGCAGCAATGACGTGCTCTGATTTATTCAGATTTGAGCGCTCATTTGTCGTGACTTAAATAAATGGAGTATTTTCGAAGAGAATACATTATTCCCCACCAGCCCTGTAGATATGAGTTAAGGGAGAGTAACATTTTAACTAATAGGTGCCACCATGAAACTGGCCCAGTTTAAAAGTTAAACGTTTTCTAAAATGTTTACATACAGCAAAAGAGGGACTGTCTTATTAAATAAGTGCCAATTTGCATAATTTACTATGACAGAAAACTGAACATTGGATTGTTTCATTTTGTTGATATATTAGAGTCAAAGTTTATCAGGGGGAAGTTTGGATATTATCTTTGTATCACTCCATAAATCTGAAAATATTGTCAACGGCCATAAAAAAAATTAAAAATCACCATTTTTGGGGGGAATAAAGTAATCCATAAACCAGACTATGAATGTTATATGAACAAACTTGCAAAAATCTTCAGAAAGAAATGAATGAAACTGGAGTTTTAAATGTTAGAGCTGCTGAAGTGGAGATTTCTGTCTCAGATTCAGAAAAAATTATAATTTCGAGAAAACAGCCATTAAATATATACACAGGTGACTATGTTAAAAAAAAAAAAAAAAAACTAATAAATACAATGAACCTCTACTTGATTACTCGCATTGACCCAATTATTTTTTTGTATTAAAAGTTTTCTGAAATGTTATGTTTAAATATGCAAATTGGGTATGATCTTGTAATTTTCGGTGCAGCGCGTGAAGCCAACTCGCCTGCGTGTAGCTGTCGCTCCTCGGTAACACCGATAAATCGTAGGTGGCAGCGAAGTGAGTTTTGGCTTGTTGGATCTGCCCGTAGCGCTCTCTTTTCCTCCATTTTGCTCTTCTGTTCTGAAACCACACCTAGAGGGAAATAAGAAAATATGGAAGTAAATATAAAATAAAATTAGACAAAACAAAATCCAATGGATTTAATGTGACTTTTTGACCAAATATCACTGGAATTTTGCTTAGAAAAGAATTCCGTCCATTTTCTGGCAAAAATCATGTGTTTAAATAAGAGTTGGAAATTATATAATAATATACTTTCGTTATTGCTTAAATAAAAAGAACGAAAAGTGTATGTATCATCGACAAATGTGTTTATTTACTAAATATGTTGTTTCTAGCATCCTTGACGCGGAGCGGCGCTCCGTTGGTTTGTTCTCGCCATTAAAGCCGTCTCTCATTCTCTTATGGTTTATTTTCTCCAAACGGGAACAAAATAAAAGTGTGGTAATAACCTGCACTCTGGCCTCTGTTAATTCCGTCCGCATGGCCAGCTGTTCCCTCACATACACATCTGGATAGTGCGTTTTCTGGAAGACTTTCTCCAGCTCCTCCAGCTGCGCGCTGGTGAAGGTGGTCCGGTGTCTCCGCTTCTTGCTGCTGGACACGTTGCTGTCGCACTTGTCCCCCATGTCGTCCAGGTCCGCTTTGTCCGGCCCGCTGGTCACCGGCGACGCCCGCAGCGTGCAGCAGCTCTCCATCGACCTGCCGAGGTCCGAGTGCAACGCGTCCTCGTCCGCTTTTGGCACACCGTAATTGGCTGGAATTAAAAATCAATAAGGATAACTCTTAATAAACGACATGCAATTACATGTTAACTTAAAAGCATACTTAAATAAAATGTGGGCTATACTAATAAATTAATTTTATTAAATTAAAAGCAGAAATCTGTGTTGATCGTTTAAAGCGTTTCACACTAAAATAAACCAGGTTAAATGAAAAAAAAATAATAATAAATAAAGAAAATGTTGAAAACAAATAATCACAATAAACCTGTAATGTAAATGTGGTGTTACGCACCGCTCTGGTCTCCGCTGCAGGGCGAGGAGCGGTGCTCGCCGCTCTGGAGCCCGAAGGCCTGCGCGCACTTCGGGGAAGACTTGCTGAAGTACTGCGCGCTGTCCAGGCTCTCCATGACTTGGTCCATGTAGTAATCGCTGGCCTTCATCGCTTGGCTCTTCAACGCAAACTTATCATCCAAATACTCCATCATCATAACTCGAACCCGCTCGCTTTAATCAAAAGTCACCATAAAAAAAAACGACGGCTCGGAAACGGATCGCTGTCGCGCAACGATGCAACGCAACGCAACAATTCGCCAGCGGAGTTAATTAGCTCCGCGTTGGAGGCACGACGTCTTTATAGCCCCGAAGAGAACCAGATCCTTCCAGAGCTCCCCTCCTCTCTGCATGAAGCAGCAGCCAGCTCCTCCCACGGCCCGGATCCGAACCGAGCAGCAGTCTGACGTACCTCCAGACCCGCACCAGGACTCAGAGGGGACGCAGCCGAACCGGACTCTGGTTTACAGCATGTTGAGACCATCAGTGAGACAATCAGTCAAGTTGGGACTGCTAACGGGATTTAATGGTTGCTTCGGATACTCGAGGTCTCAGATCTCATGGTTTTCATTCGTTTTTAGAAATTAACAACAAAATAATCTAAAAGGCATCTATTTACTTTATATTATTCTATTATTATTATGCTATGGCCTTTATGTCACAGAGACACTGGTTTATAGTATTACATTGTATTATTTGGGCCCTTCCATATTTGTTAAACCTAATATTTCAAATCTATACATTATAATATTTAATGACGTGTTTTATTGGTTCAGAAGCACGGGCAACTTACGGAAAATGACGTATACACAATAGAAAAAACGGCTCCACATTAATTTCTTCCGTTTTATTTTTTTTTATAATAAATTGAGCTACTTTAATAGGCTAGTTATTGACACGTGAACGCAGACTTCGCAGTGTAAATACGATATGAATAAATAAAGTCCCCACATTTTGACCGACAGGAACAATAAAACATAGACGAGCCTACATTTCTACATGTGTAGATGTTCGCTCGTGTCCGTGGTGTTTGAAACTATCAACGGCATTAATTTCGTGTGAATAATGTCAACGAACTGGACGCATGTTTATCCACGAATTGCAGTTATAATTCAGAGTGAAAATCGCGCTTTGGAGCAGGTTTTCAAAATTATTATTTACTCATATTATTAGTGGTAGTATTATAATTTTGTAAATTATTTATTTGTTTCAATTATATTGATCACAACATAACATTGGGCAGTGAGATATGATACAAAGATGGAAGAAACACATAAAAAACAAAATAGAGGAATATCAGCAAGTCATGACCAAGAAAGGCACAAAAAAATACTAATAGAAAAAAATAAGAACTATAAAAAAGAAATAATAATAATAGGATACATATATATATATATATATATATATATATATATATATATATATATAAATATATAAATAAAGGGAGAAGTGGCCTCTTTGAGATCAAGATCAAAGGCTAAAAGAGAGTCATAGGTGGAGAGTGGGGGAATAGAGGGGAAGTCAAGATTGGTTGCAAAATTATTGATATGATTTTGTCATGAGAACATTTTTTTCCATTGCAACAAAAGCCTAAACCATAACCACGCTGTCAATTGAAACACGACCACTGCCCAGTGAAGAGTAACCATTCATTTCTCTGAACTTTGGCAATTTATCCTTTGTGAAAATATATTACCAATAATATCAAATTAGGATTAAATTTGACATTCAGAAGTTAAAATGAGGCACCGATCCATTCTTGCAGGAAAGTAGCGTTTCATTGAACCCAGCAGCCCTCAGCAGCAGACACACGAGACTCAACGGGGAGTTTGGCAAAGAGGACGGAGAGAGCCGGTTCTTCGATTTCTTCTTATTGGAGGAATTATGTTACCCCTAACCAGAGCCCATGTCCCTCCTCCACACCTCCACCCACGAGCCACACCACCTGCAAAGCACACCGAGCATAGCTTTGGTTCGCTCCGAGGTCAGTGGCAGTTACCTGCAGCTTCACGGTGCCACGCGAGGAAAAATAATAACAAATAGAGGTGCTCTTTAGCAGGAGGGGGGTTGTCTTATTGGGCTTCTAAGATGACCTCGCACGCTGGCTCACGCTGAGGAGAAAATGTGAAAAGTTCACTGCGGTTTGGTGCAGCGTTCGGCTGGAACTTCCTGCCACAATCGATGCTGCGTGGGCTCGTGAGGCTGGGAGGGCTGGGTCACCTTTAGGCCCATCACTCAGGCTAATTCTGCAGCCAATATGTCATGGGAGCCACCTGGAAAGATCTTAACCTTCACTTTTCATAAAAGGAAACACGCACTGCCAGTTTGTTATAACATTACGTAGCTCATATCACGGTCAACGTATGACTGAACTGAACTAATTATCAATCATTTCAGTCTCAACGTGGCTGATCACAGTCCAAGACAGCCGAACCGGAGGCCAGAACTTCAGAAGGCAGAGACATGACATCACGGTGCCCAAAGCCACCCTCAGGTCCAATTCAATCTATTAAAGTGTCTTCAAACTCTGGCTCCCTACGACACACACAAAATAAACGGTTTATTTTCCACCCAAAAGCACAAACTTTGGGGAGCTCATGAATGTCATTGCAGAACGTTTGGCTCACAAAGCCGAATATCAATGAAACGCAGCACATTCTGTGCTTTAAATGTTTACTTTCATTCTGGTTGTTTGTCTTTTGTTTTTCCAGGAGTCGAACATTCCTCCACGTTGACAAAGCTCTCAGTCACTGGACTTCAGTCATCTGGATTCATGTCGACATGTTACACCAGTTACCTGACTGAAAGCAGAACAAACCCGGCAGCAAGACCGCTTAGACTAACATGCCACGATACTAGACGAAAGCTAATTTTAATAATAATAATAGAATAATCAAAAAAAGAAGATTTTTCCTAACGCAACCATTAAAAGGTGCTCTGCATAATTAATAACAATAGAGTACTGGAAGCACTTTAGTCCCAGATATAATAGACCCATAATCTCAAGCAGACTTTACTATAAAAACACATTTGAAAATATTGATCATACAAATGTAAAGTGTGTGTGTTAACATATATTAGATAATACATTAATGTATATTCAAATAATGAACATTTAATAACACGTAGAGACACGAGCATATACGTGATAATTACTTCCATAAATGTCTTCTGTATTGTCAAAAACATCTGACACATTTACATAATTCTGTTCCACTTTAATTCATTTAAATTGAAGATTCTGCTTTAATTCATCCACACACCTCAAGGCTTGCTATGTGACATCCAATCTGCCCTCAGTTTTTAAAAGACAAAAGGGTGACCGAGACCCGTTTTCATCTACGTGACATTATAAACCAGCAGTTGTCGTTCGGGGAATAAATTAGCCTCGACTTTTACCAGAGTCCAGCACAGAATTGGTTCTGCTTGTGTGACTTTATTCCCAATTCCTTTCTAACCTGGTTTCACATTTCGAGGAGAGCGTGCACATTCCTCAGAGTTTATTTTGTCTTGACTTTGGCTAAAGGAGCAGGCTAATTGTGTCACGGGGCAGAAATAAATAAGGAAAAGACCATCTCTTGTGGCATCGGTCAGTGTTTGTGGGATTCGCCTTCGACTTATCAAAGTGTTAAAAAATGATAAAATTACAAAGATTCTGTCTAAATGATTTCCCTCTGATCAAAATAACTGCAACAGTCTTTTATGATTAACCATGCACTTAAATAATAAATATATCAGTACTTGACCTTCAAATCACCTTTACAACCACATTCCAATGACAATTTAGTACGCTGCACACATGTACTGTATTGTCTATTGTGTGTCCTGCTGCGTTTTTCACAATATGCCTCAGTGCTGCCAGTCTTTTTATTTACATCGCAACTAATCACTTTGTAATCCACACGCTTTAGAAATGTTGTCATCTTCCCAGGCAGCAACTGCTCTCTATTCCTTCCTACAATATAAAAATCAAACCCTTATGAAAATTGCTTGAGCTGTCAGTCTGCATTCACTTTTGTCCGTTTCATCCTTTTTGTACAACTTATATAACAGCAAGTTTGATTCATGTTCACACAAACAACTAATGGAAACAAACGCCTGCCCTGGATTTTGTTTACCAAAAAAAGTCCAGAAATCTAAAACAGTACAGCAGTTATTTAAAATGGTTTACATAAGTTGTAGCTTAAACTTGCAAGATAACGGTCATGATCCCTTCATGGGTTTGAATAAATCACTCGAAAGGGATTTGGATACAAAAGCTCTCACCCCCAGACTCATCTGAGTTCCGGCTGGCAGGGCCGTCTGGGCCGAGAGGGACGTTCATCGTCTTATCTAAATGTGCGGTGGAGCACTCATTTCACCAGGCAATGGATTGTGGATGTCTTAGGTTACATGTAATTTACCCATAACCCAAACGTAAACAAATCTAAGGAAGACTGCTGGACGACGGTTTAACAATATCATCTCAGAAGCAGCAGTTGTAGAGAAGAAGCCCGAAAGCCTGAATCTTAACCTGTCAGCACTTTAATGTCACCTGTCTGTTCACGTTGGATTGTGCAATACAAATCTGAATAACGACAGAGAAACACCCCCCTGAAGAACCAGTCTCCCCCTGAAGGGACATTTCCCTCAGGTTTTACAACCCCCCTCTGAGTGGGCAGGACCACCGCATCTCTGGCATACGCCACTCTCCAAGACAGAAATCCCCATCAGCTCACGTACAGTCAAAACACACCCTGCAGACATGTGCAAGTGAATGATAGGAGAAAAATAAATAGACGGACATGCATTTCCTGCCAGGGAGCCACTCTGCAGCGCCGACTATTTGTTATGACATTCATTAAGTTATCATTTCCAGGCGGCGGGCCAGCGAGGAACCTCCGAGCCTGAGGTTCACCGCCTCCGGTAGGGCAGTGTTTGCGGACGGACGCCTTAGCTCCCCAAATTCAAATACACAGACAAGGCCATCATGATCCACGACCGAAAATAAAGAAAACATCTTTCTAATTCAAACACCAATGTTTGTGCTCTGCTCAAAACAGTCATTTCAAGTCCTCTATTGGCGAGCAGGAGCTAAATATAGCCATAGAAATTACACTCAAACGTTACTCTGAAGAGGAAAAAGCAAGTTGCCTGATTGAGAAATTGCAGTGATAACCACTTTTTTAACATATAAAATGTAGGGACAGCAAACAGCAAAAGGTGCACCCCAAAATAAATACGTGTGTAATATTTCTTGCATTGTTGATATTTAAATATGACTGTTAACAGTCAGAACCGGAACTAGACAACGCTGCACATGCATTGGAGCATTATTAGTTGTTAGACTGTGATTCTAACAAAGCCGTTCATCACAAAAGGAATGTGAAAATGTACTCAACTAAAAAATACCCAGATGAACCCGAACGAAGAAAAAAGGACATTATTAAGGTCTTGGTATCTTTTTATGTCACATTTTCATTAAGAAACTGACATAGAACTGCATAGTATCGTAATTACACAAAATAAAGGGTGACTAAAATTGGCAGCCATATTTTCAGTTTCAGCAACTAAAAGCTGATACCCGGTTGTCAGCCATTTTTAAAACCTGCTGGTTTTTATTTCCTGCCATCATTTGCATACGAAGCGTGCAATTTTGTTCCACGTGTTGCCGGTCGGCCGCCATCACATTCGGGCAGCGATACTGAAGCTGAATCAACACAATGGAAGTGCCTGAAGATATTTGGTCTGGTCCAGGTCCTATTGCTCTTAATTAATTTTCAGGACAGGGAGCTTGAGTTTTTAGCCGAGGGTAAAAAGAACAGCCGAAGGGGGGATTCGGTATAGGTAATAAAATAGCATTATACATTTAAATAAAGAAATTCTCCTTCGTGGAATAAAAGCTTGCCTTGTGAGACTGAAATCTATTGGTTTAAATCTTGGGTCATTACATTTGTGATTTTAGCACAAAGACAATATTAGATTAATATCACAATACATTCGAAAACGCTGCATTCTTCGTAGGGATGTGCATCAGAAAAGTGAAAAATGTCAATTGTATATGTGCCTTTAATTTGCTCTGGGTGTTTGTACAAGAGTTTGTGTTTTACTTGGACACTCGGCCCCTCTTCTTGCCCCCTCCCCAGCCACCACTCAACTGGACCGGGTCGTCTCGGAGGGAGATACGCTCCTTTTTTGACGGAGCAGACGTGACGGGCTGAGGAGATGGAACCTTGTTTCCTGCAGAAAGAAAATGCGTCAATATCTCATATGCAAAAATGGAGCAGCATGAGATCAGTCGATCATGGACTTCAAACGGTAATTCATCCAATATGTGCTATTTAAAATTACAAGTTTGTTGTAAAAATCGTGGTTTTATTGGACTTTTGCTGACAAGTTGCAGCCATTTTTATAGTTCTTGAAAACATGGATTATTATAGCAATATCATAAAAAAGGTTTCTCAAGGAAGGACTATGCCTTAAAAAAAAATTGTTGCTACAGCTGTTAGGAGGATTTTTCCCTGGAGGTCAAAATGTGGTCTTGTGTCATCTTTTATGAAATTCATGAAAATTCCAACTTTCTACCAAAGGTGGAGAACAGGCCATTATCACACAAGATTGATTTTGTGCAATACATGCACTGGATATTTCATGATTTATGCTAAAGAACATTATTTCATGTTGGGTAACTGAATCAGGAAGGCCAACTATTGATTTGAAGCAAACGGCTCACATGGGGATTGTTGCTTAAACCCAACAACAAGGAATTTGTGACTTTTGACCTTAAATGGATACAATTTTGACTTTAGCTTGGTCTCCGACGGTCTCAGGAGCCCGACGACAACACCATATTAAATCCCACTGTAAAGACTTAAGTCTGAGCAGGTGACTTTTGTGTTTGTGAGCTCCGACTCCCAGGAGTGCTGTGTGATGTATCGGAGGCCCTTCCACTTCACCTGGGGATCAGTACAAAGCTTTTGAAACACACAGTACAAAGGCAGCACCTCTACCGGGCATGATGAATTCCACGTGTATGAGTCCAGGACCGTGGTCTCCACGGCCGCCCCACACAGGGAGCTAAACAGCGGGGAGGGCTCTGGAGGAGGTGGGGGGCCTGGGACTCATTGCAGGTACTGAACTGGCTCCGAATACCTGCACAGCTGGCCCACTGTATAGAATATCCATCCACTCACAAGACAAAATCGCAAATCTTAAAAATGATTACTTTACTCAACGCTGTGCCTTTCCTCTCCTGTATTTATTTTCAGAAAATGTAGGCCAGCTTTGGAGGCTAAATATAGTTTATTAAAAGACTTTTGTCCAATTATATTTCTAAATCATAAACAGAACACAAAACCTTGACACACATGTTGCCAATTTCAACGCAAGTTGTGCAGTTATGCCATCAAAAGTACGGAGATCACAAAAATGGCCACACATTTGACCCAACCGCTGTGACCAAATAAATTGTTTTCGAACATTTTGCTCCCATTAGAGTTGAAAAGCGGACAGAATTGAGGAAGCAGATATGCAACTAAGGCAGTTTCCTCTGCACAAGTAAAGAAAATATTTTGTGGGCCTGGAAACGCATTTTATGGCACCATCCCAGCAAGTGGCGAGTATCGCATTACAATAGGTTATAGGGTATTTATGTCGTCTTTACTGGAATGGCAAACTAAGTGAACCTTCTCACTTTAAACCATCACTTTGACGTATGTTTGCCACTTCAGAAGCAACCATTTCATAAAGAATTTGTCTGAATCTCACTCTTTTACAGGCTCATGTGGGCTGACTATAAAAACACGTAATTCCCTGATTTCCTCCAAGTGACCCATTTCCTCTGATATGATGAGTTTCGATGATGACACACAGAGACCATTAGTTGCCCTGTCCAAGTTTATGAAATATCTAATTGGCATTTTGAGAAAACCTCTTGCCTTATACATACATTCATATTTCAATTTGCCTTGCATCATTTTGATAAGTGGCGTTTCCATCAGTGCAGACAAAGAGGCTTCTTTACCCCCGAGGAGGAAAACAGTCTGCCTGCTTAGCGCGACAACACTCGCTCCTGCTGCACCTCGTGGCAATCATTTCGAAATCATCACCGGAATCCAATTTGGCTTCGTTAACGGGGACAGGGCTCTCCTTCACTTGGATTCCTGGGCTTGTTTAATGTGGTCATCTGCCGTCAGCCTGTCAGTAGCATCTTTGTCACTCAAACTCCTGAGCCCCAATCCTCCTGACAGAAGGGCCAGTCATTCTTCACTGAAAGGACTCCCCCCCCCCCCTCCTTTCTGTCCGTTTCCTGTCAGAGGAGAAATTCACGGCACTCTGTCCCCGGCCCGACCTTATGGCTCCCCTCCCCTCCCCAAGCAGCCGCCCGGTGGACTCAGTCTAGGCTGAATAAGCAGCAGCCTTTATCCATGGCTCGGCACACTCAGGTCTGTCTGACCCGAGACCCGTGGGTGCAAGTGTGCAAACATAGAAACATCTGTACACACATGTGCTTGATGAACATATACACACACAAAACGATATGGGCTGCAACTAAGGATTATTTTCACTGTCCATTCATCTGCTGATTATTTTCTCAATTATTGCTTTGTTGTTTGGTCAATAAAATGTTAGACAATTCAAAAAAATCGATGTGTGTTTCCCAAAGCCCAATATGATGTCCTCAAACGTCTTGTTTTGTCCTCAACTCAAAGATTTTCAGTCATAGATGAGTAAAGACATAAAAACATATTCACATTCAAACAGCTGGCATTAGATTCAGAAAAATATTTCTCGACAAATCAATTAATATTTGTAGCTCGAATCCCAATCTGTGATTTCTGAGGTTTGAGCATGAAACTGCTGAGAAAGTTTGACTTTGGCCCAAATGTCAGTTCAGCTTAAAGATTAAAACAATTGTAGAATATGTACTGGAAATATTATATAATCATATTATATTATATATATATATATATATATATATATATTATATATTATATATTATATTATTATGTACACAATATAGATATGTCTGGCTATGTGTATCATTGAAATCATAATACAGTATGTTTTCATTTATCTGGACAGCCAGTAAGAATAATTGAGTCTTGTGTTTCAGAACATTTCTATATGTTTTTCCGACTCTGTTCAAATAACAGGGTTATTTTGGGTAGAAAAACAACTGTTCACAAGACTCACTTGCGTGACCCAAGGAGTTTCTGCGAGGATAATTGGGCTCTTTGCAGGGCTGGGCAGCTGAACTGTTGTTGACGTGATGTCGACGTGCTGCGTATCCTGGGTCGGCCTGCATGTCCTACACACGCAAACACGCAAACACACAAACACGCAAACACGCACACAGAAATGAGGCCCAACGTGAGACGTCTCACGCAAGCGGTCCAGCATTCTGAAAAAAACATTGGACAACCAGCGGCTCTGCAGTCTGAACACATCTAAGGAACAGGAGGAAGGGGGTGGCTCCCGTTGCCAGTGATCATAACTCAAACTGCTCCATAACGACGCGGGGAGACCTGCAGTTTGTATCTTCAAAGACCTCACAAGCATCAGTATCGTTCATGGGTCCAGGCAGACTGCTCTGAAGTGACATTGGGATTTCTGCAAGCAAAATGAAGAAATTGCAGCCAGTTGATCCAATTGAAAGTGTCACTGCGGAGCTAAACCTCAGACCAACCTCCCCCCCCCGGCTCCTTTAAATCCAAGCTGATGAGACAGGCTCCAGGAGAGGGAACCTACAGCACAGGACACGACTCTGACTTCTGAAAGTAAATACTGCATACCTTCACATACATGCAACTGCCCCCCCCCAAAAAAAAGAAAAATCATGATTCACTGTCCTTCCACCAAGTGAACGACCTGCAGGTCAAAATGGGGGATGAGAGGACTCACCACGAGCTGTACTCTGCCTCCGTTCAGAATGTCTGAGCTGATCTCTGGTAAGAAATGCACGCTGAGGATGAGATAACAAGAAAAAGGAAAAAGGCCAATTTAAGCCGTTAGCCGTCTGCATATTTCAGCTGTTTCCCCTCTTCAGTTCAATGCAATTTCCTCTGACATATCATAAAATAAACACAGATGCCATGTATGATAATCTTTGTCTATTTGTTAAGTGGGGGGTCACACACACGTTGACAGCCTCTGTTACACACTCTCGGTTGGTACATGTTTCAATATAAAGCAGCTCTCTCTCTCTCTTTCAATCAGTACTGCACAAATAATTTGATTTGACCACATTTCAAATATCCAGATAATTAAGGTGAGAGAAATAAGCATGGACAATAATAATAATACAACCACGTGATCGAACACGAACACTATGACAGACTCAAAGTTTTGAGTTTGCCGAGTTTTAAAATGGACATGTTCAATAGCTTGCAGCCATAAATATGCTTTGTAGTAACAAGCAACCATGTTTGTGACTCGCTCTCGTAGCTCTCGTAGTGACGGCAGCTGTTGAAAACACAAACAGAACTTCAATCCATTTTGATTACTCACCTCTGTTAATGATCTACTCTAACCTTTTCCATAAGTTATCGCAAGAAACCATCAGGTCATTAGTTAACACGGTCACTCGTTTAACTGAAACACCTGTAGCTCTGAAATGCTAGAAATGGGTGTACCTTCAACGCAACATTAAGAGTTTGACATTGACAAGGGGACGAGGTTCACCTACACGGTGCAGGAGATGGGATTGGGACCATTTCGATTGCCTCTCGACGGCTCTCACACGACAACAGCAAGCCGACGGCCCACAGTTAGCGGTGCAAACAGCGCTAGCGGTGCAAACTACAGTGAACATGCTGACAGCGCTAACAGCATTTTTACTGAGGGGAACCGGGTGGGTGCTACACTTTCCTACAAAGCTAACCAATGGGGCCCGCTCAAATGCAAATGTGCTATGAAAAATAACATGCGGACGGCACGTCTATGTAAACAAAGCAAAGAGAAGCTTAGATTGGAGAGCAACTTAATTCTCACCTCATTAGCCATTCAATCTTTAGCAAGTAGTTGTTTGCTTCTAAATGAATGTACTGAATGTTAAACACAGCTCCTATAAAACTGTGTTTTACACATGTGCCTAAAACCAGGATTTCGTGACATCACAACTATTTTTTAAGCCAATTGTGAAGAAATTATGCCAACAGCTCAGTTAAGGATCAGTTCGCACAAATTACAAAACAAATATATAGTGGCATCTAGCCATGGTTGTGGTTTTATTTGCCCAGGTCATAGATGTCAAAAAAGATTTCTGTAACCTCCCTCATAGAACAGAAGTAAATTTGTGGTGCTCACAGCATTAAAATGTAGTATTTGATAAAACTCAACAGTAGAAACAATGTCCCAGTCTCACTGGATAATCCACACACATACATATACCTGAAGTTACAGAGACAGAACATTTTAAAGCCTGAACGGATAGAAGCAAACCCATGCATGGTTGGATATTACCAGGGGTAAATTAGAAAACGTTTCTCTAATTTGGTGAAGTGACCCTTTAAAGAAACACACCGCTTACTCCTTATGACCCGTATTAAGTGCCTCACCTCTCCGAGTCCCTGTCAGGGTGAGCAGCCTGGGTGTGCAGCCACTGCTGCACTCGCTCCACATTCTCTGCCTGCTGAAGGTCCAGCTCAGCCCCACCAACTGCAAAAACATCAAATACACGTCTCAAACTCCTCTCATTATTTAACAGTAAAGAATGAGTGAGCTGCTTGGTCAGTGAAAGTTGCGGTAAAGGTGGTGGGTTTTCTAAATGACAAGGGTTGTAATCAATACTGCAGTGAAGGAGTTGTGTTAAAAAAATGTTTACGAAAGTACAAGCTGAACAAATCAGCTCACATGTCTGATCCGTAGCAACGTTTGACAGTTTTCACTGTAACTACAGACGGCAAGTACTTGGAGAGATCAGCGTTTACGTTTGAGCGTATTTGCTTCGAGGACTCATGGTTTTTATTATTATATGTGTAAAATTGCTGAAAGATACAACAGGAAAGTATTTGCTTTTTTTTTCAACAATTGTTGGGGTGTTTGGTTCTTTATCAAACTTTAATCCATGCAATGTTTGTAAAAAAAAAATCAAAAATCTGAGTATGCTGAAGTCCACAGGTTGCAATTCAAAGCAAACATTTCTGTTGCGCTGACAGTAATGCTGCAGGAGATGGTGTGGACTGATAATGAATTTTGACAGGCCGATGGTGGAACTAATGATGCATTTATTTAAACCATTTACTTGCTTTTGCTGATCTGTAAAAAAAAAAGGAGAAAAGCTTTACAGTTTTCATGGGTTAATTGAGAAGCCCCACTTAAAATGTCAAGTGATAGATGCTTCCCTTGGGGCAGCAAAGGACAGGAAACGGCTCCTCGCACAGACGGGACACAGCCAGTCCAGAAAAACACTCGGGGAAATTCGTTTTTTTAAAACGGCAACTTGCTGGTATACTGTACTTATTACTCCAAACCGGAGCTCTGTCATTCATTATCACAGGAGCCTGTATGGATAGATAGATTTGAAATCCCAACAGGTGAATCGTGAGATGTAGCAATCACGTGTTCGGCGTGTACGCGGTGATACAAGACGAGAAACATGAAAGAAGGTTACATGTATGCTCTCCTCTCTCTTCCCCCCCTGAACTCTCCATTAAGCCCCCTGCTGACCCCTTCCAACCTCCTGAATCCCCCTCCAGTACTCCTCCAGGACATCAGGGGGGGGCTGTAGGAGTCATGCCTGTTAAGAGGGGCTCCTAAGCACATTAAGCGATCTCTTCTCTGCTGAGGAAGGGAGAGCTTTGACTTAATATCAGAGAGTTGGGGAGGAGGAGGAGGGTGGAGGCTTTGGCCTGCAGCAAACCAGCACCGGTGTAGACCCTAATAAGACATGAAATGGTGCCATGAATGAGTTGATGACCTTGTGTTGTTGTGAGCGAGCATCCCGAACAGTTCTAATCAAAGTAAGTTGAGATGTGGAAACAGAAAGGGGCAAGAAAAACAAGCAGCGAGACAATCAGACTGGAAACAATCAGGTTGTAAACAAGCCAAATGTTGAGCCAGATATTCCAAACCACTTAGTTTCCACGTACAATGAGAGCGAGCACACCTGGAACGTTGGAATTATTCTGCATTTGGCCTGTGTGCATACACATTTATAGCAAGTACAGCAAGTCAGCAAGTAAGAGAAACCACAGAGAAAGTCTGTAAGAGATGTTTACAAGATTCAAGGTCTCCGTATGCTTAAAACAAACGAGTGTGACTTTTTAGCCAACTAAATATAAGCCATAGAGAGAGTAGGCCGTCCTACGATGTGTTGAGCAGAACACAGTTAATTTAAAAAAATACAAGCCTTCAAAAAGACAAACCCTCCTCCGCCATGGTTTTCATTTAATTTTGTCAGTAGCAATTCAGAACTTAACCACTGTGCACCCGAACCCGTTGTAACTATTTTACGCCACTGGTGAGGCAAAAAGTCTGCCGTTATAGAAATAGAGGAGACAAAAGAAACCCTAAAAATGGGGATAACACTTAGTTTACTTTCTAACTCCTGTGCACCTGGCCAATCATCTAGAATGAGGTTTTGGACATTTTTGAGTAATTGTTCCCATCTCAAAGGGATTTAATACCTCGTTAGTGACTTTTTTATAACCTATTCTACATCAGTCTGATAGGATATTTATTTGATGCATATGGGAGCTTGTTAATCTGAACACTTTTGGTTTTTATTTAAACTGTGATTAATGCGTTTTAAACATAAAACCCAAAATACATTCAAGTTGTGATACAGTCATCATTACATCTCAGCATTAGAATTAGGCATCATTTGTCTTCTACTTCTAACTACTGGAACTAACACAGCACTGTGTCATAATGTTCGGTATACAGAGACTTAGGCTTGCACCTTGGTTTGCTATCTGCGTATGAAGTCTTGAGCTAATCCTGCCCTAAAGAGTGTGAAACCTGACTTTAGACTTACTATGGCAGACCTTAAACTTACAACATAAGACTTTAAGACCTTTGTTTTGTATTGCAGCAAGAAAACAATATTCAGAGCCCTGTTTTCATGGCATTTGCAGAGTTGAAGAAGAATCAGAGCGTGTCTGAAATTTGAGGATCCAAAGTCAGTGTTTTCAGTCGGGTGTCTGTCTCCGTGAGTGAATCAAGACTGCTGCCCAGCTGTACATTGGCTCTGCATGTTTTTTCTCTAAGAGTGCCAGTGCATCTCAGAAATGCAGTATAAGCAGAGAGCTCCGCTAACTGAGATAAATAGAAGCGTTGAGCCTACAGGGGAGAAATTGAATGCATATGAATGGTTAGCAGTCTGACATGAAGTTATTTTGGATGATGGATGATAAACAAGATGATTGTGTTTCAGTTGGACTTTGTAGATGACTTGAAGTGTGAAATCGAGTTAAGTGTTCAGGAGGCAGGGGTTCCAGGCTGAAATAAAAATATATATATACGCTTGTGTACTTCTGACATGAGGACGGATGTTTAGTGGGGTTGGATCGCAGTTTGGATGGAATAAGAAGATTGAAGGGGGTGTGTGTGCCTTGGGGGTGGGGGTAAGAAGAGAAACGAGGAGAAACGCTTGGAGGCATACAACATCTTCAACATCTGTAGCACCCAGACACTGGAGGATACCAACCATCTAAAGGAAAGGGGAGTGTATTTCTATATTTTTTTGCCTCTAAAAGAAAATGTTTTGTGGCTCTGCTCCTCTCTCTCCCTCTCTATCTCCCTCTCTGGGTATGTAAGCTGATACCCATTTCAAGTGGGTTACTCATGTCCAGCACATCCACACAAAGAGCCCGGATAAAATAAACATGCCGCGTCGGATATCTTGGAAAGAATCTGTCATGGGTTTGGGGCTAATCACCTCCAGAAGGGGCTTGACTCAAAGCCTGAAACGTTAGCCCCTGTCGGGGAGCGTTGGCTGGGCTGGGCTGGGCTGGCTAGTCCCCGGGCACTGGGGATGGATCCGGAGGAGGGGGTGCCTCCCACAGGTCAGGACCAGGGGAGCATGAAGGGAGGCTAGCTTGGGCCTGTTTACAGAGATCCCGCTGCACACACCACCTCAGCGGCCACCGTCGCCACGTGATCACCCTGTAAAAATGCAGCGGGAGTCGTCTCCTCCAGAACCGACGTGGTTCCAGTTTCACATTTTACAGGATGTATGTCAGTTGAATTAGAAAACCGACTGAGGACACAGGGTATTAAGTAGAGAGGGGAGGGTGATGTTCTAACCAGTGACCCCCGTTACTTTATCAGCTGATGTAGCTGCTTCACTCCGTTGCTCAAGAACACCCGTCCTATTTGATGAATTATCAAGACATGGGTGGAGAAGAGAGATAAGGATATTGGAAAGAAACAGAACTGGAAATATTGCTGTAATGTAATCACTTGGATGGAACCGGTCCTCGTCTGCCAGTTGGCTGAGAGCTTATCCACAACCTTATTGTGCTCGGACACGACTCCAGTGACAGTGTTGGAAACTGAACATAATACACCTGCAGTTCAAAATAAATGAACACGATAACATCATGACGATGTTGTCTTACTCAAACTCAGCTTTTCATGTTACACATAAATGATCAGGCACAAAAAGTCATTAGAAGGGAGAAAAATAATCAACTGCTATCACTGCCAAATGCTAAAGAATGAGTTTGTCCATCATTGTCTGATGTCGCAATTCAGCTGCTGACAAAATGTTGAAAGATTTCTCAGAATCTTTCAAAACAATGAAATCAGTTATTAGGGAAACAAGGTGACTCCTACACAACTATTCTACAAACAAATTACTAAAGTCATCCGCCCAAAAGAGATAAAGCTTGGAAAAAAATAAAATAATGACAAGAAGGAACGTCTCTTCTCCACAGCTAAAAAAAAAAGGGTATTTTGTGCTTGTGGCAGCATAGGATTTGGACTTTCACTTCACTACCTGTTGTTCCAGCGTCGCTCTGACTGCTGGATGACCGCGAGCGCGCTGCTCTCTGGAAGTGAGGCCTTGACCCTGGTGGGTGGGGGTTGGGGTGCAGAGGAAAGATGGAGACAGGCATGATAAAAGCTAACTTCCCCCCCCCGTTCTCCCTCCTGCCCTCCCTCCCTCCAGCTCTTCCCTCCCTTTTAAGTCTGACTGTGGCCGTCACAATGCCAAATCATCTCTCCACCTCAGGGCAGGGCAGGAGGCCACAGCAGGAAAGTTGGAGAGAGAAGTTTGCCTCGTCTAAGACTATCAAGCTGCTTTGTACCACAGTCAACCTGTAGAAGATTGTTTTACTGTCCATAACAACAAGGAAGCCATCTTCAGGAAGAAAGACCTTATCTGTGATAAGTTGTTTTTAAAAATGTGGGTCCAGTGAAGTAGCTTATACTTACCTGTGGGAGCATGTACATTCAAAAAATGCTGTCTAATACAACATGGGTCTTTCTGTTTGTGCAGTTTTGGCAAAAATCCTCTTGACTACAAACACAAATGTGTCATCGCTTACTACGAATTAATGCTTTTAGTCCAAAAACATGACAGACTTTCAGACTTCGTGGTAGTGATGTCACTGTGTGTTGAGCACATGTTAGTCTCAATATTAAATAATAATAATTATTGGTATTTATCTGAATATGTTACTTATTCAGTACTTATTATTGTCGGAAAAGTGGAAAAACTAAAAAAGATGGTTTTGATGAGTTTTATTTCCTTTCTTTTGAGTTTGAATGAAGAGTGTTTTACAATGATCAGCAAGATCAAATTACTGTTTCTGTCAATGGTGTTATAATAATGATCAAAATCTTTATTTGTTCATTATACATTCACTTCAATGTGAGTCACAGCATCTCCCTGGACATTTTCCAATTTCCACCACTGCCCATCGGAGCTGGAGCTGATAAATACCGGTGACTAATGCACGTTATTTGTCCCAGGAATTAATGTTGATTGTGACCTTTCCCATTGAAGACATACACCAGATGTTAGTGGGTGTTTGTGCGTCCTTTGTTATGTGGGAAAGGGGCGTCAGAAAGACTCACCAGGAAAACAGCCCGATTAACAGGTATTACTACAGGACTGCAAGAAGTGTAGCAGGTCTCAGTTCCTACCATTTAGATCATTCCTGTTGTGTTGTGCTGGCCTGGTTGGTGCCTCCACTGGACCATGGTGGTAACTGCTCCTTCTGAACGAGGGATCTAGCAGAGAGAGAGAGAGAAAGAGAGAGAGAGAGAGAGAGAGAGAGAGGGTCAAAGAAGGACAAGGCAGGCCTAAAACCAGGAGCAGAGAACCAGGAACTTTTTTCATTCTTTACACAACCATACTTCCAGGACCATTTGGAAAAATGTGAACAGCGCTCTGCTTCCACTGAGGCAGATGCCATTCGGAGTTAGTGCAGACGTAGACCTGTGTGTCGGTGGAGCAAGATGACAAGAGCCCTGCTATTGGAATCATGCATTTACAATTGTGATCAAAGAACGGCCTCCCTCTACATGACCGTGGCATGATGACCGTGGCGGGACTACTGTTTCTTGGTGCAGAGCGGAGGTGAGGTCACCTTTCACTGCAGCCACACTCAACCATTACAATGAATCAGAATGAAAGTCATCACGGGATGACTTGTCAAGAGGTTTCTTGGCAATCGTTGTTTCCTTTGCAGGCTCTCAAACAAGGCCCAATAAGAGGTGACAGGGCCTGGCTTCTGCTGTCCGTTATGGCTCGTTAACATTCACGGGGTGGAAAGGTTCTCCGCCGAAGCACGGTTGAAGGAACAAAGACAAGAATGAAACGAGGAAAAAAATGAGGGTGGATTCCCCCCCTTCAGAAAATGGATTTAAGTCCTTACAGCAGTTCCTTCCATATTGTGAAGGATATTTGGTGTTGAAAGATTTGGAATGAGGAGACAGGAAGACACATTAGTTCAGGTGTAGAAGGATTACTGAACAAAGGAAGCTTTGTATTTGAGGAGATTTAAGAAGAAAAAACATAAGATCTTCTGATCTGCCCTCATAATCTTGATTGTTCTTCATATTTCATATTGTATACCATCTTAAAAGTGATTCAATAGCACTTAAATCAAGCACACACCTGAAAAAAGGGAAGTTTATTATTTAGCATTCTTCATATAAATTAGGTTAACAAAATACCACCTATCAGTAGAATGCACCACAGACTGCAATACAGTTTTATCAACACCTCTCTCCAACAGGTTCAGGAAAGAATTCACATTATAAACTTCAGGTAAAAACTAGCTGTATCCAACAACTGAGTTCATATGTATGACTGTTCCATTCTACTCACCGCTACATTTCTTCTGCCGCTGCATCGTTGATTTCATCTTCTTCGCTCTTTTGAGCAACAGACGAGCTGTGTGGCTGCTGGTTTTCCTGGAGAAAACAAGCACAGACATTTCATATGCAAACAACAAAACACACACACACACACACACACGGACAGAAGACACAATGTACAACGAGACGATGATTTACCATTCTTCCATAGTCTTTTCTAATCTTTCAGAGAGACAGCAGGGCACGGACGTAGAGTCAGGAGATGTGCTTCTGAAATCATAGAGATTATTGTCCTTAAAAAGGAAAACATGCAGAAATGTACAAATTCAGACTTTTTGTAATGTGACCACACATATTTCTACACCATCATATTGATATGGCAACAATTGAAAACAGCACAGAAAGCTTCTGATTGTATTTCAAGTCCCCTAATGTTGGCTACTCACACTGACCCACACAGTGAGGTTTGAATGTTTTGCTTCAGGGCTACATTACACAAGTTTGACAAATATGGACCACGTTGATCCACCATGACATACCATGATACATTTATATCTTATTTCAACAACATTCTATCATGGCTGATTGTGCGTATTGCTTGTGTAATAATATCCATTTAATATAGTGTTATTCGTCTTGTTTCATTGTTTTTATTGCATTTTAATACATAGATTAAGGTGGCATTCACTTAGGTACTGAAGCAAATACTTTTTAATGTCCTTTGCACGAGTGTACGGAGGAAGGACAATAAACAGGCTTGAATCTGATTCAAGTCAATTGGAATTCTGTCATTCTTAGTCATGTGCTTTGGATTGTTGATTGTTGGAGTAATCCAGGTACAGTATACTAAAAGTGAGATTATAAAGAGCCCCGTTATAATATTCACCAGCTTGATGTGACTTAGTGTTTATACTGTGTACAGACTCAAATACAGCATTATTGCGATGTCGACAAAATCACTGTTTACTATCGCTACAACTACTGGAAGATGTTTGCTTTCTCTGTATCACATGAGTAATTAGGCTGTGGGTCGTTCCACCTGTTGGAGCTCTCTGGGGAAACTCTCCATGCAGCAAAGCCCCTCTGTTCTCCAGGAACCCTGGTCTGCTTTGACTTATATACTCGTGGTGGTGGGAGGATGGACTGGGAGGGTTTAGGAAAGTGCCCAGGAGGCTGAAACACATGCATGAATCAGTGTCAGCAACAATTTACAGCTCTTATCACTTTGTTTGAGTAGATGTGTAATAGCTTGTTTATACAGCAGCCAAAGAGATTATCATTTAGTGGAGCAGTTATTTACATTTAGATTTGAAATTTGAGGAAACTTCTGCCAGAGTGAAAACTGAATCCTCATTTGAGATGTGTTCAGAAGGCTGCGAGGCCAGAGCTCTAAATGGAAAAACAGAGTTCAAGCTCTTTCTCTCTCTCTCTATATATATATATATATATATATATATATATATATATATATGAAATATAATGTATACACAATAATGTATGCTCAATTTTTTTTAGGTATTTGGCTGACACAGTTTTCACACTCATATGTAAGTCAAACTAACAGCTTAATTTTCTCCAGATCCCTTTTTCTCTCTGTGGAAGCGCTGAATTGTTCATCCCCGCCTTTGATGTGTACCTCAGTGTCAACACACTGAGGCCAGCCACGACGGCAGCTGCACCGCGTCAGCTGGCCTAAACCGGCCACCATGATCTACAGCGCTGAGTACGCTCCAAAGAAAAGATCCAACGAGAGGTAAATGAAGGGGGGGAAAAAACAGGACGACGATCCACCAGCATGAAAAATGGCATCTGCTGGTGCGGAGCAACCTTCAGCCCTCCAGGAAATAATCTTGTTTTTCAAGAGAGTAAATTTAAAGATCAATCAGGGATAGTGAGACAAATCCTAGAGGGGGCGATAACCAAGATGAAAAAGGGACAGAGCAAGAAAATAACTCTTTCATTGACATCACACAGGGGCTGGTAATTCCCAAAATTCACTGGCAATACCAGCCCACCAGCCTTTAAGAATATTAAAGATTGCCCAATGTCTTTACCTTCAAAAACAGTGGCTGCTCTGACGAATGGTAATGTCTGGGAAGAGAGTCCTCAGAAAACGAAAAAGTCCAGTGTTTCTCCAGTCCTGCCTGTAAATTAAAAAATATATATATAATATACACACTATATTGCCAAAAGTATTCACTCACCTTTCTTGACTCCCATATGAACTTAAGTGACATCCCATTCTTAATCCATAGGGTTTAATATGACGTCGGTCCACCCTTTGCAGCTAAAACAGCTTTAACTCTTCTGGAAGGCTTTCTACAAGGTTTAGGAGTGTGTTTATGGGACTTTTTGACCATTCTTCCAGAAGTGTATTTGTGAGGTCACACTGATGTTGGAGGGAAGGCCTGGCTCTCAGTCTCCACTCTAATTAATCCCAAAGGTGTTCTATCGGGTTGAGGTCAGGACTCTGTGCAGGCCAGTCAAGTTCATCCACACCAGACTCTCTCATCCATGTCTTTATGGACCTTGCTTTGATCACTGGTGCACAGTCATGTTGGGACAGGAAGGGGTCATCCCCAAACTGTTCCACAAAGTTGGGAGCATGGAATTGTCCAACATCCCTTGGTATGCTGAAGCATTCAGAGTTCCTTTCACTGGAACTAAGGGGCCAAGCCCAGCTCCTGAGAAACAACCCCACAACATAATCCCCCTCCACCAAACTTTACACATGGCACAATCCAGTCAGACAAGTACCGTTGTCCTGGCAACCGCCAAACCCAGACTCTCCATCAGATTGCCAGATGGAGAAGCGTGATTGGTCACTCCAGAGAACGTCTCCACTCCTCTAGAGTCCAGTGGCGGCGTGCTTTACACCACTGCATCCAACGCTTTGCATTGCACTTGCTGATGTATGGCTTGGATGCAGCTGATCACCATGGAAACCATTCCATGAAGCTCTCTACACTGTTCTTGAGTTAATCTGAAGGCCACATGAAGTTTGGAGGTCTGTAGTGATTGACTCTACAGAAAGTTGGTGACCTCTGTGCACTATGTGCCTCAGCATCCTCTGACCCCGCTCCGTCATTTTACGTGGTCTACCACTTCTTGGCTGAGTTGCTGTTATTCCCAATCTCTTCCACTTTGTTCTAATCCCACTGACAGTTGACTGTGGAATATTTAGGAGTGAGGACATTTCATGACTGGACTTGTTGCACAGGTGGCATCCTATCACAGAACCACGCTGGAATTCACTGAGCTCCTGAGAGCGACCCATTCTTTCACACATTTGTAGAAACAGTCTGCATGCCTAGGTGATGTTTTTATACACCTGTGGCCATGGAAGTGATTGGAACACCTGATTTATATTATTTGGGTGGTTGAGTGAATACTTTTGGCAATAAAGTGTATATAATTTATAAATGGACCATTTCAATAGAATTGCATTAAAGTTCAAGTCTATGCTTACTTCCTGTCATCTTATGACATTCACATACACTGCAACTGGGACACACTATGAAATTGTCTATATTTTTGGACAGAAACTGGTAAGGAAGAACAAAGAAAGAGAGGCTTCCGTGACTTTGCCTCTCATATTATATAATAAAGTGTATATAATACAGTACATAATAGAAGGGAGCTCTTAAGAGTCAAGAATAGTTCATAAAAATTTGTGGGTATGCGTTTTGTGTGCGTGTGTTTGTGTTATTATGTCTATTTCAACCTGTGCATGCATGTGTCTACATATATATTGTCTGCATGTGTATGGAGAGAATGTTTGTTAAGTATACGTGTGCATTAAGGCATTTTTGTATCGTCCTCTGTGCAGGTTTGTGTGTCTGACGGGGTGTGGGGTAAGGAATGACTGAACTATGAACGTGAGGAACTTGTCTGCATACCTCATCAAAGACGAATTCATCCACGTCCACCTCCTCAAAGGTGTCCTCCTCTCCGATGTCGGGGCATGTGACGGCAGCCAGAGCAGATGCGAGCCTCCTCCTCAGAGCGAAGCCCCTCCAAGACGCCTGGAGGTACCCGAGGAAGAAAATAAAGTCTCCATGAATCACGAGGCAAACGTAAATATTGTGTGTTATCCCATTAGAGAGATAAAACATCTTAACATGTATTTTAATTGCGGAGTGTTCTGCTGTCTGAACTCTGTGTGACTCTGGGCTCTAAGACAAATGGAGCTCCAGTGTGCCTCTAAATCCTCCAATTCCCAGCGGGCTGCGGGGGGCACACTTCACTTCAAGTTGAGCCGAGCAGGAATCCTAGAACTCTTCCTACCGCACTTCTTTGGAACCTGATTGATCACGCTGTACCCCCACACCACAACACACACACACACTATTCCACTCCACCACAACCCCCACCTTCTCCCTCAGAGAGCCCTAAAGGACTCATCAAACACGCTTTAGGTTGAGAGGAGATTCGGGAGAAGTGTTGAGTAGCATGTTTTTCAGAACAGCAGCTTACACCTTTATATGCAGAGAATAAAGCTCCATAGCACTTATGAGGTGTGAAGATGTTCAAGGATGAAAATGGACATAATCAGACATTCACTGTGTGAAAGTGACTTCAGTCTTCAATACTGGAAATTCTTACTTACGCATTAACAGGTTCACAAGCAGTCTCTCTCTTTGCTACACAAGGCTGCTAAATAATGTAAATGTGTAAATTTGCCGATTCCAGCCTGTTAATGTGAAGTGTTTGCTGCTTCTCTCTGCTTGACATCATTGTAAGTAGAATATCGTGGATTAGAGTTTGGGTGGATAGCAGACATCGCTCTGGGAAATGGTGATGGGTAATTTTTTCTACATTCTGACATTTGAAACACTCCACAATTAAATAAATAAAGTAAAACACAGATTAAATAAATAAAGTAAAATACAAATGATTTCATATTGACCATATGTTTTTTGATGCTCTCTCATATCACTAAATCTTTTGTTGCTCTAATGAGGATTTTCTTGGATAGGTTGACTGAACTGGACTCATTGATAGTTGACAGTAAATTAAACAGGTTGATTGTTTCAGGTCAGGCCAGATATTACCGTTAAGCAGTAACAGATCATTGTACCCAGCACTACAAGCTCAGGACAAAAGTGTTTTAGATCCTGTTTTAGATCCCAGTGGTGGGGCAAGACAATGCTCTAAATGTGTATCTGTGAAACCAGTCCCAGACTGGTAGGTAGTCTCTGGTCTCTTGTGCTTTGTGGGTAGAAAATACCACAGTAGCCCGGTGGGTAAGTTTTCTATGTAACAGAGGCAACAAACAGTAAATTGTTGCAACTTTGTTATAGCCTGACTCCACTTGTATGACTTACAAACAAAAAGGACAGAAACGTTTGACAGAATTCCAGGTCCAGTTTTACCTGGATGACAGTTGCTGCATAATCCTGGTGAACAACACTGTTGATATAGGAAGGTCCATCTCCTCCTCTTCCTCCTCCCTTCTCAGCTGTGAAGACGCTGCCGATGATCCCACATTCCTGTCTATATTTCCTCCACAGCTGCTGAGTCACGACTGCTGGTGTGCTGCTCCGAAAAGGGTACACACACACACACACACACACACACACACACACACACACACACACACACACACACACACACACACACACACACACACACACACACACACACACACACACACACACACACACACACACACACACACACACACACACACACACACACGTCATAGCACCTTCGTCTTTCAAACCGTGGATTTATTTCTGAGCAGACATCTGGAGAGCAGGACTCGGGAGAGTTTCAGGCTGTCTAGAGCAAACCTTCATATCAAAGATCTATCGTCCTCCCAAAGATAGTGCGGTGTTAATGATGAAGCTGCGTGTTAAAATGAATAAGATGTTCAACATCACGTGCTGTAAATCATATAATGGAGGCTCCAATGATGACAAATCATCTGCAGCAGAAACTAATAAAATGCAATATATGCTATAAAAAGAATGATATAAAAGATCTTTTTTAAAAAGAGGGTGTTTGCTTTGAGTCAGCAGCGTCCACTTGTGTGGCATGGAAGAATGTTGGAGGCTTTCATTACAAACACAACATTAACTCATGTCACTGATCTGTTGTCAGTGTTGTGTTGTTAGAATTGATGCACAGACACTACAGTTACTAGAAACGCCAAGAAGACTTGAAGGAGGAGTTGTCATGTCATGGCTTCATATTGCATAATGGGGTACAACACATGCGCAGTAAATTCTAATACTTTATGAGTGAGAGTTCTCCAGAGACAAATGCTTTCTGCTTGAAAATGTAGTGTTGTACAGTGGCGTAGTCACAGAAAATGTCAAAACTGATTAAACTTGGTGGCCTCATATAGTTCCTCGTCAAGAGCAGATGTCAGCTGCATCCAAAAGTGCCCAAAAGCAACCAAAGAGCACCTGAGCAGTGTGCGAAATACCCGGTGGCAATCCCAACTAGAAAAGCCCATCTCAGACTCCATGACACCCCTGTATTTGGCACACTGGCTACCATTGGGCCAAAGAACATCTCCCAGTTTTAATTGAAAGGCCTTGCACATTACCAGAAACCTGAAATCAAAGCAGCCAAATGGAATTCAGCCATCATTAGTTTCATTATTTACACCTGTGTGTTTCCTACAATGACAAGTAAAATTGTCTTCTGTGAAAAAGGCCTTTTGACTCAGAACATTCAGTGACTTACTTGTGGAAGTCCAGACTTTGATGGTTTGACAAAAGTGTCATTTCAAGATTGGAAGAAGTTGTTTTTCCCTTTGTCGCAGAGGAGTCAACCCTGCTAGCGTTAGCTTTGCTAACTGTTGATCCCGTCTTTGGTTTTGTTGCAACAGGGTCGAATGAGTCATGTCGACTCTCTGCAGCTGACTTCTCCTCAAAAGTCCAGGAGCTGCATCTGTTTGGAATGACTGGGGGGACTTTTCCAGTAGACTCCATTTCTGGGTGCTCAGTATGCTTCTCAGCATTGGTAGTGTCCACGTCCAATATTTCCTCAGGTGGGGTTAGGCCTGCAGCCACAGTGGTGTCACCACATTCATGTGCAAATCTCTGGTCCTGAGCCAGCTGCAGGGCCTCAGTGAAGTGACGGCACGAGGTATTTACAGCATCCAGGGAAGATGAAGCATCACTGTAAACATACGCACACAAAACAATCACACCGTTTAAGGGTCGGGATGCTCAGCAGATATCTATTAGGAGCAGCAGTTTCCAGTTTAAAAGGATGTCCGTGTTAGTTTTAATTAGATTTTGACTTGATTTAGCTACACTGTTTGATACATCTATTCAATTAAATGGGACAAGTAACAATATTAGTAAATCCTCCCAGAGCTGTGGATCACTGGATCTGGAAAACAGCCTAGTTCAGATTTAATCATCGTACCTACAGCTCAAACATTTACATTTCCTAAGAAAATCATAGTTATATTAAAGAAACTACACCAGCATTATCTTTGCTCACCAGACTGTAGGTCAATATTAATTTACTTATAAGATCTGTGCCGTCTGTGAATTTTAATCATTCAACGCATAACATTCAGAGTCATTTTGTTATGAAATGGTATTAAAGAAGCTTAATTTAGCATTCTTCATTTCTTGAGAAAGATTGAACCCTTATGCTGCACAGAAAAATGTGATTCGTGAAATATCAGATTTTGCTGACACTTAGTTCTTATTCTTGACAAGTTCATCTGAGGTAAGGTCAATGAACTGAGTTGCCAGCCTGCTCCGTGTGTGCCCTAATGTCATATAATGTCTCTTTCAGTGAGGGGATAAACTGACTACAAAGCCACCTCACTGGAAACTTAATTAATCTATTAGCAATGCTTGGCTCTGCTCCCCTCCCAGTCTTCAACCCTGAGGGGGCAGAGACGTCTCAGTGCCCAGCCAGTCTGGAGGGCCAGTAGCCTTAGGTGGTACAACTTCTTCTCCACAAAGACCTAGCTCTTCGTTCTCAGTGGGACAAGAGAGAGGGCAGTCGGGAGGTCCGAAAGGATTGTGACCCCACTGACCCCCTCCCCCCGTACCTGCTGGTTCACTGCAGGGTCACTATCAATACGTATTCCACTGAAATAAGAGAGCAGGAATGTTCAAAAAAACGTTTTAGAATGATAAAACTGCAATATAAAACGTTTTTTTTGGCAGGGAAATAAGACATACAACACCAAAATCACCATTGTTTACTTGGCCCTTCGATTCTATACCAGGATTGTTGAGAACTCCAGCATTTGCTATAGCTGTGTCATTTGAGTGATCCCAGCAGAAGTCATGCTGCAGTAGAAAGCTGCAGGAATGAGTCCTGAAATTAACATTTTGTTGTATAACTGTTGAAGTATAAGACTGTAAAAATACATAATGAGAAAGACACTATGACACTACGATGCCTGTGTATTCGGTACCAGGATGTAACGTTACTCACACTAACAACAGGTCTCTCTGCGTGTTCGGTACCAGGATGTAACGTTACTCACACTAACAACAGGTCTCTCTGTGTGTTGGGTACCAGGATGTAACGTTACTCACACTAACAACAGGTCTCTCTGCGTGTTCGGTACCAGGATGTAACGTTACTCACACTAACAACAGGTCTCTCTGTGTGTTAGGTACCAGGATGTAACGTTACTCACACTAACAACAGGTCTCTCTGCGTGTTGGGTACCAGGATGTAACGTTACTCACACTAACAACAGGTCTCTCTGCGTGTTGGGTACCAGGATGTAACGTTACTCACACTAACAACAGGTCTAGCTCTATCTTTCTCTTCCTGCTGATAAAAAAATCGCTGGATAAAACACATCAGGTAAGATAACGTTACATTAGCGATGGAACGTAGCTTAGTTAGTTAGCTAGCTAGCTAGCTAGCTAGCGAGACAAGCGAACGGTGGTGTTGGTGACATACATTGTGTTGACACATGAGATGTAGTTCACTGAGCGCCCCCTGATGGCCATTAGAAAGAATGATAGTTGCAAGGTTACTCTTCAGACCCAGAGATTGCTGGCTGTCTTGTCAATGGGTTTTTGGTTGAATGGCGCTCTAGCCGAAAAAAAATATTCTTTAAAAAAAAAAACATCAGTATAATGAATTTTGATACTTTTACGCATCATAACAAAGGTGGTAGCCACCAAGTGGCTAAATGAGACTATTAAACGTCATCACACTGACTAGTCCACCTTTAGAGCCTCGTTGTGTACTCAGGGTCAGGCAACCGATGCTTTTGCCTTAGAAATCATAAAAAATTTACACAAAAATACTAGCACACAAAACATCATTGCCACCAACCTTATTTTCTGAAATAATCCATAATCCAATGAAAGAAATCCCATTGTCTTTTTCTCGAGACAACCACTGGGATGCTAAATTGAGGTTACGGAAATATGTCGACAAAGCCTTTTTCAAAGTATAATGTATTTAGTGTGTTATTTATTGTAGATTGGATCCGTTTCTAAAGCAGTGGCTATACAGATCATCACCCTCAGGATAGACGCCTCACCAAGATGACTGAAAAGTCGTGGCATGTGAAGCAAATCCCTTTGGAGACTATAGAGACTCGCACTCTGAAGCCGCATATTAGTTTCAGCTGAACCTTGACATGCATCTTTACCAAGAACAGGGGCCGTGGATTTTTAAATATGATGATATTGAATGATTTGCAGCACACAAATTAAAATGCAACATCAACATTCAGTGTCATTGCCGGAAGTAGGGTGGCCTTTATGTCGTGGCGTGGGAGGTTGGGATGGTCGTCTGTCATCCGTCATTCATGCCAGAGACGAGTTTTACGTTCTGTCTTAGATCAACAATAACTAACTTATCCCAGGAAAAGGATTTGGTTAAATGGCATTATTCTTAAACCATGCAAATATGAGATAAATGTGATGTTAACAACATAGAGAATATTCTGTTCAACTATATGATTGATGAATAATTACATGTTCTCTGGGACACAGAATACCTCTGTTTGTATTAAGAATATATTTAGAGATTTCAGTTGCTCAGCAAAACTCCTAAAAAGTACATTGTAGGTATACAATAGATGTATTTTGTAAGCAACAGAGGCTTCAAACTCCATTCTGCACCCTATAGGGAAATGTTGTGAAACCATACCCCTGCTAAATCCCATGGTTTCCCACCTTACAGTCACCAGTGGACCGGCGTGTGGCACTCTTCTCACCTCCTCTAAACCTCAGTCAGACACAAGGTCAGGCCAGAGGTTAAATGGCTGTGTTGGTCCTTGCAAAGCCCGTAGAATGGCTCATTGTCCAGAGGCCAGGGGGGAAAGGGCACACAGTGAGGGGTGAAGCAAAGGGAGCGCCACGCTACCCCTCCAAGCCATAGGAGTCCTCGGTGTGACCCATGCTGGTAGCTGCAGCCACGTTTCATCTTTTGTGCTGTGTAATTTGGAAGGGTCATGAAGATAAGCAGAAAGTTGACCACTGTTTTAAGTGTTGGTGGTCCGTCTCGCAGAGGAGTGTCAACGTGTGCAGAGGCCAGTGACATCGAAGGACTTGTGAAAATAGATGGACGTTGTCTTTAGGCTCACTACACCCTATGTATCAGACATAACAAGAAGATGGCTGACATTCCTGACCGCTTCGTGTCTGTCTGACAGGCTGATCAAAACAAGATGAATCGTTTAACACAACCTCTTGTGAATAAGTTGCAGTCATTTATATCATGTTATCCTGTTTCCTAATCCTAATTTAACGCCGACTTGACATGTGATTCCATTTTTCTTTTCAAGTGTGTTATAAATCCCTTCAGTTTGACTTCTCTTTGTATTTCTCTCTTTTCCTTAAGTCCCATCAATCACACATACAGTACTGATTAAACATACCATTTTGTTGAGGAAAACTTTAAAGAAATTTAAATTTAATGGTCATTTTATGGGTTTTTAGGTAAATTTGGTATGGAATCAATAATTACTTACCACAGAATTCAGTGACAAATGACAAAAAAGACAGAGGAAATATGTTCTCCATGACAATGGAACAACAGTACATGTTGCCTCAAAGCCAAATTTGAAGAAACAAATCTGAGATGAGTATTTCCCTCCTTCCTTTCCATGAGCTGCTTCAGAAATCAGCTCTCTGGACATTTCAGTTTACCAACACAGATGATGTAAGTGTGTTTATCTAACTGAGCGGAAAATCCCTTAACATCCCTGGTGTCGGTATTAGAGAATATTATCAAGATGAAAATGATGATATCCGAGTTAACAGTAAGCATCGCAAATTAGATGTTTTTTTTTTTTCCCCTCCATGGATCGATGGCAGCTCCAGAAAGGATGAACAACCAGTCTCTCTGAAGACCCCTGGTAAGACCTGCGCTATCCACAATGGCAGCACAGCGTGCTGACGGTGCGTGCTGACGGTGCATCTACACAACCAGGAGGTCATGTGTTCCTTACCTGAGCTCCCTGCTGTGCTGCTGCTGTAAATCGTGAGTCTGCTGAAGTTGAGCCTGGCAGAACATTTGGAAGCTGCCTGGGGCGAAGCTGACCTGTTGAACGGCGTCTGCCTCCTGGCCATCGATTGCCCTCAGGACAGGCACTGCTTTCTGCAGAATGGATCTGCAAAGGAGAGCAAAATTAATGCTCATGAGGGTCACCTTTTAATTCCCTTTATTTGTAGTTGGTATAATATCAACAAAAGGTCTTATAGTTTAGCATGCTTATATGGAAACATTTAAAAAATGTTACTTCTGTACTTGTAAATGTTAATTCTTTCAGTTTATTGTATTCAACCACAAAAGCAATGTGGTTCAAACCACATTTATTTATTATTATTTTTTAAATAGAAATTAAATTAGAAAATGTAGCTGAAGAATCAGGCTTTGTTTTTTATTTTAATCTATCATCTAATACCTTTTCAGCTGACACATTCACATCACATTCCAGCCTTTGTAAATGACAATACTATTGCTGCTATTGTTCTACATAACCGTGCAGCATATTTTAATCCACTCTTTACCACTGCAGTGAATACAAACAGCTTGATGTTTATACGGTTTGTATAAACAACATTCAAAGACAATGAAGACTTTTGGCAGCTCTGTGAACAGAGCTCGAAAGAAGAGGCTGAAATTTCAGATAAGGCATTTTCAAAATAGGACTCAATTTAAAGACAAAAAGCTTTTCCCATGAGGTATCATTGCACATGTCTATCTGCTTTGCTCAGTGGGTAGAAAGCCTCTAAAATGCTAAAGTGTTGGAGCAGCCATCCTCTGTTTAGTTTGAGAAATAAAGACTTTGAGAAGACTGTTTGGGGTCCCACTGAGGCTCATTTTACACGCTGTTCTGTATGCAGACTACACTGTACACCTTGTCCTCTGGACTCATCTATTTACACTGAATACATTTTGAGACAGTACATGTTTATTTTGTTTTCTAAAAGTGTAGATGTGCAGCCACTTTGGATAAGAACTCTACCCATGGCATGCGTTCTGTAGTATCAGCCTTGGAACAGGAGGGGAACCCTGACTGGTTGGGAGTTTGGGGGAGAGGGAGCTGCTGCCCGAGGCTAAGGATGTCCATGCAGAAGAATCCCAACTATCTGCCAGAGAAACAGACTCGGAGCATCCACTAGTGGAGGCCAAATGTGGTCTGTGTTCAGTGGGAAAATGTGAAGCTGGAAACTCTACAGGACACTGGGGAACAGCAAGAAGAAAATCTGTATAAAAAAATACAAGCCTTCAGGCTACAAGGTCGATTTGTAAAACATTTTGAGTTTTTAAAGTTGATTCTCAGAGCACCATTAAATCTTGTCTAACCAGAGTAGGATGAAATGTGTTCCGACTCAAACCTTTCAGCAGCACATTATGTGTGTTATATTGGAGCATTTTTAATTTACTGCATCTCTTGACATTCCATGGCTATAATAATGATTTTGAGGGTAGATCTTGCTGGATTTCTTAAAACAAAGCTCCATTTTACTCATATAAATACTGACTGTACAACTAATAGACATGAAGCAGTGAGCAAAGTATTAAATCCAGTGAAAAAAGCTGATGGTGGGGTAATCTTGGTGCTGCAGGTGGTTTCTCCTGAATCCGGTATGGTTTGTAAACTTAATAGTTCATTTCTGAGAGCATCCAGAACAGTCCCGTCCCTGCTGCCATCCTGAGACAAGGCACAACTGCAAAGGACGGGATCTGTGCTCTGTCAGAGGGATACGGTTTTGATGTGGCCCACTTGGTCTCTCTGACACGGATCGGGATTAGATTCCAACCCTTCGGGCATGTTGCCTAGCTGGCTGTCTTCAAATGAAGCTCCAAACCCAAATAAGACCTTTTGATGGTTACATGAGCTCATTGATGTAACGTAATTCAATTCAAATGGACGCCACTTAGAGCAACTTGTGAGGACGCAGAGTAGACCTATGTGTAAATAATTGGATGCCATCAGTTGTGGATGTTTACAATGGGTTAAATAAATAGGGAGTTCTCAGAAAGGCGACTCCCTCTGTACTGTGATAATAACTTCTGCACTATGCACTCACAGTTTCAGTTTTCATAATTGTTTTAAAGCACAAAGCATGTTTTCCGTCAGAGAAAACTGTGTATTTGTAAAGACGAAATAAATTCAACCAAATAAATTCAACTCCTTATTTTTCAAAAGAAGGTAAGAGCCTCACAATGTAAAAGCTATGAATCTCTTTCTCTCCTTGCAGCTATATCTACATTAACTATACTTGGAGCTGACCCATTCCTAAATTGATATAAATTTCATCCTCCTTTCTGAGGGCAATACTGTTCTTGGCTCACATTCCTTCATCCTCCTTCTCCAGCATGAGCACAAGTCCGTATTTCATTTAGTGAAGACTTCCTCTGACCCACATGCTCCTAAAGTGGCCCTGATTAATCAGGCCCAGTGTTTTCTTCTTCCCCGTCTGCTGGATCAGGGGCTGCCTATACAGGGAGTGTAATTCTTAGCGCTTGCCTTTTGGTGCTTTAATTTAGCCGGTGTTATCGCTGGCTCGGGATGAAAGGGCCAGGGCATGAGTGTGCAAATACAGAGGGTTAATTCCACTGCTGGCATTGGAGGTGAGTTAAAGTTCATTGAAATATTCAGGTTCAGTGACGGCTTAAGATGGGGAAAATGTCCACAAGTGACCCGTGTTTTCAGGATGGTTTTTGGACATAGAATAACCGACGAAGCAAGAACAAATACAAAAAAATGTTATACAGTACAGATGAAAATGAGCTTTTAGTCACATCTGGTACAATATATATTAGTCCCTGCTAAATAAACAATTATTACAATTAAAAAAAATAAACCAACTGGTCAGGAGAACAAAAGTGCAACGGACATTCTCAGTTATGATGTTAAAACGTATTTTCTTAACTGAAACACTCAGGGCTATTTGGAGGCGCCAGCGAAATAAAGTTTTTCATATTTTGCTGTTCCTAAAAAGGGTGTGAGGAGCTCTGAGGAGTTAAACAACTTTGCAAAGCTTTAACAGCTGACATCATTGCAGAATATAAGTGGTCACTGCATATTTTTCATATAAACTCATTGCAACCGTCTTAACTTGGGTAAAATATTTAGGCATGATAAGTGAATGAGCAAATTGACACTGAAAGATAATTGATTTTTCTGTTGTATCAATATTTTGGGAATCACAAGCACTTAGTGCGGCGGACGTAAGCACAGATGACGGTGGCGCGTCGCCGTAATCTAATAGCGGACGCGGATCACAGTGCTAATCCTGGGAAGTGGACAGGAAGGCCTATGTTCTGCTGGAATGTTTAGACTACCTGAGCCAGTAGACTGAATGTGTGATAAAGAAATACTAGCTTTCCACTGGTATGTTCTTTTGAACATCCATCATGGCGAGTGATATTTCAGAGCAACGGAAGCAGAAACTGAAACTTGTGACCAAAGAATTTCCAGAAAAAACGATGGAAATTTCTAATAACACTATCTTGATTTGAAAGTGTGGGGCAGGTACTGCAGAGGAGCAGATGCTATAGAGGTGAACAGGCACGAGAACATTAGAGAGTACAGAGCACATACAAACTTTACACTTAACAGTCGGGACGTTTTTCAGTTGGCACTTGGCGATTTTTGTATTCATCATATTTCCCCAATTATTTGTGGCAACGTTGTAAGTATTGTCCCTGTTAAATAAATACACAATCAACTAAATAAATAGCAGTGACTTGTCTTACAAGCAGATGCATCAACATTGGAAAACAATTGCTTTTGATAATAGATAATAATAGAATAATTAATTTGCTCTAAATCCTCTGGCCAGCCCTCGCCTTACCTCCAGCCGCTGTCATGCTGAAGAGGATTCCCCGTGAGGTGGACCTCTCGCAGGAAAACACATCCCTCCAGACTCTCACAAACGTTTTGAAGCTCTGTGAGAGAAGGGGGTAAAATGACTTCAGCTTGTCAATGTGTATTTTTCAGTCGATTCTTCAGTCTCACCACCGTCTCATCTAGTGTCTTCATCGACTGGATTCAATAAATAGAGATGTGTTCTAGAGACTTGTGAATTCTGCGGCGTCATATAAAAATAGATGGGATCATAAGTGATTATGCCTAAAAGGTTTGGTGCATGTAAATGTATAGCTCTGGTAACTTCTTCTGTAGAGTGAAACCCATCTGTGGCTGAGTGGGAGCGAGGGACTGAAAATAAAGTAAAGTCAGCAAAAAGAAGCTGAAACAACACAGGTTTTGAATTTGTCCACATTATATGCAGAGCAGAGGTACGTATGCCTTTATGATGAGGAAATGACATTTATACAGCCCATTTAATCAAGACAAGCTGTTACCTGAAAGGCAGTTGAATTGAAGACCCAGACTTGCAAGGGACACAGAATTAGCCATGGAGGGCAGCTGGGTGATTCTAGGACACACAGAGAAAGTTTAGCCCATTTTAGAGCTACGCTGCATCATAAAGCCAAGTGTGGAACTTTTGTCTTCCCCCACTGGCAGTGAGAGCTATTTAAAACACTATTATTTGAATTTAAAATACACTATTGACATGCTTATGACGTATGCCTGCAGGTAAGCTCGCCACATCTTCTCCACCACCAGAATTTCACCCTCAATCATCGTTCCTTTTTTTAACACTTAAATCCATCTACACTGCGGGGAGAAAAGAAAAGCGAGGTACAACTGGAGGAATATACCTGTTTCGGGCCACAGAGAGATGTTGCATGAGGGGAAGCCAGCAAGAAGTGAGGCCCTGCAGGGAGGAAATGCTGTTCTCATCTAGATGCAGCTCTCTGAGGAGGATGTGGTTGTTCAGATTGGGGGGCTGATGGAAAAAACAGGGTAGAGTTGTCAGCTAACCCTGGTCACACTGTGGGGTTAGACTAACTTTCTGCTGCTGCTGCTGGTCCAGTGACCCCGTCCATCAATGTCAGTTGTGTTAGTCCTGCTGTGTTTACAGTCATCAGTGTCCACAAGTTACACCCTGCTGCAATCAAGGGTGCCTTAGAAAACACGAAAGTTACATGCATTTTCATACCAATTACTTCAAGTATACGCCTTCATTTTGCTTTAGTTTTCTTTTCCTCAACTTTGCCTCAATAAGCAATTAAAAAGAAAGAGACATGCTTCAGTAATTCTCTCCAACTGCTTCGAGCCCATTCTTATGGAAGACATTTGATCTGAAATGTAACTAACAAGGTTAATTAGTCCCTGTCATTAAGGTGTGCCAGTGTCAGGGCCCTGGAACGTTGGGTTAAGACTCTTTTGCATCTCTCTTTTAGTTCAAATGAAGCCTGTGTGATTGATATTCATTCATTGATAAATTCAAGAATGCAATTCATGTTTGGTAACTTTCAGCTCAAAGATCATCTTTGTTCAACTTGCAAATTTGCTCTTGAAGTATCTTATGTGGGAACACGAAGCAGCATCATGCTCAGATCAGCTAGGTGTACATTGAGTTTGTTACACAAATCATTTTATGGTTCAATTTTGTTGGACTGAAGAAAATATGATGTTCCTTTATTCCATCCATCCTTTTGAAGCCCCGCAGGGTTGGAGCGAGTGTGTCAAATCATGTTGTGTGTTTTATATCATTTAGAATTTTATGTTTTGTTATTTTTCTACAGGCTGGGTAAACTTTAAAAATGTTCCATAAGAGGCCATGACACTAAATTGTAGTCGTAGGAAAATTGAGCAATGTATACAAGTGCTGGATTTAAATAACTCATATGCATATGCAACACAATTGAGCAATTGTTTTGAAGGTTTGACACACATGTATATATGTATATATGTGTATATATATATATATATATATATATGACAAACTTTACAAACATATCCCAGTCAGGAATTTAATTTGGGCTTTGTGATTATAAAACCAAAAAAGGGAATTTGTATTTCTGTATCTTAATAAGAAAATGAAAACAAACATTTCATTATATGTGTATGATGTTTTCTGCGTATGAACAATTAGTTCAGAAGCATGTTTTCCAAAATAATTTTGTTGCTGATTTTCCATAAAAAACCCTACAATCCCATATACAAATCCTTTACATCCAGACAAGATCAAAACAGAGTGATGTGAACGTAACCTGTTGAATTACAAGCCCCTCAATCCCCCTTAAACATCCTAATGAGTTTCTATAAAGATCCCACTGAGGACACTGAGCAGTGCCATCACAACCAGTGAGTTCAATGATCAGCAGTAGCTCTTATTTTTCACCTCAGTTAGGATGTTGTCTCTCAGATCCAGTGTGTTGAGCAGAGCACTGTTCTCCAGACCCTCCACGCTTGCCAGGTGGTTGTGTGAGCAGCTCAGGTGCAGGAGAGTGTGCACATCCCTCAGTCCTTTGGTGCTAATCAGGTGGTTGTGATCCACTGACAACGTCTGCAGTCTCCTCAAAGACCTCAGACCAGCTAGGAGTGGGATGGAAAAATGAGACACCATTTATTGAGATGGGAAAACAGCACAGGGGGAGTCTGTCTGTAAGCTGTAAACAAAGCATTATCATGTCATGTATCATGTCTTTTTTTAAATGTCAATGCGTTTAACCTCTTGCCCAGCCAATATCTATTTATGTCTTTATGTCTGCCTCAGGGCTCCAGTTCACTTCAGTACATAAATCACTTCTCAATGCATATTGTAGTGAAGTGAATGAAGGCCAGCGCTGATAAGAAGGGAGATGCTGCCCTCTTGTGGACATCAAAATGACAACAATCTCTCAATTATTGACATATTCTAAACATCAAAGTTGATGTTGCATCATATCAGGTAAATAGTGAATTTCCAGTTCTCACCGATGCGGGTGATGGAGTTGTGTGAGAGGTCCAGAACGTCCAGATTTTCAGCACCAGCTAAACCATGGATGGACTTCAGGTTGTTGCGGCCGAGCTTAAGAACCCGTAGGTTACTCATATTTTCACAGTGGACAGATGAAATTTCATTTTCCTGAGACAAAGAAAATGAAGGTATTAGGACACAACAAAATATGCCTGTGTTGACAGGCAGACCAAAGATAATATCTAAGTGACAAACAGCAAAGAATAGAGGTAAGTAAGATCTTGGATTACTTAATACCCCGTGAAAACATGTGGCATTAAGACAGTAAACTAATATATTATATATAAATAATATGTATATATAGTGAATATCCACCTGTACATCGACGAAGCAAAGCTGTGGTAACTGGTTGATGGTTTCCAGGGATTTAAGACCACATCGTCTGAGGGTGAGGGTCCGAACTTGAGTCCACTTAGCAAGAGTAGATAAGCTATAGGCAGGCAAGTCCTCCAGGGTCACTGTGGTCATCTGGAAGAGAGGCCAAACGCTTCAGGGCTCAGAGGTCTTAGTGGAGATTTCAGAGGTTAAGTTGGTGGCATGCGTTACATTGTATCAACAGTGACACAAATACAATTTCGAGCAACACCTCAACATTTTTCACAGACAACTTGCACAGAATATCAAGAAGAGGAACTTAACTCTACTGTAAATTGAGTAAAGAACTATGTTTTTGGATGCTTGGGCCTGATGTTTATTTCTAATATATTCGGCCATTCACTCCTGTAACTTATCATCTCCTTACTGTCATTGTTTGAAGTCATCAAATCTGATCTCAGCTGCTGCAGCTGATAGCAGCTCCATCCAATAGCACAATGGCACACACACATTGTAAGCTTATTGACTTGCTGCTGTCTCCTTTAAATAATATTTGTTCTCTGGCTTCATAATGTTGCTCATCGCTCCTCTCCACACCTCCCCATCAATGCCCCATTCTTCCCAGATACATCACATCCATCATTTCATCAGCCTCTTCAGTCTACCAGTCTCAAAGAGTCTAAGCTCCAACGGCTCCGTCAAGATTATTTATTATGTGTTATAAAAATATGTGTTATAATCAAATATTATCTTTTCTTCACTCACCTGTGTCCCCTGATAGAAATCATGAACTGTATATAAGAAATGGATGGAAGGCGAACCCTGAACAAGACATTTTTAGGCATCAGAATGTCACTATTAACTTTCATGAACTGAAAGTGAAAGGGTTAAAGAAGGTTAAAGAAGAAAACACAGACAACTATCCGACTGGACAACGGAGCAAGCTCCCCTCTAAATCATCCCCTGCTTTATTGTCTGTTTGATTCTAAATGGACCATAATTTACTAAATGAACAGCATGCTGGATTGAAAAAGAGTTTAAACTAGAGACTGAAACCATAAACTCATGTTTACTGAGATAATAAATACACTAGGCTCATTTTCTCACACTTGCAATGCAATCAGACGTCTTTCTGTAATCAAACTCACCTCCTGATGGCCATTAATAAGAATGCAAGTTCATGGCACTTGCATTTTGGCTTCACTTTTCAGACCGGGGGGTTTGCCACCTTGAAATCCGTGCTAGAATAACTGTACAGTTATATAAATATCTATTTTTCTTTTAAAAATAAGCATTTGTGTTATAGTAATTTATTCCCTCATTCTGGGAAAGATGAACCGGTGCGGGCGGAGTTGTGTTTTACACTTTTGTTTTGTTTTTTAGTTATTATACAAATCCTACCTCTTGCAGGGATTTCTCGTCTGTGGACTGAAGCTGAGAATCTAGGCAGAGGGGTGGCAGACTGCTGGCCCCGGCAGCTACTCTCAGCCCTCTCCCACTCCTGATGCACTCTATTTGCTTCCTCCTGTTTTGTTCTGATCTGAGTTTAGACCAGGGGATGCAGTCCTTCATCCACGCCTGCCTCCTCTTCTCTGTGTGTTCTGGGAGGTCCACATGAGAAACAGACACAGTGGACGGCCTTGTTCCTTGATTTCTGCAGTCCACAGTTTCATCTACGGAGGTCTGACGAATGTTCTCCTCTGGGTCATGTTGTTGTGGTATACCCGTCTCTATCATATGTGTCTCCTCTTCCCTCTTCCTCTTGTCCTCCTCGTCCCTCATCCTCTTCTGCTCCTCCTCATCCCTCATCCTCTTCTGCTCCTCTTCCTTCTTCCTCTTGTCCTCCTCATCCCTCATCCTCTTCTGCTCCTCTTCCTTCTTCCTCTTGTCATCCTCATCCCTCATACTCTTGTCCTCCTCTTCCTTCTTCCTCTTGTCCTCCTCGTCCCTCATCCTCTTCTGCTCCTCCTCATCCCTCATCTGCTCCTCTTCCTTCTTCCTCTTGTCATCCTCATCCCTCATACTCTTCTGCTCCTCTTCCTTCTTCCTCTTGTCATCCTCATCCCTCATACTCTTGTCCTCCTCTTCCTTCTTCCTCTTGTCCTCCTCGTCCCTCATCCTCTTCTGCTCCTCCTCATCCCTCATCCTCTTCTGCTCCTCTTCCTTCTTCCTCTTGTCCTCCTCATCCCTCATCCTCTTCTGCTCCTCTTCCTTCTTCCTCTTGTCCTCCTCATCCCTCATACTCTTGTCCTCCTCTTCCTTCTTCCTCTTGTCCTCCTCATCCCTCATCCTCTTCTGCTCCTCTTCCCTCTTCCTCTTGTCCTCCTCATCCCTCTTCCGCTCCTCTTCCTTCTTCCTCTTGTCCTCCTCATCCCTCTTCCTCTTCTGCTCCTCTTCCCTCTTCCTCTTGTCCTCCTCGTCCCTGATCCTCTTCTGCTCGTCGTCCCTCTTCCTCTTGTCCTCCTCATCCCTTATCCTCTTGTCCTCCTCGTCCCTCATCCTCTTCTGCTCCTCTTCCTTCTTCCTCTTGTCCTCCTCATCCCTCATCCTCTTCTGCTCCTCTTCCCTCTTCCTCTTGTCCTCCTCGTCCCTTTTCCTCTTGTCCTCCTCGTCCCTCATCCTCTTCTGCTCCTCTTCCTTCCTCCTCTTCTGCTCCTCATCCCTCATCTTCTTCTGCTCCTCTCCCATCATCCTCCTCTCTTCCTCCACTTGTCTCCGTAAGTTTCTGAACTGTTCCTAATTGGTAAATATCATCACAAGAGTTACATCAAAGACAGTTGTCCCATTTCATTAGAAACATTTAATTGCAATTACATAAAGCAAACATAAATCACGATATAAACCGCAAAGCCTGAGCACCTAAAGAGGAATATGGAGCTAATATATCAAATTATCTGGTATTTGAGGTTAGTTAACCTCTGATTTGAGTGGGAAAACACCTTAAAGATGTTTTGCCACATACCCTCACCGTTTTAGAAATGATGATACAAATAAATATAAAGATTATTAAGAGCAAATGTCCCAGTGAGTAATTCACTTATCAGTGTTTACACAAGAGAGGATTCAGGCCTACCTGATGAAGCAGCATCTCATGATCAAGTTTTTCCTGAGCCCTCTTCCACGTCAACTCCACCTCCTCCTGGCGGAGCTGGATACAACAATAAAGAAACAAAAACCTGATGCCCTCTCACTACAGCATGGTACTCAGGTTGCCTGTTTTCCTAATCATCATTATACACATCTGAACTACTAGGTTCTATGAATATATTTTTCTGTAAGACATATATGAGATCAATCCCGACACAATGGAGAATTACAAATGTTTGCACATGAAATACTTACCAAAGCCTACATTTGCTATAATAAGGATTATTATGATAAGTAATCAAGTGGAGTAAAGGAACTCCAGTGACTGACCTTCTCTGCCTCCTTTATCTTTTTCAGCTCCTCCTGGAAGTCTCTTTCTCGTTGTCTCTTTTGCTCCTCCTTTATCTCCTCACAGTGTCGTGTCTGTCTCTCTGTCTTGTATTCCAAAGCCAAATCTGTCTCACTCTCCATATATTCATCTGTGACGAGTACAAACACGTAAGTGAGTAATTATGCAAGTGAGAATGAAAACCCATGCACCAGGCAGGGACTACAGTTATTTACATATATAAAATAATATAGTATAATAATAATATAATAATAATAATAATAATATCAGTATGTATACTGAACATTGTACAGTTATACTGCACATATTTGTTAAGTATATTTTTCAGATATATTTTGTAATTTGTTTATGTTCTTGACTTTTTGTTTCTTCTTAATATCTTTAATGTATGCACCAAACACCAAGGAAACTTGTAAGGGAATAAACTACTTAACCTCCGATTAAACTGCCTCAAAAATAATGCATCGAGAAATGAATACTGCATCATCTCACATGAATGACAGGGGCAGCACTGGAGCAAGTCAGCAGGAATATACTGTACGCCATTCAACCAAATTTGGTCCAAATTAGACTGGTGGTGAACAGTTATGATCTTTCAAAATGATTAATTCAGAATGTGAATTAGAGAATTTCCATTAGCTCAAAGAATATGCATTTTTATGTCATGTCAGACATGTTGCCAAAACGCTTCACAACCATCAAAGTTTTAACCACTGACAGAATTAATTTAAGGAAATATTCATTGAACTATTTAAAGGCTCTATTATATGTGGACAAACCAGGATTATGCACACCTTCATCAATAATCTACCTCACTAACAGCTGTTCATGAAATCAAAAGTGAGTTAACACTGACCTCTTGTGGGCAAATGTTGTATCACCACAGAAGGGAGCAATACTATAGTATCAGCAGTTACTGTAACCACAATATTAACTGTTAATGCCACGTTGTTCATTGTTTGTAACCGGGTCCTGGGGCCTGACATGGACTCTAATTCCCTCCATAGACTTATTATATGAGTAATTCATTATAAGTCTTTACATATATATTCATGACATGAATACACATGTTTGGGATTATGTCTCTGTGCAGTACATACCTTCAAGTTCCTCAAGGATGAGCTTCTCACAAGCTGCTGCTCTGCTTTTTGAGATTTCTATGTAGCTGAGCACAGACGGTGGAATGTCGTCAGAGTCCTGTTGTCAGGAGAGTTGGTTCTTGTTAGTTGTGTGATGGGATCAACATCCAAATTGTGTCTTTTTTTACTAAGTTTGTGGTGACAACGTCACCAACTGATTGATTGTATGAGAAAGCAATAACAGTTTAGAAAAAAAAAAGACTTGCAGGAAATTAGACAGAGAATACTTAATTGTATTTTATATCTTTATTATATATTCTCATTATTATCTACCAAAGTTATTCCTCGCTGTCAGTGTTTGGGTTCATTTTGTGAAAAAATAAATAAATAAATGAGTCTACACGTTTTATGAAATCATGAGTAAAGGGGTCAAATTCAAATACTAAAGCAGGGTTTACATTACGTACTGTCTATATTGGGCAAATGGCTTCATCATTTCAAGTGTTTAAAGGAAATGTTAAAAACCCACCACTCAAGCTAGCATCTAAAAGTTGAGAAAGCAAGTAGCTAATATAGTTAGCTAGCCGCTATTAGCTACATTTAGCTTCCTGTCAATATCACCTGTCCAATTAACAGGTGTTACTTTAATCATTTCCTTCGTCGTGTCAGTGTTCTGGCCTAGTAGCATTCAACATTAAACATTACACAGGAGACTTGCTTACCGTCTCTTCGTGAGCTGGACAACTCTCCTGCCCCTCTTTAGTTTCATCAGCAACACAGCTGACTTCGTTATTTAGCTCAAGAATAAATGGGCCATACGTCTCATTAGCGTCCATTTTAAAACGTCAGCGTCTCAATGTGCCGTTTCATATTATTTTTTACAATTATTTACCACCATTTCTCTTCAGAAAAGTTTTCTCGGGTTGCTGTTATTATCCGCAATGGCCACGCTTGCTGTTTATCTGAATGATACGCGGTTTAAGGGAACATTTCAACATTTCAAAATAAGGTTCACAGAATTCGAGGTGTGTCGTTTAGAACGACCTTCAGGAAGGAACTGAACGATAAGGAACGGATTTACACGAACTGAACCTCTAAACTGAACGGCTTCGTCCACCCTCACCATAGAAGATACTTCAGTCTCCATGGAAACAACTCTGTGACTAACTATGTTACCTCGCGAGGGACAAACCGTGCAAAAGGCAAAAGGGTAAATTTTATATTCTTTGCATATGTAGCATATTTAGAATTTTTCTTATTCCTTTTTTATGACGTTTATACTTATAATTATCTCTAATGTCATTGACATATATTTATATTTGTGGTTGTTGTTTTCAATCTTAATTTAAATAGACCTCTGCTTTTTATGATTACTCAAATTTGTATTGATTGACCAAAGGAAATAAAAGGAACACATATAACATACATACCAACACAAAGGGCAACGACAAAAACAAGTAAAAAAATAAAATAGCATTCAATTAAACCAAACAATGAAGTAAATGGGCTAGGATATACTAAAGTATAGAGAAATAAATAAAGATTATACATGGACCCTTTTATATTCCCTTTCAGAGGATGCCTCAATTCAATTCAGTTCATTTGCCAGACTCATGTCCAAAAGCCACACAAGACAGGACAGATAAAAACAAGCAAAACAAGACAAGCAAACAAACAAGAAGAAAAACAAATACAAGAATTAAAATACATACAGACATTTCAGCCAATGCACTCTCAGTCTGGATGTGTACCTGGAGCAGCTCACAAAGGGATTTGAGAGTGCCACCATGATACTGTTGGTGGACTCATCCAGACATTGCATAAACATAAACATCAAATTTCTTAAAAGTGCTTTCAGTGTGCTATAACTCCCACAGATACAAACATCTGACTAGCACTCCCTCCTCTAGGAACCTTGAGTACAATTCTCATTGCATCAATGTAGGCAACTTGTAACTTCTGCATGCTGAATTTATTTTTTTTTGTAAGAAGACCAGAGATGGGCAGTATAGAGTGGTGTGCAGTAAGCTTTGAACAGAGCCACATCACCTCAAGATTTGGTAGAAAGGTGTTTGATGAAAAATGTCCAGCATTAAGTGTAATTTTGTTCCACTTTATAAACTTTAGACAGATTAGATGCAGCTCGCTTCATTCGACATAGACTTAGACGTCTGCTATATTAACATTTTACATTTTTATTATATGATACAGTCAGTAGAGTTATAATGTTTACCATATTTTACAAAAATATGTCAAAATGAATATTTAAGCACTGTAGATTTTAGGTGACCAAATGATCAAACACAGTTCCAGTCAGATCTTGCAAAGCTTGAGTGTCATTACCATTCTACAAACGTTTTATAACTGTTCACACTTGCCAACTAGTGTTGGCACAATAAGCAATGTGAGAACAGCAGAGCTGTTTGGTTGCAGCACCGCTTGGCGTAAATGAAATAGTGTCATGGACTTGTGTGGGCATCTGGGGCCACCAGCTCAAAGGGGGCCAGTGAACCCAAGACCTTGTAGGTGAATCACAGGACCAGAAGAACAAAAAAATGTGCGAGGCTGTGAACAATGCACACTTTTTCCATGGCATTTCTAATCACAAAGACCAGTTCCTCCCTCCCGCGGTGAAGTCTCTGCACTCGTGCTGTACTCCTTCTCTTTGATTCCAGTGGCCCACACAGGTTTTCTCATACACATTCCCGAGGGCTTTCTAAAAGGAACCCAGTCTCCTTCCTCAAACGTTCAAAGAAGAACAGCGTGTCCTCCATCCCAAACTGTTTGCTCCGGAGACACACTCAGGCCTGTTCTCCTTTTTCCACGACGTTCCAGGACGAAAACAAAACAACAGAATGGCGCCACATCAAACTAAGTTTTCCTTCAAAGGCCCAAACTGAATTCCGCAATGACAATGAAATGCACCTCATCTACAACATGTATGTGGCCCACAAGGTCAACATCATCAGAGATCTTCTCAGGTCCAGCACAGACATGCTTTCATAAAGGTCACTTTGGGTCAAAGCACAACTTCAGTTCTGAGGCTGACAAGGCAGAAGCAGGACACTTTGGTGCTGCCCCCGCTGTGGGAGTCAAACGGCCTGTCCCTTATGTTTCATTAGGTCCTCTAAGATTCATTGACCAAGTTCAATTGCTCAAAAAGGCTCCATCAGCAAGCCTTGTCCACTCTGATTAGGGCCCGGCCCTTTGTCGGTGGGCAAGGTGTCCGTCCCTTTTGTCCAAGTGCACAGAACCCCGACAGCAGCCAGACAGGGCCAAGCTGCAGATTTACACAGCAGATTACACCAGTCAATGCGGCTCCGGCCCAAACGCAGCACCGGTTTGGTTAGCAGCCGTGTGTTTACACTGTCAAGGGTTTTCTGTTACTCGTCTGTAGCCATTATCTTGGCAGCCGTCGGGCCTATCAATCCTATCATTTCCATCGGGGGGCTTTGACTAAAGAAGGGGTTGGAGGGAACATTTACCACCACCCCAAACTGCCCTTAGACGTTCTCTTGCTGCCCACTTTGAATGCTCAGGTTGGAAGTCACAGGTCAACAATAGTGGACGGATTACGAGACAATGGGTCCCTGTAAATGTCCCCCACCCCTCCTACATCACAACGACCCACACATTCAAAGAGAAATATTTCTGGTCATTTTGCATGTAATTGTAGACATTTTTGAATGTCTGTTTTCATTTTGTGTGGGGGTTTTTGTGGCTAATTCTACATATTTTTGTAGTCATTTTACATCTCTTTTTGGTTGTTTTGCATCTCCGTATAGTCATCTTGCATGTCTTTGTTGTCTTTTTGGTAATTTTACATCTCTGTTGTCATATTGCATTTCTGTGTAGTTATTTTGCATCTGTTTTGGTTATATTGTATCACTTTACGGCTGTTTTCAATCTTTGTAGAAGTTTCATATCTCTTTATGGTTGTTTTGCATATCTTTGTCCCCATTTCAGAGAAAGATAGATACAGTAGATAGATTTGTGCTGTTAAATGATCATTTGTCTCGTGTGTAGGCATGACTTAATGATTTGTTATGACATTTAGTATCCATGCATGAACTCAAGCTGACATTTCAAACCCCGAGTGCTGGAGAATGGATGATTCCTCTCAATGCACTGAGCCAGATTACAGGCTTCTGAGAGTAAGACGACTTGTATGTAGACCTGATGGGAGTTAAAACATATTTGATGCACGTGAGGGAAATATTCAAGCGAGCTAATCCTGTACGAATGCCCCCGTAAGCCTAATCACGCTTATGATGCATTCTTGTAGTTATCTGCTGTCACATCACATTCTTGCTTCCCCTGTACGACCAACATATGACATATAGTTCTTGACAAATTTCCAAAGCTAGACTCGCACAACGTTAAAATTAGTGAAGTTCAACCAGTTCTTCCTCAACACCCTCCTAACCGAGATTATCTCTCCTTCAGTGTGATGACTAACAGAACTGAATCAGTCGGACTTGGACACAGATTTGGATTGCCTTTCAAAGTTATCAGCATGCTGCCAGTGTGACCTTAGTAGCCTACATCTAAATCTGCTTCAAATCACCGTGGGATTACGGTAATCAGAATCCCCCTAACAAGCTGGGGCCTTGGAGTAGCCAGGTTCAATGACATACAATAACACCTCTATTCCTTTTATTCAGACACTTCTTCTTCTCAGTTATTTGTTTGTACAATCTCTATAATGCAAGGGTTATGCAGCATTTTAAAGGTCTCATCCACACATTTGCACACTTCTTTGTAAATATGCATCGGTCACATGCACAGCTTATCAATGGTAACATTGACAAGCTGAGGCTACAGGAAATGTGAGCTCTTTTGTTTACTCGGCTGAGGGCTGGGAGGCTGTATTCAGGGCTCGACAACAAGGAACGCCCGTTTGCCGGGGCCAAGCAAAATGTCACGTCAGGCTAGCAAATCTAGCAACTTACTTGCTCAATCAAGCAAAAAGAATTAAACGTATGTTTCTGATTATGGGAGTATAGGAATAAGCCTTCTTATTGTATTGTTGATTTACCACTGTGCATCATTTGTTGTTTTTAAATGAAATAAACTAAAGTAACTTTGGTGGCGTCAGACAGAATGTGGGTGGAACTATGTATTTCAAATTGAAAGCAAGGTGGATAAAACATTACAATTAACCATTGTTATTTGTTGTTATTTGACAAACACTAATAAATCAAACTATTTGTATACGGCAAGTATTGACTTTGGACAGTAGGTTTCTGACCCACTTGCCCAACTGTGGCACGTTAACAAGAAAGAGCATTAACGAGGAACACCGCTGTAGAATATTTACAGCTAAAGTGAGTATTTTGTGCGAAGCCACCGTCTGCTATGTAAATACATCCGCTGTGTGGATGCAGAATGACTCTCTGTGAAGACAGACAAACTGTAGATGACTCTTGCTGTGCAGAATATGTCATTGCTTTTTGACAAATTAGAGGAAAAAATGACATGAATTTCTGATTTATTTTTCTGTTCTAAATGAAATTCTGCTGACTGTATGTTGTGATATGTCGTAAGCTGTAAGTTCATCTTCGTAAAGGCAGAGGAACCACTGACTCTGGAACAGTGCAGCCATTCATGAGCGTGTAGGGCCGAGTCTGCTTACTTAGCATTTTCATGGCATGGAAGAAAACGCCATAAATAAATATACCAGTCATAGGCGTGACAGAGTTTTTGTTCCACTTTAATGTAATTACATTAACATGACATCAGCGTTGTTAGCTGGTCGTTGGCGACTCTTAAGGAACGGACAGCTTTATTGTAGCTCGATGACCAACAACCCATTAGAGTATCATGTTGATCTGGAAACATTTTCATGTTTTGTTTCAGAGCGTTTTTTTACAAGTATGAGATTAAAACAAAGTGGGTTTTAACCGCTCACACCCCTCCTCACCGAATGGATGGAATTTCATACATTTAACCCCTCATGCAGCCAAAGGGCGATGAAAGTGACCATAAAGAGAGCGCACGCCCAGGTCTGGTGATAGCGCTGTGATGTACTCATGACTAGTTTATGGCCTTGTGTCACAGGACAGTTCCTAGTGACAGAGGAGAGGAGGCTTTGCTTCTTTGAGAAAGCATCTCGACCTGCCAGCGCCACAAGTGAGCCACATTACTGTCATTATGTTGCTGAAAATGATCCTGCAGCCCTAGCCCTGCAAAACAATTCAGTATTTTAGTTTATCGATCCTCCGTATGATCTAAAATTCACAAAATGATCATAAGAATATACTGTGGCTCACACTTCTCATGTCAATGTCAGAGCAAATGATGAGTGCTTTCCATATTAATATACATTTCATAGTACATACAGTATTCCCCTCTTGGGAATTTTTAAATGTTAAGTGTCTTAAAAAAGCAGCTGCTAACAAGTTGCTAAATGAGACATCATTACCATGCAATTGTACTTCTGTACTACCACAGGATCAATGGGACGGGTCATTACCCGCCGCGACACTGGCTTCAGCTCGCGAGTCTGTGTGTGAGTCAGCACTATGATGGTATGACCATTCAAGTCATTCATTGTGATTTTACACATTTTATAGTTGTGAAAATACTTTCTGTACTGCACTTTGGTCAACTGTGTGTTGTTTTTGAAGTGCTTTATAAATAAAGTTGGATTGGATGAATTCATGCATAACATTTGTTTTGCACAATAAAAGACAAGACATTTGCAAAATATTCCAACTTTATGGGCGACCCCAGGCCAATTAATGAAATGTAATTCAACTTCCAGAAAACTATGGAAAGAAAATTCTGTGTTTTATGTTTCCATTTTGTTTGAAATGAAATGAAGGAACTATACAAGACCAGCAGTGGCTATAATACAGATGAACAGACGAAGAAAAGAGCAACATGCAATGATTCAAACTAAAACTCAAGATAAAACACCAGCGTTGGTTGTCGGACTTGTGATGATAACATAAAGACAGCTCACACAGGGACACAGAAGTCAACCAGCAGTAGAGCAGAGTCGTAACAAAAGATGAGAGCACCATAATGGCCTGTGCCAGGACAGCTGACCTACTGTAGGGGACGTGAGGTGGCAGGATGCTGCACCTGCAGTTGTTCTACAAATGAAAAAAGGGACTGCTTGGAAACAAAGGCCACAAAAAGGTGAGAGAAACGGCATCCATGAGTAACTCACAGTACGACAGAAACGAGAACACTTTGACTTAGACGAGACACAACACGGTGGGAGCAGATAGCATTTATCACCATGTTTCCCTTGTTAATTCACCCAATCCAATCTCCAGGCATCAGCACTTCTCATGGCCTCGCGCTCTCACTCTCAGCATCACTGCTGCCTTCGCCGCTGACTGTTTTCTTTTGTTTTATCAGAACAGGTTTGAGCTGCACATTATCATATCACACAAGCTTTCTTTTTGTTTTGTGTTTCAAAGCAGCTCCCAGACAGCACATGAAATGCACCTTGTTTCCCCCTGGGTGACTTTTTCAAGACAATAGCATGCATTTCATGTCTGTAAGTTAAAGAGTTTATGATGTTATAAATAGTTAATCTAAATATACCTACATCATAGGATTGGATAACAGTTGCAGGATGTTAGCTCTTTACGTGGGAGTGAAGTCTGCTTGTGACGCACAAACTCGAAAGTTTTTCGGTTGCCAGTCCGGAGAGTTCAAAGTTTCTCTTCCACTTTTACTGCCTTGACTTTACTTCCACTCTTGCCTTAATAGTGGAATCAAAAGTAATAGAATATCCCTCCATCACTTGTTATGTATAGATGTAGTTGTGGTGTTGTTGAACTGTATCACATCTATGATTTAACCAGTCCTTATTGGTATACATGGGGCAAACTGAATAATAGAAACATCTGTTTAACAATTCAGTAACAAAAACTGTACCCTCCAAATTATCATAAAGTTGAATCATCACCTCTCTAAAATAATGTCCAAACCAAACAGTATAACCTTCATAAAGGGGTTATAACAGGATTGTTGTATTGGACTGTATTAGTTTAAGCTGGCAGTTGAGTGTGTTACTTTCTTAATATCCATTATAATACTGTAACCATTTACTCTAAAAGAGTCTTATGTGGATGTTTCTTTTCTTCTTGAGGGCGTGAGTGTGAAGAATCGGGAGCAGCACTGGTGAATTTGGGGGTGAATTGTCTTCTTGGATGCCCCGAAGGTAGAAACAACCTTATAAAGGGCCCACCAGGGTGCCGTTACAGTGGAGAAAACATGACAAAGTGCATTTTAGGGTGTCCTTAAACATGATGAAGTGCCCTCTGTGGTGATTTTCAAGTGTAGAAAATACAATTAAGTGCCCTATTGGATGTGTCTGTGTTAAATAAAACATGATTTAGTGCCATCTGTGCTCTTCCAGTGGAAAAAACATGACAAAGTGCCCTCCTGTAAGCATCCTTAAACATGATAAAATGCCCTCTAGGGTGTTATTCCAGTGGAGAAAACATGATTAAGTACATTCTAGGGTGTCCTTAAACATGATAAAATGCCCTCTAGGGTGTTATTCCAGTGGAGAAAACATGATTAAGTACATTCTAGGGTGTCCTTAAACATGATAAAATGCCCTCTAGGGTGTTATTCCAGTGGAGAAAACATGATTAAGTACATTCTAGGGTGTCCTTAAACATGATAAAATGCCCTCTAGGGTGTTATTCCAGTGGAGAAAACATGATTAAGTACATTCTAGGGTGTCCTTAAACATGATAAAATGCCCTCTAGGGTGTTATTCCAGTGGAGAAAACATGATTAAGTACATTCTAGGGTGTCCTTAAACATGATAAAATGCCCTCTGGTGTTATTCCAGTGGAGAAAACATGATTAAGTACATTCTAGGGTGTCCTTAAACATGATAAAATGCCCTCTAGGGTGTTATTCCAGTGGAGAAAACATGATTAAGTACATTCTAGGGTGTCCTTAAACATGATAAAATGCCCTCTGGTGTTATTCCAGTGGAGAAAACATGATTAAGTACATTCTAGGGTGTCCTTAAACATGATAAAATGCCTTCTAGGGTGCTCTTCCAGTGGAGGAAACACGACAAAGTGCCCTCCTGGAAGCACCCTAAAATAAAGTGCCATCTAGTGTGCCCCTTCAGTGGAGAAAACAAGAAGCTGTGCACACAAAATGTGATAGTGGCATACAGACCCTATTCTATACAACTTGTTGTGCAGTGGTCCCCCAAACATGCAGCTGGAGCCCTCTTCTCTTTTTCCCACCCTTTCTGCCCCTCAGACAGCACATGTTCGTCACTTCGCCCATTCATGCCAGCTCTGGGTGATTCCCATTGGCCGACAACTTGCGTCTCTCTGACACAGTGAAAATCAATATGCCTTTAACTTTCCATCAGTGGTCTGGTAGCGGTAAACTCGTGACGGCTGGATAGCATCGTGTTACCAAAGTCAGGGTCAGGTCATGAAGAATTCAACAGGTAGGCAAGGTAAGCCGCCATCTGTGACTGGCTCCGTGTTTACCATCGCAAAATCAAAACAGCAGCACAGAATGGAGAACGCCAGCTACTTAACAGTCATATAAATGAATCACCCATGTTAGTCCCATTTCAAAACAAAAGACAAAGCTCTACCTAACATATTATGGTTCATTTTCAAAATAAAACCATACAAATCAGTTTATGTTCCACAAATAATCAGCTTCTAATCTCCAGCCTTTCTTAATTTTACCAATATGTAACACTATTAAAATGCCACGGTACAAACTCATAACAAGATGGAGAAACACTAAAATAGATTGTTACATAGAACATGAGTAATGAGTGTAATACTGGAGATGAGACAGAGAAAGAGTCACAGCATCGTAAGGAAAATGGCACGGACGTCATTCAAAAGTTCAAAATCAAGTAAGACAGGTTGAGATCTGACTATGTGTGTGTGTGTGTGTGTGTGTGTGTGTGTGTGTGTGTGTGTGTGTGTGTGTGTGTGTGTGTGTGTGTGGGACTATAAAATACATATGATTCACATCATTCTCATGGCTGTGACTACTCCCATCACAGGATAAAGGGACCATTCAAAAGGAGTTAGTATTGTTTGCATCAGAGACCCTCTCACAGCGGGGGTGAGGTCGTCGGGTCTGTACCTTCCTCTCAATATACAGTCACACATGAATGAGTCACCCGTTCTCTGACATAATGCATGCTTGTCGATATCTTCTGTTCTTTTTACATCAACATCAACCTGCCTAATTTGGACTACAGATGGAAATTAGACCCTGGGCTATAATCTGGCACATTTACGTGTAGTTTTTTATATGTTAATCAATGTGCATTGTCCTGAAATAATGAATAAATAAAATAAACGTCGTCTAGTCAATCAATAAATCAATCCATACACACATTTCCCTTACCAGAAGCAGTAGCACAGTACAGACCTTCTTTCCACATTTAACCCTAAACTGATGTAATTGAATTAAATTATGAATATATTTATTGGATATCAAAGGTTAAAACAGACAGTAATAGTTGGATTTCTTTGTTTCTTATTACTTTCATTCATCAGAAGTGCCTGGTGGTCCGCTGATACACGCACTGCACATAAGTCTGACGAATAATCCCATCATGAGATGCCCACAGACAACCTTAAGAGAAGTCAAGTTTCCTCCTTTGGGTCCTTTTCAGACTTCACACATGCTGATCGTACAGCACACCATACAGTCTGTCTCATGAGCAAAGTCATCATATCATCACCCTCCACGAGAAAAAGAAGGGGGCTTTCTTTTCCAGCCAGTGACATCACACCCTCCTGGAAAAACGCAGCTGATTCCTGAATACTCACTAGCAGAAACATCTCTGACATAATGCAAGCTTGTCGAGTGTGTGTGACCTTCAGAAACCTAAGACAAGAGAATCACTGATACAACATTACATCAAGGAATGTAGCCGTCACCACGGGGACTGATTATGAAGATTAAAATAAGAAGTATGTTTTAAAAACCGTCATATCAGGCACCAAACAATGAAAAAGCCTTAACAAGAAGTTCCAGTTTATAATATTGTCCCATTTTAATTTTCACTGTCAGTGATGCAACATTAGAGTGTGGAAAACACTATTATCACCTTTCTTATTAGCGCGTACTAGCTTCTTTTGAGACCAGCTGAAACTGCTTGCAGATTAGAGTACGAGGGTTCAGTTTCAGCACATTTTTTGGAATACCGTCAATATGAAATAAAATACATATAATCATCAGAAATTGTAAAATATTTTACTGGCTACAACCTTTCATATGCTGTCTGCTTTTTTTACTTTTAGTACATATTCTGCTCTACTGTTACATGCAATATGCATTAAATTGACTATAGACCATAAGTTTGCTGCGAAAATGATTTTGGGTCTAAATAGCCAGAAAAGTATGCTGGCTTGCTTCTTGGATGGTATTTTTGGAATAATCCATTTCATATACTGTATATTGGTACCAGGCAAAAACCAATGAGAAAGTGCCTTAAACTTCCATTCTTGCTAATGGCAACCAGGGGGCGACTCCTCTGGTTGCAAAACGAAGACTGCATATATTGAAGTCTGAGAAAATGAGCCAGCTACCGCAAAAACAACAACCTGTGTTTACTGAGGTAATATGGTCTCAAATGCAAGTTTCAAGTGTTCTTCAATGAAGCATGATGTTCATTTAGTAAATTATGGTCCATTTAGTGTCAAATGCAACCATTTTTATGTCAACTTAAAATATCTTCTTAAGCATTCATGTTGTCTTTGAGTTTTGAAAAGCTATATATAAAAATAAAATGTATTATTATTATTATTATTATTATTATTATTATTATTATTATTATTATTATTATTATTATTATCATTATTACCTATCCCCACCCTCTTGTGTCACTTGTTGATTTCTAAAAATCACACTGACTACAGTCTATGATTGGAGCATTCTATTTATAGTATGATAGTATGGGTGTTGGAATCAACATGCCGTTCCAATAATAATAATGATAGATAATAGGGAACAGGAAGTGAGGGGGAGATAGAGAGATGGGGAATGACATGCGACCAATGTTGCCGGGAACCCGGGATGATACGGTTCATGGTCAACCAAATGGTTCTTCTTTGGCTCCATAGATTGGGCTGTAAAGTGTTTATATGCCTTTTAGCTCCTCTACAATCACACCTTCCAATCACCTTGAGATACTGCCGTCCTATTGGCCGAGCCCCCACCGGCTGCTCTTCTTTGAGCACAATAACCATGAATCACTCGCTATCACCGTAACACATAAATCCACTGCATCTGATTCCCAGCGGGTTGGCCCATGCTTCAGCCTCAGCTGCTCCTGTAGGCTATTCTGTTTGACTTGCTCTCTGCATCTTCAGTGGATATACAGGGAGGAAGGCCTGCGGGGTGTTGAACCAGTAGCAGGGACCAGGAGATCCAGACCAAGATTCTCTTTCATTTCCTCGCCTCACAAAAGCACAAAGGTCTGCTTCACTGAAATATTTTTTTTCTCTTAACTGTTCTGAAGGAAATTGATAAAGAAGTAATAATATGAGCATGTTTAGTCACCCTGCCTTGGATTTTGTAAATTGCGGAAAATAAGCTCTGTGGCAAACACAAGTTTATGATACTTATACATTTTGTTCAGCAAGAAACAAGATACAAATGAACCCCACTTTGATGATTTTGGAAGCATGAATGCAATCAGCAGATAAACTAACTGCATCTCGGATGCTTGAGCGTGAGTACACACAACAAAGTCGTGAAGGTGGACTCGTCAGCGTGATGAAGTTTTATAGTCTCATTTAGCTACTTGTTAGCATTAGCCATTTTTAAGACACATAAAAATCTTACAATCTCTTCGGTTTGTCTTAAACCCAGATGTCTTGACATCTAACGAAAAACTATTCAAAAACCCCAAAATGTGCAAACTGTTTTGGGAGTTTTGAGCTCAGAATGTTGTGCCTACGAATGGTGTCAAAGAGTTCAGTGCGTTTAGACTCTTGTTACTTATCATTTATGTTACACACACACACACACACACACACACACACACACACACACTGTACTGGCACATATTATGTGTATGGATGGAATAATATTATTCCATCCTGAGCTGACCACAGGAGGTGATCTGCTCAAACACACGAGATGGAAGATGAAGAAAACAACCACACTTTTTCTCACAGTTAGTTTCCAACGCTGCTCTCTGAACAGATTATGGGATTCATCTAAATACCACTCTTGATTTTTGAATGGGTGATGGCATTTAAATAAAGTACAAGTGTCATCAGGCATAACTATATGCATGCACTGATACAATTAGCTTCCTTGCATGGCTCCCTGGGTTTCTGTTCTGCCCTGCTGATGAGATGGAGGCTATTTGCAGCAATCAATAAGCGTGTTACTTAGACTGAGCTCCTGCAAAGAGAGGGAAAAGTGCAGCGAGCAGACAATATCCTGCACATTTTGTACAATGAAGATGACGCGTTCACGTCAGGAGGGAGCGCACGGATAAACGACAAGACGCTCTTCATCCCTCAGGAGAGCAGGGATAAGGGGCTATGAACTGGAAGTAATAGGATTTGTGTGAGCATCAGATACACACTCTCTCTCTCACTCTCTCTCTCACTCTCTCTCTCTCACACACACACTTTGGCCTGGCAACAACCTCCTGATGACTAGATGCTGTGACGATGCACGTGAAACACTGAATGGGTATCATACCAGACTGAAGGGCAACTCAGCACAAAGACTTGATGGTATCAGTGTCTCCTCTCCAATCTTCACTTGCATGAATTACACGTCAAAGACTTAGCCAGAAAAAGTAAGTATAATATAAAACATAAAAAGTACAGTTTTCCAGAGAAAAAAGTATAAAGATTCAACAATGAATTCATTGTTTTTGGTTTTTCCAGGTAATGCCACCTAAAATGTGATTGATATTCCCTGTTGTAGACATAACACTTGTGTCGTCATAATGCAAACAAACTCATTATTATGGATCTAATCAATGTCAACGATATAATCAACGTCATTTTGACAGCGGATTAGTGTCATGCATCACTTCCTCTTCAGTCCTTCTGCAGTGAAAGTGACCAAAATTCTCAACATTTTAGTTTCACGTTAGTTTCTCTCATCAAACATGAATTCCTACTGATGGATGCGTTGTTATTTGGGGTCCGTGCATGAAGGATAATTCATCTGCAGTTGTTCACGTTTAGGGCGACTGCTTAAGTTCACAACTTGTGCTAATGTTGATGAGTGTGAGACTGTGTTACGGCTGCACTGAATGAAGATGGAAACATTGACAGCTCCCTTTCAAAGTAAAAGTTGTGCATTTTTAATGTTTTGGCTGCCCCGTTTAATTTAAGGAGAGCTAAACCAGATTTCATCTTTGACCAAACTAAATAAGAACATTTCATAATTAAAGAACATAATTCATAACTTCTTTTGCACACGCTGGAGATGAATCTTTGCCATGCTAGCATGTGGAAGTGGAGAGAGCGCTGTGTGGGCAGAGAAGGAAAAGAGTAAGAACACAAGTTTGATAATTTGGCTTTGACTATGAGTTTCTGGATTTGTCTGTTGGCATCAACAGGTTTGTTCATGGATTAAATGTCAAGGAAATCGCTGATGATGTGGATTTGGAATTGAGAAAGAAGCCCAGAAAGGTGGAAATACAATATTCAAAATAAGGCAATGAGATTATGCAACACAGGGATCTATCAAACCGTGTTAGGAAAAGGAGAGGAGAGAGACTAAGCTTACAGGAGCACATAAAGCATCAGACATTAACGTCTAACAGCACCATTGTCAGCAGTAGCAACGTGATCCTGACCACTTTGCATCATTAAAAAACAACATGCGGGGAGTTCTTTTCAATTTACATACAATTCAGACATTGACAGTGTCCAGTGAGGTCCAGATTTTCACAGATGCATCAATGAGTTCATTTAACAAGGTAGGAGTAGCTTTAGTGTTCAAGAATTTAATCTATCAGTGTACAGAATTACGCTAATTCAGTGTAGAATTAGCACAAGACACAAGACACCATTCAGAGCAATGATTTGTTGTTAGCCATCTTACAGAAATCTGACAGACATTCTGATTGAAGCTCTTATATCTTTACTGCGACGATTGTGACAACCAAACCCCTTTTTCCCCCAACAGAAAAACAGACAGCCAAACTACTACCACGACAAGCCTTACATCAGCTGCAGCACAAACAACATGAAACACTACCATAACACTACTAACTCAACTAAAAAATACAAGAAGCAAAACAACCTAAATAAATGATGCAAAGCAAACGGCAGCCACTTCCACTTCTCCAGGACTGCCTGACTCACCTGAGCTCCACAGCCTTTTAACAGCTGAGGTGCTCTCACCTTGATTGGCTAAATTGTGCCTGCAGGGTCCTAGTGTTTCCCGGCTACAAGACAAAGATAGAAGCTAAATCTATAACAAAGACAGCCTTTTGGAAAAACGTGTCCATGCATTTATCTTCAGCAGAGTCGACTGCTGTAACTGTGTCTTCACGGCTCACCCTAAAAGATTCATGAGTCAGCTGATTCAGAACGGTGATCCTCGCTGAGAACCGACAAAGTGGATCACATCAGTCCAGCTCTGCGGCCTTTACACTGCCTCCCTGTCCATTTCAAAATACTGTTGGTTTATAAAGCACTGAAATGTTTAGAGCCCAAATGCATCTCTGATCGTCTGCGACGTTGTCAGCCACCTCTCAGGTCGTCTGGCTCAAGTCTGCTTTCTGTCCCGGGAGTCAAAACTAAACGTGGAGAAGCAGTATTCAGTTTTAATGCTCCATACATCTGGAACAAACTCCCAGAACACTGCAGGTCGACTGCAACTCTCACATCGGTTAAATCAAGGCTGAAGACTTTTCTGTTTTCTGATGTCTTTTATTAGATCATTTCTTACACTGGACTGTCCAATATTAGTACAAGATTTGCCTCAGAAAAGTCCAAAAGTGTTAGTAGGCTATAAAGTAGCAGGTATGAGTACTAGTAGAGGTAAGTTGGACTTTGATATCTAATTAGGCCAGTAGCCTTAATAAATCAATTCGTTTTCACATAATTTAAACCTCTTTTTAATATTTGATCGTGGTCTTGTCTCTATTATCGTCATATGCAATTTTAACCCTACATAGTTTGTATTTTTATCATATAGTTAAGTCATTGCATGATATTGCTATGTTGCACATTTACATTTCTTGAATAGAATATTATCAAATGAATTAAAATGTTAACTCAAACCGTTAATTTATCTATATATGTAAGTAATGAACAGAATAGTCCACGTTCAAAGAAAATTTTTTTCGTGATTTGTAAGTATTTTATTTATTATTTTATCTGTCTCGTGACTCTCCTCTGGTGTATGTTAATTTTTTTCTCACATTTGCCTCCTGCTATGTGAGCGGATAGATGACATGAAAAAAGCCGACCTTGACCTCTAACCTCGCTTTCTTCATGTTCAAATCCTATACAGTCTTTTTTCCGACATGAAAGCACAGCGTGGACACAAACTGGAATCATTCTAAGTGTATAAATATCCCGTGAGGGGAAATGAGCGTTTATAAACAGAGGCACATTGCGATTCATCCACGAGCCAGCCCCTTTCTTTCAGTGTAGTAGTGGAATATACCAAGTAGAAGGACGGGACGGGGGTGGCCGAACATTTTAAAAAGCTGATTTCTACCTTAAATCTTAATAATGTTATCGCGCATCATGTAAGGCGTCATTAAATTAAGATGTGTGACTCGTATATGTGAGATGTGTTGCGGGTTAAGGGTGAGGGGATGATCCGTGGTGGTCTCGTGGAAGGTCGCGCACCCCTCTGAGCGCTCCCGTGTTCCGGGCTGAGAGCTTGAAAAGTGGCTGCGCCTGAGAGCAGCCGCAGAAGCAGCACTCCCCCCTCCATCCGGCCCACTGGTTCACCTAGAAGCAAGTGATAATGTCTCCCCCGTGCATGTGCTCTCACAATTTCATTCCTTGAGACGCATCTTGTCAGAAAAAAAGGACGACTGTTATTCCACTACTGGTGAGTACCGCCTCAATGGGATTTATTAGGCCGATAACACAGGCTTGTGTGTTTGTGTGTGTGTGTGTGTGTGTGTGTGTGCGCGTGCGTGTGAGGCTGAGCGAGGTACCAGTGCGCGCGGGATGTGGCTGCTGAATGATGAAACACTTCACACGGATGTCGCGAAGACTGCGCGGGAGGCAGAGCGTTAATGACATAGTTGTGTCTCGGAGACTCGTGGCGCTGTGATGATTGCTCTGTAGCCTCCTTTTATTTTAATTGTCTATTTTAATTTTTTAATCCATTTCTCCATCCGCATGTTTGTCTGGTGGTTACACCGCGGGCCCGTGTATTGACTCGTCATTCATGAGTCACGTGCAGACACAGACCGAGAGAATAAAAGGATAGAAAGGAGCCATTTATGTGCGTGGTTATTAATCCCCATATAAAGCATGCCCACGCCCGCGTGCACTAATTGCGATGCCTTTGTGTCATAACTGCAGTGAAGGTTACTCAGCAGCATCAGCGCTCCTGTGTTGCGTTCACTGACTGGATTATGAAACGGCGGCCTTTGCCTCATACTAACCGGGCTAATCTGGAAGCGTTGAAGGGAAAATCTATTAATCATTTAATCCTCTGCACGGCGGAAGGGGTTGCTGGAGGGCATGTTGTAATTTTCTGCAATATGGTCGCATCGGAATATTTCCGGGACGTTTCGCGCCGGTGATGCGTTTTTTTGTTGTAATGTGTAATATTGAAATCCAAGACGCCCGAGGATGCTACAATGTGAACGACGGGGCACGTTGCGCACCTTCACCCGCCTTTGTATGCGTCCACACCCTTCCAACGCCAATTACACTGAACATCATAGTGGTATTAAATGTAAATACATTATTATTTATAACCCTTTGTTGCCCCCACCCTTTTGTTCGGGGGGACCGCATCCCTATTCGTATTTTGAAAACTGATACCCTTTCTGCGTGAGGGCTTCCCCATCCTGCGGAGAAAAGGAGTGTTTGGGTTCGTATGCAAATGGCCTCCTCGCTTCAATTATTCAGGAGGCTGGAAACGTGATCATGTCCATACCCGACCTGTCAATGTCCACAAGTATATATTTGGCCCTCGACTTATTTCATTTATTTCTTTATTTATTTTAGAACAATGCCTTGTAATAAAATGATCCCCACTCATTGATTTGTGTCTGCTCCAGCCAGTCATGTGATTTACCATGTGAGGAATAACTGGGACAAAGCAAAAATTCTCTGTATGGACTGTTTGTCCGATACTATGGCTGGTCTATAAAAGAAAACTGTGCTGTTTGGGTGGCCGTTTTAATTTGGGTTTTAATTTTACAGATCAGACAATACAGTTCGCAGAAAGTCTACTCTTGCCTTAAATCAGGGTAATTCATTCCTGTTAAAAAGCCAGTAATTTATGAAGGTAAATTAGAGGCTCAAACTAAACTGATTGACTCTCAGCAGCGATTCATCAAACGTCGGCTGTTTACTAACTGCAATATTTCCACTTCTGTCCCTCAGACATTTGGTGATAATGAGGAAATAAACCACTTCCTGATCACTCAACCTTCCACAAACTATCTGAAACCCAGAGGGCCCTTCGAACTCACAGCTTTGCACCGTCAAAGTTAAAAAGAAAACCCCCAAAAAAGAAAAGAAGTGACTTTCTCCCCCCAGACGCCGGCCCTGCCAACTACAAAGACGTTCCACCCCTCGCCCCTTGTTTGCTTTATCAAATGCCCAAAAACAGCAAGGCCGTCAAGAGAGAGCTTGACGACGATGTCACAGAGTCTGTCAAGGACCTGCTTTCCAACGAGGACGCCTGTGACGATTCCTTCAAAAAGAGCTCGCTGATCGTCAACCACAATGACGGGGAAGGGAAAGAGTGCGATGTGGAGGAAGGGGGCTCGGACGGAGAGGAGGAGGAACGCCCAGCCTGGAACAGCAAGCTCCAGTACATCCTGGCCCAGGTGGGCTTCTCTGTAGGCCTGGGCAACGTCTGGAGGTTCCCCTACCTGTGTCAGAAGAACGGAGGGGGTGAGTTGCATTTTGGCTCACAGCCACTTACACAGTAGGAGCGGGCAAGATGGGAAATAATCCATTATACTGATGTGTCACACTATTTTAGCATCTTGAGAAAAAGCCTAAAAAAGCAAAATGTTGCATGTTTCATTAAACCGCATGAATTATGAATAAAATGTATGAATGAATCAAACAAAATTTCAAATAATCTATTTATCGTCTTCACAACAGCATATGATTCAACTGTTACTTAAAGCAGTGATTCTCAAAGTTTCATTTATTTCATTCATAATCATTTACAGTTCTACAAATATTGTCTCATTACTTCTTAATATTTCTCGAATAATAATAATTTTAAACTAATAATAATTCATAACCGTCTTTAAAACTGACTTTCAGGATGATTAAGATAATTACAATGTGGGTGTGATTTTCTTAGTTTTGACAAAAAAGAGGAACTAAACAGAGTGCATCATGGGTGGGAGCAGGACTGAAACATTGATGAAACAGTACTTTTAGTTTCTGAGAGTAAACCCATCCAAGTCTGTGTGCATGTGTGTGTGTTGTATTTGTTATTAGAGAGGACAAACGAGGACGCAATAAATTATGGATGTGATTCACTTCTGTGGCGTTGTGGAGGAAGAGAGCCGGACCGCGCCAGGTTTTTTATTTCATCAGACAAATGTACCTAGAATTGGATTTCTATAATCTCAGATACCAGATTTCACCTTTTTATGTTCTTTAAAAACCTTTTTCAACACTTGTATGTCGGTCCCAATTTCATAAAATTACCAAGTATCTTATATTATTCATACATTTACATTTACATTTACATTTAGGTCATTTAGCAGACGCTTTTGTCCAAAGCATCATCATTGCTGATAAAGTAAGAGCTAAAAATAGAACAAGTGTTAGGTCCTCATCTGAGTAAAGTAGTACCTCAAGAGCAACAGTGCTACGATCTGAGTGCTATAGGTATGGTTTTTTTTTTTTTTTTTTTCGGGGGTGTTAGTGGGTCATGCTATGTAGATACTGTACTGTACTGTCATACTGTGTTTACAAGCTGGTGCAGGTTCCTGAATCATACTCAGTGTTTTAGTGAATGTGCGATGCTAAATTAAAGGTTGAGTAGGTGATTCTATTCAGAAACATTTTCTGTTATATTACTTGACACCCCGAGAGCAATGAATAGATTAAATGCTCTGACGTAAAAAAAATAAATTTAAATGTCATCTGAGGCCGTGGCAGGACTGTAAAAACCCCGCCCAATCAAAAAAGTCAGGCCAGAGAAAATAAGTGGACGGCCTGCCTGTCTGTCAAAGCTTACTTCCTGATGCACTCTGCCGATCTCGACCACTCGTTTGGCGTTCTGGGGGCGGGGCTTTGAACAGGTCTGAACGAAGGGGGCAGGACTTTTTCTGTTTGGTGATGCGTTCAAAGTCAAAATCTCTGTGGTTTTTCCAAATGACCTCCTCTGCCTTTAAGAAATACTGTTGTAAAAAAAGAAGCCAATGTCCTCCAAAAAGTCCAAATGTGTCATCCCATTTCAGCTCTTGGACACTAAAAGGCTCCTCCTGATTACATGTAATGCATATCTAGAATCAGATGCAGGTATTGCAGAATGTGCAGTACAACTCCTGCTGTCAACATGCAGTAAATCTATGCAAAACCACATTTCCCACAATGCCCTACTTGACTCGCTCCTCACAGTGTTTTGTCACGATAAGGACTCACCGCAGGGTTAATACTCTCATGTGTACGTCTGTATGTGTGCTGCGAAGGTGATAGAGTCTTGCACTTCCCACCTGGAGATTACCTAAAGCCATTGATTGCTTCAAGAAGATCTGATTCTTAATGTTGTTAATTCAATATCCAGTAAGAACTCTTGGGGGAGTGATGGGTGGAGTCAGGGTGGGCACTCTTCAAAAGGCTCTGAGTGTGAATAACCACGTAATGAATCATGTTCCCACTAGCATGTTCATGTACATCAATCACATAGGATCCATCTCTGTGTGTGTGTGTGTGTGTGTGTGTGTGTGTGTGTGTGTGTGTGTGTGTGTGTGTGTGTGTGTGTGTGTGTCTGTGTGTGTGTGTGTGTGTGTGTGTGTGTGTGTGTGTGTGTCTGTGTGTGTGTGTGTGTCTGTGTCTGTGTCTGTGTGTGTGTGTGTGTGTGTGTGTGTGTGTGTGTGTGTGTGTGTGTGTGTGTGTGTGTGCTCTGTTTTGAACGGCTCTGTTCACCCTTTAATGTTCTACTGTAATTAGATCAAACAGCACAACTGTGTGTCAGACACGTGTAGGCACGTCATTGCCTTTCATCTATTTCCTCTACTCTACAGTATATTTCCACTAATGGTGAGAGAGTGGCGAGTAGAGCGCTCCTGTCAATTATTTTCTCCTTTAATCGCTTCGTCTGAAAGGGGTAAAAATTAGACATTTAAATGACCCAAAGTGGCATCAAATTCACATCATTTCCTACAGAATAGACAAAGAAAAACTTCACGTATAAAAAAAAGTTGTTAATTAATTTTGTGTTTTTTCAAGTCATTAAATGAACAACAAATCATTTCAGCACTAAAAAGAGATTTATTTGTATTTATGCAAAGCTCAATCATTTTCCTGTACTGACCAACCAAGTATCAAAAACTGTCAAGTATGAGATGTTCTTGAATGTCACACAAATTGTGTTAAAATCAATTAGAGCACTTACGTGGTCTTGTTCACGTAAGTCTTTGTAGCTCTTTTAACAAACAAACGTTCTTGTGAAAAAGTTCATTTTACACAAAGTAAAGGCATTTGTTGTGAAACTCAGTTATCATCCTGTCACTATAATCAGGAAATGTAACATGATACCTGCCTCTTTAGGCCCAAATTACCCTCTTTGTGTCCCTAGTGCCACCCTGGGGATTCAACATTTTGACAACAATAAACCTGAACATGCGTTCCTTCTTTCATATTTCACCCCTTCAGATCTGAAATTCATAGCATATCTGTTGCTTCCGCATGCCGCTCCATGTGGCGACGGCTGACAGCTGACGGTGCTGGCAGCACCAACAGTGGGTAGGGCGCTACGCTTCCGCCACCATGCCACTGTTGGGTTATCACATGCACGTGCAGGCAGGTGTGGCCGGCTGTGCAAACAAAGCACAGGGAAAATTACAAGTAGGGTGACTTGAATCTCGATTCACGTAGAGATGACTCCACTCAACACATTGCAGAACGGTCTTGGTTTCTTTATTATGCTCTGAATTAGCCAGAGAGAACCTTAAAGTGCACCTTAGACGCCGTCTGGTTACTTTCTGGCAACACTAGTTTGAAGTGAAAAACCTACGTTTTCTATTTTGGATTTCCAGAAACAGAAATGCGACATAAAGCTGGATTACACATCTAGTCAGAAACCTCTGGGCATCATCCCGTGTTTTCATTTCTCCTTCGTTCAAGCATAAATTATTCATATTTCATGGTGGTGTTGACACGGTGAGTCTCTGCCAAAAAACATGGAAGTGTCAGTCGTCTTGACAGCGCCTAGTCAGGACAAACCAGCTACCACCTGCAAGTGAAGAGAGCTGGGAGACTATTTTCAGAAAAAGATGAAATCTGCTCCTATGAGGCTGTTTGCTTATTCAAGGTGCCATCAAAGTGTTGGAACGTCCAAAGGGAGACTGTCGAGGGTTTCAGAAGACAATGGGAACCAGAGGGGGTTTTGATGCCGACTGATGTTTACAGCCTGTGAACCAGAATTAGACGTTTTAATATTAGAAACGTACTAGTATACCGTACATACACAAACACGCTTAGAACAACAGACCCGTATTTACTCCCATGTCTGTGACTACTCCCATCCAAGTCTGAGCCGGGAGGGACAGCAGGACTCAGGAAAGGATGTGGATAAACGCCCTGCCCAGATGGAACAATAAACGCTGTTAAAACAGGTACGAAACTAATCTTCAAAACAATACAGCCGTAAGGGAAGTTTGGACGCCATCATCGGTGACTCACGGCAAACATTACAGTACGTCGACCCGCCAGTGTTCACATTTGATGTTGTGGTTTCGCCTGTGAAAGGGGAGGGGGGTCACAAAAAGGGGATTTTGATTTTAGGTGATCGCTGCTGCGTGGCCCCAAAAATACTACATCAAAAAGAGTGTTTTCAAGACAGGATTTGCTGGTTTTTCCACCAGCGGCCACACCGTTTTTAAATGATGCAATAGTTTCTACCAGATTTCCGTGGGTTGACAGAATCTAAAAAACTCACAGGAACTTCACATGAGGGGAAAACCCTCCCCACTGCGTCGTGCCCGTCATGCCCTCTCTGCGAAAAAGAAACTTAAAAAAGGCCACATTAATCTAAAATCTGGTGCCGCTGAACTCGTCCAGCCAGCCGTTTCTTCTAAACAAAGACTTTAAGGTTCTCTCGGTCGCTTCCAGCCATCATGTGCCCGGCATCATACCGCTCACAAGTGACTCTCACAAGTGACTCTCACAAGAGATGTGCCCCCCTGTATTTTATTGCACCACACCATTACAGCCTGCCTTTATGTTAGTCATTCACCCCCGCAACCTTAATTCCAGAGAGGGGTGCCGCCTTTGCTATGTGCCTCAAAGTTATCCCACTGTAATTTGGGTAATTTTAGACTTCGGTATATTTCCAGAATTATTTGATTGCACCAACACCGTAGGGATAAACGAGGTGGAGACACACTGATGCAGATGGGTGTAGTCAAATGTGTGTGTGTGTGTGTGTCTGTGTGTGTCTGTCTGTGTGTTCAAGAGATAACGAGACAAAAGGTCACTGTTGAAGAGGCTACTGTGTTCCATGCTTTTAGGCAAATGGTGGACATTAGGTACAGTAAACCTTTAGGAGGCTGCCGTTTTTTTGTATGTGAGTTTGAATACACATATTTGCGTGTGGCATGTATTGTGTGTGTGTGTGTGTGTGTGTGTGTGTGTGTGTGGCCATGTGCTGCTTTCAGGAACTGAAATGGTGCAGCTTCCTGGTTATCTGATGACACGGTTTCCTCTCCTTTGCATGAGCTGTATTAACACTCGTCTGCCTGCTGTTTCTTCTTTGACCTGCAGGAGCGTACCTGGTGCCCTACCTCATCCTGCTGATACTGATCGGCATCCCGCTGTTCTTCCTGGAGCTCGCCGTGGGACAGCGTATCCGCAGGGGCAGCATCGGGGTGTGGAACTACATCAGTCCTCGGCTCGGGGGCATCGGCTTCGCCAGCTGCGTGGTGAGTCGGACAGCAAAGTCATAACATGAGCATTAGCTTTGGCGTTAGCATTAGCATTAGCATTGACTATAAATGAACTACAGCACGGTCACACGAGCCAATGAAGGCAAACTAGTGGTTTTGATGACGTTTTGTAGTCTCATTTAGCCACTTATAAGCAACCACCTTTCTACATGTAAAAGCTTCAAAATGTACGAGTATTTACCAACTTATTTGATATATTATATATCAAGCTTGTATTGATTTCAGGCATCTAACAAAAAACCCATCAACTTAGCAATGAGGGAACTGGAATTGCAACAATTTTAACTTGTTTCCTGCAGCACATTATTATGCTACTGTAATTAATTAGTAACGATGTCACATGATTGTCAAATAAAAGGTGTTATTACTTAATGTTTGAAGAACATTTGACACCAGAAACACAAATCTTCTTAAGAAATTGCATGTTTTACCTTCATTTTAGGTCCCTAAATTAAGCTTTTTAGCCAGGAAACAGGGAATCTGACATTTGACTTTGAGTGGGAATCCTGGTGGAAATCTAAATAAGACAAACAGAGGGACAAGTTTATTTTGCGACACCTCAATCGTGGGGTACTGAATGTATGAAGATCACGTTTGGTGGCTTGAAAACATCTGTTTACTGTTTATGTTTTTGTGTGTCTGACATTAACTCGCCTCTCTCGCTTGTAGGTGTGCTTCTTCGTGGCTCTCTACTACAATGTCATCATTAGCTGGAGTCTCTTCTATTTCTCCCAGTCCTTCCAGCAGCCTCTGCCCTGGCATGAGTGTCCACTCATCAAGAACAAGAGCAGCACATGTAAGACACAATCAGACACATGAGGACCAGATTCACTAGAGGCTTTTACACGACTCCTGCTGTCAACTACACATTATTAGAGGTACACGACATACGGGCTGTAATTTCTACCGCTTTGTCCTCAGATGTGGTGCCGGAGTGTGACAAGAGCTCGGCCACCACCTACTACTGGTACCGCGAGGCCCTGAACATCTCCGACAGCATCGATGACGGCGGCGGACTCAACTGGAAGATGACCCTGTGTCTGCTGGCGGCCTGGTCCATCGTTTGCCTCGCCATGATCAAGGGGATCCAGTCTTCTGGGAAGGTAAGGAGAATAAGGTTCTGTGCTAGCATTTTTTTTTTGGAGAAAATATGTTTTAACAAGTAGGGGATGAGGCAGCTTAACTCTTATAACTACTCAAATATAACTTTTGTACCCTGAAAAATATGGAACGTTGACGGAAACAAAAGGTAATTTCTCGCCAAATGTTTTGGAAAATCCTCTCACACATAATTAGCTCACTTAAAAGCAGAGTCTTAACGTGCAAACCGTATTGATGCCCCGTCTAAAGACATTGCTAAGTGACTACATTAATGTGACTTAACAAATGTTTCTAACGATACAGTCTCAGTATGACCCTAAGAGCTCATGTGATCTTGTGTGGGATTTCTGGCTTAGCTTACTTTAGCTTAGTGTAGCAAAGCTGACAGTAGCGTGACTAGCATCCGGAAGGATTAGCCCACTGGCTAAAGGTTGGCGTTTACTTGCGAACTTCCCCCCGCTCCTGTTTTTCACAGGTGATCCTGATCATGCCATCTTCTCATATCATCATATGACACGCATTAGCCGGTCCACTTTTCCAAGGTGACAGTCAAGCTTGCGCTAATTGGAAGAATGATCGCACTTTTTAATCTTCCCAGAATAAGCTTTGATGGGGAAGTCATTTGATTTTGGTCTTATCCCCACTAATTATGTCAGGTCTGGGCTGGGTTACAACAAAGCGTGGGCTCTAAATACACTATATTTCAGGGATCACATTTTTTTTTTGTCTGCAATAGAGTTAAGTCTTACACAATTTGAATTAACTTAACTCAATGAAATGAGTCTTTGTAATAGTGCCAACTTCTCAGAGCTTTTAAGCCTCTTTTAGCTCATTATTTTGGTTTTACAGCACATTTACTGTACTTTGCAACTGGCCCAATGCCAAACGAGCTGGTGAAGAAAGTGGGACGTAGCAGCTGAAGAGCCAGATATTTTTCACAGGAGGTGGTGGAGACCAAAGCAGAGATGAAAAGAGAGCAAATTGGATTTACATTAATCCGGTAGCCAGAAACATGACTCCAATTGGATGCTCATGTTGAAACTCTGTATTTGTTTAAAGTTAGCCATTACAGCTGTTTAAGCCAGTAAATCGGACTGTGTGTCTCACAGCTCGTTTTGTTATTGTCTTGCCCCCTACTGGCCAAAACAGAATATGCAGCTTTAAAGGTGCAAATTGAGTGTATTAGCGATTAGCTAGCCGATCGGGCACACACTGCGACTCACCAACATAACTAACAACAGCAGGAGTTCAGACTACAAACATAGACTTTTTATAAAGACAGGTATATTCCTAAAAGTGACGCCATCTTGATCGCCCCCAGGTGGTTGGTTGCGGTATGCGTCATAAAGCCCTCAGCCTCAGAGTACATGTACATTTTTCACCAAGATGGTTTCTGTTATTTTAGGTAGTCGTCAAGCTGATGTACGTTCAAGTGTTGGTTCTTCTAATACATTTGGGTTTAATCGGTTATTTGATTCTTTAAAAAGGATGCCTTTACTCTACTATATCTTTACATAGTTGTTTGCTGCTATATTAGTGCTCTGAATATGAAATTTAGCACCTTCATGGATGTGGTCTTCACAAGCTTTGCAGAAAGCCCCACCATGATACTGTCAGTGTAGTTTTTTTGTAATGGAGTGGGAAACAGGGCTGCCACCAGCTAATCGAGCTTTCCCACCTTTGGTCCAGACATTGTCCTCTGCTCAGGTCTTATCCTAGCAGCTGTCTGCTGTTTGCATCGCTCCACCGATGCCTCGCCGTTTGCGGCCCACAGACACAATAACAGGGGGGCTTTAATTTCGAATGATGCCACAATGGGTTTTGCAGTACCAGGCTGTCTGCTACGTGCTGCTGCCCGACAAGAAATGTCACTGATAACCACATTGTCATTGTCACAGTCACTATCATGACTTATGGCATAAGTAATAGTGCTTCCACTGCAATCGTGACATTAAAACAAACTACTTAAACAAAGATATATGAAGCAACCCCTGAAAAGAACCAGCGAGCTGCTGGTTAATTGTACAGTTTGAGCCAGATGGTCGTCCTCCAACAACCCGGTGTATCTGGATGGCCTTTTGAGTTGGCCACAGTAGAAATGGGCCTGAACTTTCTCTCCGAGGGACCAGCCCCGAGTAGTTTTTGAAGTTTAATCGGTGCTGCACGGCACAAAAGAATATTAATGGCCTCCTCTCCGCCCGTGTTCACAAAAGCCTGTTTCCAAAGAATATCCCTACCGCGATGTGAGCTTCTACCCCTTGTGTGTGTGGGTGGGCATGAAAGGGATCAGGCGTTTTGGTTACCGTGGTTACACGCGCTCTTTTAGCTTGGCTTGATTGTCAAGTGTGTGGCAAAAAAAAAAAAGTGGGGGGAAGGAATAATGGTGTATGATGGGCGAGAGAGGGGGCTTGTCATGGATTTGGTAAAAAAAAAAAGAATGTGGTGAAATGGTGGCTGAGCACTATTCAAAGTCATCAATTATATGTGAAATAACACATTTGAGTTATCTTTTACACATAAAATACATACAACACATTGTTGGAGAATCACAACAGTTAATTGTCCGTCATGGGAAAATCCTTTAGTATCAGTTTATGAGGATAAGAGTGCAGTTCTCAGAATGTGACCTCTGTAAGGAGCACATCCTATCTGCCATGATACGAAGTCTTTCAAAATAAAAGTTTATTATTTTTTGGGGATATAGGACTGACGTTACAAAGGAGTTGATGTGTGCTTTTCACACAAAATAGCTGCATGTTTGGCTTTGTGTGCTGACCAAGGACGACACCGTGTTCTTAAACAAGAGCACAACACCGGGACGTTTAATCAGCGCTGACAAGAGCTGCAGCCGAAGAAAGTAAATAAAACTACGACATCTGACTTCATATATATTCGTTTTAAGTTATAACCTTAAAGCTTTAAATGGCACCACATTTTAAGGACATTCATCATGTCATGATAATGCATTTCAGGCTTTTCACGCGTCACCAAACAAAACCACCAAGTTAGGTTGAGGCAACAAAGTAATGGTTGAGCTTGAAATCAGTTACCTAAGGAAAACATAACCAACCAAACCTAAGTACAGGAAACACATCAATAAGTCAACTAGGGGGCACGACACCAGTCTCTTGACACTGGTCACCTGGGTGCAAGTCCTTTGTTTGTTCCTCCGCCCCCCAGAAGTCGTCTCTCCCTTCTTACACTACATCCCTCGCTCTAAGTGCACATTCAGTTGTATGCGTTTATATCTCAGTCACAAAGCAGAAATGGTGTTTGTGGCGACCGGGCTGGAGAACAACTTCACAGTTAATATACGGCCGGCCTGGTATCCGTGCTGTCGTCAGGACACCAAGCTTTTCAAACATCTCTGTGCTGACGAAATGAAGGTCACTACACAACAGGAGCCAGTATGAGTTCCCGCGGAGGTAGAAACTGTTTAGGTTTCACAAACCAGAGAGCAAATGCATGACCCATCGAGTCATTATTTTTTAACTATCCCTTTCCCCTGTGAAAGGAGACATTACACATTCTCCTCAACATAGCAACATATGGACCACCATGTAAGAGACGCAAACGTCTGAATCACTAACCGTGCTCGTGACTCAACCCCAAACCATGTCCCGGTTCCTGCACCCCCACCGCCAGTCCTGCAGACCCGCCGGTCCTCGTGCAGCGGCTGAGTTAGGCCTCTGGCTTTTAAGTATTTCAGGAGGAGAAAAAAGACAAGGGGCCCACTTTCTAATTAGCACTTTAATTGCACAAAGGGTCTTGCACAGGCCTGCAGGGGATGATGCAGATTTTTTGAGGGCCAACACAGAAGTTAGCATCGCACTGGTTCCCTTGACGATGGGATTTTTTCTTTTGGGTTATTGCAGGAAAAAAGCTCTGTGGCAAACAAACGCTTATATTTCCACACTAAGATATTCATCACAAATTATCACCATTTGTGAAGCGTGAACGCCAGAAGTTAATGCTAATGTTTTGCCATAAACAAACTATGCCATGGTTGTTAAACTCAACATAAATGAGAAATGAAAGGGAATAAAATAAACACTTTACACTGTAATGAAATGCCAACAACATGAGATGGAGCTCTTTTCTGCATACATTTATGCTCACACACACACACACACACACACACACTTTAATGTCTGTCATGGGTTTTTTCGACAGGCAGTGAACAGCAGTTATCATCTCAGAGCCAAGATGTTTTAACGCTACTCACTAATCTAGAAAGCCTTGATAACTAAACGAGACATAACGTCCACCAAAGATCTAGTGTTCAACTCCAGTCTGCACTAGTCTGGTTAAATATACTCAGACTTCTCCTCAAACTAGTTCATTGGCATCAATAAAAGAAAAAAAAACTCAAGTTGGATTTTAAAACATCCTGCTATTAAGATATATATTATATAATTAGCATTTCATCATCCAGCCGGGACATACAGACTTCCTGCCAGACGTTTGCTTCATTCAAACAGGATGTTTTTGCTTCCAGGTGATGTACTTCAGCTCCCTGTTCCCGTACGTGGTGCTGATCTGCTTCCTGGTCCGGGCTCTGCTGCTGAAGGGCTCCGTGGACGGGATCCGACACATGTTCACACCCAAGGTAATGTTTCAGCCTTTCTGTGAACGCTTCACCTACAAATTCAGAGTAAATGGGGACATTTGGCTGATTAAGCTTCTATGACAAAGAGAAAGTATCAAATCCTCACATCCTCTGCATGAGAAATGAATACAAATGCTAAAACGATAATCAAAATAGTCACCAAATGCAGAAATGAGTTATTTTACACTTAATGTCCTCTTCTGCTTTTTTATCTTGTCAACCAGCCACTGTTGAACTGAATCCACTCAGCGTTTAAAAAAAAGTCTCAGTCTGAACTGAAAAATTGAATCTGCAGCTTAATAGGCCGGCTCCTCGGCAGCAACAGGCCAATGGCACGTCTGGCTGTGGAATCATGTCACCATGGAAACAGAGTCAGCGAGGCTTTATGTAACCTGCTTCGCAGCAGAGACTGTCTGGTGTGTCTGCTCTGTGTCCTCGGCTGACATCTCACCACTTCAAAAACCACATGATCTGCCACCGGCTTCAGTTAACCTGCTGACATCAAAGTCCTGGAAACAACTTTGATGTCAGCAAAATACAGAATTCAGTTTAATTTAATTCAGTCAATATGTTAGATATTGGCATAAAAAATAAGATAATGTATTGCTGAGGGATATGCCGGAGGGAAGCAAATAACACACAAAGACTTGAGCATACGGAATAATATAATACAGAGCAAATCATACAAATATGTAAAACATGTGCTAACTCACTCCCACACTATCAAATAAAACATCTGTGACGGCATAACATCCAGCCATCATTACCTAATCCAAACATGCATTGCATGCAAAACTGTATATTTATGTGTAGGGCTGCAATTATGAATTGTTGACATCATGAATTGAAATGATAAAATGTCAAAAAAAATAGCATCAATAAGATTCAAGTCTCAAACCTCAAAAATATTAAATTTGCAATGATATAAAACCATAAAACATGTGTATACAAAGGTCTATTTTATTGTGATTTCTGCTCTCAACCACAAGTCAGAATCAATGTCAAATGCAAATCACGTCAAGCAGCAAATCTTCATGTTTCAGGGAAGTTTGATTATTTTTCTTTCTTCAGCTATAAATAGATGCAACGCCCCCAAAGTCCTGAAACGTTTTTTTGAGTTAAAAAATAAAAGTCATCCTTTGAGACTTTCATTTTGTCCTATTTGTTCAAAACATTCCTCCTGTATCTTTTATCTGAAAACAAATACAAGCATATTCCTTTACTAAGCCAAACCTGCCCGTGTCGTTGTGCTTCCAGCTGGAGATCATGTTGGAGGCCAAGGTGTGGCGGGAGGCGGCCACGCAGGTCTTCTTCGCCCTTGGCCTGGGCTTCGGCGGCGTCATCGCCTTCTCCAGCTACAACAAGCGGGACAACAACTGCCACTTCGACGCCGTCTTGGTGTCTTTCATAAATTTCTTCACCTCCGTGCTGGCCACCCTGGTGGTGTTCGCCGTGCTGGGCTTCAAAGCCAACATCATGAACAGCAAGTGTGTCGAACAGTGAGTAGCGCCAGCTTCCTGTCACTTGGGGATATTTATACACGGCGACTGTTTCCTGCAGAACATGAAAGAGTTCAGGTGTGAATGAAACTCTACATGTGACTGAGTCCTTTTGAAAGGCAAAAAAAATCACAGGCTCTGTGTTTTTTTTTATTCTTCAGATATGGAAAAAGCAGAGAAGGAAACATATTGGGGGGAAAAGGTCGAGCAGAATTTGATCTGATGATATTTTAGACAACTTTAGTTTCTGAACAGGTTTTCTCTCAAGGATTTTGAAGTATGTTCAGTTGACACTTGGTTAAGTCCCGCCCCCAAAACGCAGTCAAGGCGTAGCATCAGTCAAGGCGTAGCATCAGTCAAGGCATAGCATCAGTCAAGGCCTAGCATCAGTCAAGGCGTAGCATCAGTCAAGGCGTAGCATCAGTCAAGGCATAGCATCAGTCAAGGCCTAGCATCAGTCAAGGGTTAGCATCAGTCAAGGCCTAGCATCAGTCAAGGCCTAGCATCAGTCAAGGCGTAGCATCAGTCAAGGCGTAGCATCAGTCAAGGCCTAGCATCAGTCAAGGCGTAGCATCAGCCAGCTCCAATCAGGGTCCGACGAAGATCCAATCTCCGATCCCATAGACTCAGGAAGTCATTTAAGATGCTCTTCATTTTCAGGCTGGTTTTGTGCATTTGGAGCTCATCATGGTAATATTAATATTAGCGATACTAAAATGCATACTCTGCATGTGAAGACTAGGATTTCAGCAAACCCGTGAGGAATGTATTAAATTGTGTGTTTCTCACAATTGCAAGCTTGTTTGCTACAGGAAACGCTAACTTTGTAAGAAAAGGTATAATAAAACTGCCTAAATAAATCGGGCCGGTTATCATTATGAACGGCACATGTGCTCTGTGACACTGGAACGCTTAGAAACAGTAACTGTATTGTTTTACTATCAATAACTTCTGCTTTTTTGGTGTTTTTCTTTGCAGGAACGTCAACAAGATTGTGAGGTTGTTGGGGAACGGCATCGAAGAGAGCCTGATCCCACACCACATCAATCTGACTCAGGGGGGCCAGGTCAGCGCCGAGGACTACCAGCAGATGATCGAGATCATCAGGGGGGTGAAGGAGGACCAGTACAACACACTGGGACTGGAGGCCTGCAGCATCGAGGCCGAGCTCAACAAGGTACCTGAATCAACGGCCAAATACTCATATAAACTGATTCGTTACTGAAATACTTGCATGAATATGTTAAAACATATCAACCAGAAAAACGAAACGTTGGCATGACCACTTTTATCATCTGATTCAGCTGATTTTTATACAATGTATATGGAAATGTGGGCATGATAATCCAAATAAAAGTTAGAGCAAACAAAATACCTGTAATTACAATTACGTAGTTAATTTAGTGTAATGTATTTAAAGGAATAGTTTGACATTTAGGGAAATACGCATTGATGGCACTCATATCTTTGCCACTGCTAGCGGTTAGCTTAGCTTACTGTAGTTGATCAGAGACTGAATAATGGGGGAAACGGCTGACAAGGCTCTGCAGGAAGGCAACCAAACCTGACTGATGGACACGCTATGTCTCATCTGTTCTGTACAAAAAGCTCCTTTCATGTGGTCACACAGCTGGTTTGGGGCCCGTCTATTTCTTGACCCGGGTGCGGTGACTTGCTGCAGCAGCTTCGTATTTACTGTTCAGGCATTCACCTTTCGTCTAATTCTCACTCCAACAGTACAACGGTGTAGTCGTACTCAGTCCTCCACTGCTTACATTTCACGATGTTAAGCTGCTATTAAAATCCAATGCTAATGTTTCACAATAAAAGCTGTTCCAGGAAAGGGAAGGGATTATGCTCAGAGGGTTTTAATGTGAAACAGATGAGTGTTGAGTTGTCATTATACTCACAAAAAGGGGGGGTGGTGATGAAGGTTGATAAAATAAAGACTACAGCAAGTGTAAAATAAAGACCACTAATTGAACTCTTCTTCTTCTCCCCTCTAACAGGCGGTGCAAGGCACCGGCTTGGCCTTCATTGCCTTCACAGAGGCCATGACCCACTTCCCGGCCTCGCCCTTCTGGTCCGTCATGTTCTTCCTCATGCTGGTGAACCTCGGCCTGGGCAGCATGTTCGGCACCATCGAGGGAATCCTCACTCCGCTGATCGACACCTTCAAAGTCCGCAAGGAGTTTCTTACAGGTGAGAGATTACTCTGCTGTATACGTGTCTGTATGCCTGCGTATGGTGATGGATCCGTCAGTAACTCACCAACATGCTGCTCTCCTGCAGTGGGATGCTGCGTGTTGGCCTTCTCCATCGGCCTCGTGTTCGTCCAGCGCTCAGGGAACTACTACGTGACCATGTTCGACGACTACTCGGCGACGTTGCCTCTGCTCATCGTGGTCGTGCTGGAGAACGTGGCGGTCGCTTGGGTCTACGGGATCGACAAGTGAGTGCACCACGTCGTCGTCTGAGACCGACTCATTAAAACTCAAGAGAATGAATGAGAAAATCATTTCAAACCCTCTCTCATCATTTGAGATTTGGTAACCACGATATTTAAAAAGATGAAATAAAGATATGTTAATACTACACATATGATAATATGGTGTAAACCATCCAGCGTCTCTTAAATCATGTTATATAGACTCTCTCCATCTCTCTACACTTGTGTATTTTGAGTGCAATTCATTTTCCAAAAAAAGAGACAAAATGCACGATAAACAGAGATAAAGATGAATTTGACTGATGGCATAATTCTTATTTGTCGATAGATATCACCATAATATCCTTATTGTGAATTATTTTGGAATCGTCAAAAGCATGTAAACATCATAAAGGCCATCTGATTAATGAAGCGCACGTATGAAACGGTAGTGAATTCTTTAGCACAAACATCAGACCTCACTCCTGCTGCGTCCTGTACCCCCCCTCAGATTCTTTGAAGACTTGAAGGACATGCTGGGCTTCACGCCATACCGCTTCTACTACTACATGTGGAAGTACATCACACCCATCCTGCTGCTGGTCCTCCTGTGTGCCAGCTTCATCCAGCTGTCCATGACGCCGCCCAGCTACAGTGCCTGGATACAGGAAGAGGTGAGTCAGCGTCTCTCCCGGGGGACGAGGGGGGGGGGGGGGTCTCCTACTTGTTAAAAGACCTGGAACAAGTCGAAAGCAAATTAAAGAGTTCAAAGTAAACGAGGCAGTGGCTGAAAAGGCAACGTGACAATCAACAGGATGTGAGTCTCATTCAAGCACCTGTTTGTTCACATCGGGAGAAAACCAGTCTCTTTTAAAGTGGAGCAAAGCGGCGTTTGCTCCTTCATTTGTTCAGTGAGGCTAAAACTCCTCGGCTCACCCGAGCAGCTAATCGGGTTCACCTGCAGCTGAACCACAGATTCACCTTACCCGAGTGAACAGAGCGATTGGTCATCGTTTCTCTTGAAGTGCAGACTCGTAACGGTGTGTAGTTGAGGCCTGAAGTGCTGAGAGCAGGGGTGCAACGGACGACAATTCTCTTTAAGAATACATTCATCGATGAAAGGAGATGGAACAGAAATATTGAAGTCGAGCTGAAACGGCATTTCAATTGTATCCATCTTCCCAACGGCGACGTATTTCTGAGTGAAACGGGACAGGAGGAGGGACGCAACGCCGGGGGGAATCCGATTTCATCGTTCAAAAGATTAGCTTCCCTATGGATGGATGTCATGATATTATTGGTTGGCCGATGGAAGCACAGGTCATATTTAGTTTTTTTTGGGGGGGGGGGGGGGGGGGAGCGATATTGAATTTTTGTAAATCGTTTCGCATTTATTGTAAAATAGGTGAACAATGTGAACAGGGATGTGATTTTTTATTTTTAAGATCGTTTTGAGGCATAGACACCTTTATTCAGCAGTGGACAGATCAGAAACATAGGAGAGAGAGGGGGGTGTGACAGGCGGGAAAGGACCTCGGGCCGGGATTCAAACCGGGGTCTGCTGCGTATGTACGTTCGTACACGGTCGTGCGCTCTAACCACTCCACCACCTGCACGCCAGGGATGTGATTTAAAGGGGTTTAAAATGCTTCTTTTTTAATTTAACCTTTAAGATGTTGAATTTACAACACACACAAACAGAAAAGCACCACATCTTCACATTAGAGAAAGTTAAGTAAATGTTTTGGTCCGCCAATTATTTTTATGTTGACTCAACATAAAAGTAAATCATATCAGCATTTGGTGAGCTTATTCTCATTGTGCTGTATTTTATTACCGAGGTTTGAAGTAGAGACTACTTCGAAGCCTCCATGGAATATCAGCAGAAGAAGTGCTGCAGTGATGTATTTAAGAGGTTTTATTTAGTGCCGTGCAGGTTCCTCTTGACAAAAAGCCAGAAAAATGGGATTTTGGAGTTTTGGAGAAAATAAGCTGAGGCAAGCACAGGTTTATGATTAGCCACATACCTTTTTGACACAATAAATTCCATATATTGAATGAAAGTGGCTGTTGTTTAGGCCTTCCTGTGCTGAATAAAGAGATTACACTGTTCCTGGGCCAGCGTTGTCATTTAAACTCCAGATTATCTAGCAACTAAAAAAAAGAAAAGAGAACACAAAGACTTTTCATCATTGTTTCACCAACTTGCTGTTTGTTGTCCTCCAGGCCAAAGAGCAGACCTTGAACTTCCCTCCATGGGGCATCGTGGTCTGCATCTCCCTGGTGGTGATGGCCATCATGCCCGTGCCCGTGGTCTTCTGCCTGCGCTACTTCAACATCATCGACGACGGCAGCAGCGGCCTCTCCACCGTCTCCTACAAGAAGGGCCGCATCATCAAGGAGACCGCCCGGCCGGGGGAAGATGACGACACCAGCCTGATCCGGGGCAAGTCGCCCAGCGAGGCGCCATCGCCGTTGCCCGGCAACAGCATTTACCGCAAGCAGAGCGGCGGAGGCGGCGGCCCCGACGCGGACACCGCCCCCAACGGCCGCTACGGCATCGGTTACTTGATGGCCGACATGCCGGACATGCCCGAGTCGGACTTATAGACTGACTGTAGTAAGCCCTTCCCGGCCGTCCCGGCTGGTCACTCCTCCCCTCCACCCCTCCGCGTGCGTTTAGTTGGCCGTATCATAACATGTATATTTCACTCGTACTGTATATCCTCTGTAGATATCGTAGCTGCTCTTATTTGTCGTCTCTGAACCTTATATGACTGTCCTTTAAAAAGAAAAAAAAAAAAAAACGGAAAAAAACAAAAGGAAAAAAAGGTGTGGGAATAAACGTCACACATTTGCTTGACTGCGTCTCAAAGTCATCTCTCGCTCCTGCTCCCTCCGGCCTTTTGCTCCCTCCTCCTTGCAGATGCTGCAGGTGAGATTAGAGGGAAGGGGAGAAAGCAATAAGGTGGACGACCCACCGACTTCAACAAGAATCTGCAAATAGGAGTGGGCAAAGGAGCAGGGGGGTTCGAGGGGACAAAGAGGTCACCTTTGGGGCCGCACCTGTGTAAATCAAGCCAGCTTCTAGTCTGTAAAATACGGTTGCGTGTACATTACGTTCCCCAAACTGCTCGCCAACGAGTCCCGAGATTAGTAGCAGTTTAGCCGCTGTGGGTGGCGTAACGATGCAAGACTCAACAGATCTCTTCATGGTGGAAGTTCAGGTGAACCTCGTTCAAACAGCGAGGACGGCCTTTAAAGACCACTCCCATGATGGTTTGAGACTAAAGTGTGCCTAAGTCATTTATATTTGTTTATAGAATACATGATGGACCTTGTATATTTAAGGTATTCTGTAAATATAATATAAATATTATAAATATACTTCTCTTGATAGTTTGAATATCAGAACACTGTGTTTTTAAGGTTCAGAAGTACTTCAAATCCTTAACTCTCGTGTCTTTGTTTTTTACTAATGTGCTGTCGATGTCTGTGAGGACCGAGTCTTCTTTGTACATATTTTTTTCCATGAAATGGCTTCAATTGCAATGTCTTTTTTTTCCCCACGTCAAAATTAAAGTTCAAATATGGTCCATAACGTGAAACTGATGTGATTTTTGTGTGTGTGTGTGTGTGTGTGTCTTCACAATTGTCACAATTCCTGTGAAATGTATAAAACATATCTTAAAGGAAACAACACTAACTCAATATTAAACAAACAGAACACTTAGTAGAACGGAATTTACTGGAGAATGGAGAAGCAGAAAAATATCAGTGATTTTTTTCTAAATAATGCTCTGATAAAGTACACGGAGAGCCATCACTGTACATAACATAGTATTTACCGCCAGCATCACAACCTTTTACAACGCCAGCAACACGTGAGAACTCTTGAATGAACTCACAGCTGAACACACAGACATGAGAATAAATAATTAAATATACACTTTTGGCTTTTTTCCTCCTTTGGCTTCCTTTCCAGTTTGTGTTTTGAAATCATCCTTCAGGTCAACAAGCGTCTCCTTTCATCAGCAGCAGGAGGACTTCCTGAACATCTGCTGCTCTCAGATCAGACCGTCTGTGTCCCTTTTTAGAAAAGTCTCTTCACAGATGACATAGATGTCTTCAGCTTGTAAAACATGTCCTAAGTGCATCTTTAAAAAGATACATTCTTCAGTCACTTGTTTTGATCGATCCATTGCAGTGTGCCCCCCCCCCCCCCCCCCATTTCAGAGTTGATCCCATTTCCACTGACATTCTGCAACGACAAAAAAAGAAATAGAACAAATGAGTATTGTTATTACTACAACTACTGGTTAAAGTTGGTTAATATGGTTGATAATGTAAGGGATATTGATAATCACCACATTGTAGGAAAATGGGTGCAAAATGAAAAGCATGCCAATAACATTAAAGTTAGTAAGAGGAACTTTTATTTTGTGTTGACTTTGGCGGTCCCTGTGGACAAAAGTGGTAATGTTTGTGAGCGCCAGAGTCCCTTGAGAAAACCTGTCACCTTAAGGTTTGACAGCGTGCCCTGGGGAGTCCTGGTTCTGGTCCTGGTTCTCCGTGCCTCCCTTCCCTCCAGTGGGCACAATAAAGCTATATATAGTAGAATAACTACATCGAAATAGCCGTTCCTCTTGCTGATGGTTTGTTTACTTATATACGCCATGTAGACTGTTTTATAATTAAATAAAAGTTCCACTTATGAAATAAAATAAAAAGCGGATTACAAAGGGGAATAGGAAACACTGACACTGACGTGTGGGCTCAGTCGTGCTGGAGCTGCTCTCTCATCTTGGCTGCGATCTGCTCTCTCTTCTCACAGTGTTTGTTCAGGTCTCTGACCTCCATCGGCAGCGAGCTGTTCCACACCATCAGCACCGACTCCTTGTCTGGGAGCAGGAGGGACAGAGTCACACTTCTGGACCCGACGTGGAAGAAACTCACGCAGCGACACCGACACACTCACCAATCTGATGCCTATCTTGTGGGAGTCTTCGTCCCAAAACCAGCACCACATTCTTCCAGTTTAGTGTTTCTATTCTCAAAAAAAGAAGAAAAAAGATCAGTCACACCTGACACGCTTTTACAGCATTTACACCAGAAACAAAGGACAACAATGAACACGGGCAAAGGGAGACATATTGAATTGAATATGCAGGCGAACTGTGAGCAGCATGTTGAGTCGTTTCACATGTTTCATCACACAACAGACCTTGACTCACGATGAAGGAAGACAAAAGAACAACACAGCTGTAGCAGTCGCTCTTTTTACTTTAACTTCCTTCCTTTCAGTTTTCATAAATGGTCCCACTGCAGCCTAATGCAACTTTAATTTACTTTAAAGAAACGAGTCTGCAGCATCTTAATAAACACCAGTAAAAATATCAAGCTAATCTTGAATCTGTGTGACAAAATGCAAATCAAATTCCAAATGAGAGATGCAGGAAATATTATCAGCAAACATTAACTAGTTTATAGTTTCAATAAAGCAGTTTCATTCTTATAAAAATGCAAATTTAGGCAACATGATGCTCTAAAACCCAATGACATTATTAAGTAGGAGCTTTCCGTCGCCGGTTTGTGATCTCACAACTACAACGCACCAAGCTGGCATCAAATAAAAATAATGACACACACATGAATGGATACATAATTAAATACACGGGTTAATGCCCACCTATGAGTGCGGAGGCGACGTGGCGGATGGAGTCGCAGCAGGGGCCGATGACCTGCAGCACCTGGCGTTTGGAGAGCTCCAGCAGCAGCAGGTGGCCCCCTCTAGTGCCGATCCAGAGAGCTGCAGCGCTCTGCACCAGCAGGGCCTTGACGATGGCCCAGGAGGGAGTGGCCTCCGCGGGCAGCTCCTCCTCTCTGCCCGGCCGGCCTCTGCAGCCCGAGGCGTGTCTGCAGGGAGAGCAGATGTTACTGCAGTCACACAAGCACCTGATCAGCTCCGACGGGTCACATCAGTGTGGGCCGTAGAAAAAATCAATACATGTTAACCACATGACTTCCTTTGAGCTGTGATGATATTCATGACAAAGAAAGCAACAAAACACAATCAAATACAGCACTGAATAAAGCTCTTAATATATACATATTTGTTTTGTGTGTACCTGATGATCTGAGCACAGTCGATGAAATCCACCATCCTCTCACTCCTCTTATCCCAAACCTCCACGGTCGGCGTCCCGGCTTTGCTCAGGTAAACATATTTATCCACAACCATCCGAGACACACAAGCTTCACCTCCCAACGCCCGTTGCTGCCTGAAAAACACAACAATATCATCCATCCCAATCCTTTTTCTTCTTGTCAAACATGCAGGAATAATTGTTAGGAATACCAACATTTAAGACTTTTTAAGAAATTAAATTCACAATCTCTGCACGCGGGATACTTTCTGATAAATGTCGTTTTTTTTATTCCCATCCAGCTCAGGCCACATCAACAGGGTGAGCCGATTGGATCCAAAGACCTGGACTCACTGGAAGAGGAGGCTTGGTTTGGTGTTGATGCTCTTGCAGACGTCGTAGTCGGCAGTGAAGGAGAGGATCCTGGTCCCACACCCGGCCCACACGGACCTGCTGTCCAGCGAGTGCACCGACTGGCCCAGACACATGACGGGCGTGTTGACGGTTCCCACGGTGACAGCTTTGACCGGCTGGCCGTCCGCCTGCTGGAGGGAGGAGACGGAAAAGTGAACTACAGTATCGTACATGTACAACACGGGGGGACGAGGCGGGACTCGAACACACTGAACCTTTTATTCAACATCTTAGTATTTACCTTGAGAACAGAATCCTCATAAACAGTGAGAACTCCATCGGCCGTCCCGACCAGCAAGTAATTCTTTCTTTGGCTGGAAAGAAATGAAAACACATTCAAAAGACACCATTGTTTTACACACTGTAACATGTCACTTACACATCTTCTACGTTCGTTCAATTATCAGCTTTAAAGATTATTACGTTCAATTCACAAACAGCCACAAACCGGTCTGGATAGCATGACTGTGATGTGGAGATGTCTGATGATGGGTCATTTCTCTCAGGATAAATTATTCTCTCTATTGATGGTCTCCTTGTTTGCACATTAATAGAGAACCACGTTTTTTATCTCTCACATCATATCGTGGATTGGAATTAGCTGTGGAGATGCATGACCACACATGCAGAGCAGCGTTTCATGTGAAGCAGCAGGAGGTGGGATTCTCAGTGCACGGTGTTTTTACAGACACTCACGTGCGATGAGGGTGCACGTGGAAGTACAGCGAGGTGACGGCGTCTGTGACGCTCTGCAGGTGGTGCCAAGTCGACGTGTCCCGAGTGCTGATGACCACCACGGAGCCGGACTGGGTGCCTGCCACCAGCCAATCACAGGCCTCGGTCGGGATTTGGACGGTCACAAGACACAAGACGGGACTGGTGTCGATTTCCTGCAGGAAACCCACTTTTAATCAGGAAGTGTGAGGCGTGCTCCGTTTTGAGTGCCGCGATAAAAACACGCTCAGAGAGTTGAGCAGCTAAAAAAATCATTGGGTCTGAATTGATGATCAACACTTTTTGGTACAAAGTTATACATACTGCACGTATATTGTGCATTTCTACCAAAATCCATATCATCAAAAAAGGTGTATTATAGTGTAACTCAAACGGGGTACTTTGGAGTACTGCAGGGGGTATGTGACGTTTTTAAAAAATGTTAATATATTAAATATCAGTCATGAATAGTTCCTAAAATATTGATACTATAACAATACTATTCTTATTTTCAACGCAATCATAATTTGCCAACAGCAACAAATACTATCATGGTCATTATCACATTTGTTCAGTTCCATCTTTTTGCCACTGACAGACTTGGATTGTTTATATATAGATTATAAGTGTCTAGAAAAGGACTCTACGGAGAAATTAAATGTTTTTCTTTAGCTGTTTTACTTCTCCTGCTCCGTTCTGTTATTGTGTCATGTGACCTGCAGCTGAATACTGAGCTGTCCAATAAGCCGTGTGAGACCGTGATGAGGGTACCTGTGTAGAGACCGTGCTGGAGTCCAGGTCCACCGCTGTGATGGAGCCTTGTCTCTGAGTGCAGCTGCCTCCACCCAGCCAGGCTCTGTGGCCCATCAAGGGCCCGTCCCCGCCGCCGGAGCTCACC